>NC_066583.1:495618136-496218136 GCF_024323335.1 Lathyrus oleraceus
GATGAATTTAACAGAAATTGTGTATACCAGCTTGGGAGTGTGCAATCACTTTTGCCTCTTCACAATACAGTAGCAACTTGTAGAATGGTGTCAAATCTTAGCGTTGATTCAAGGAATTGTCATGATGTTTCACAGGTTACTCTTTCTTGCAACCATCCTGGACCCTAGCCTTTCTTACTACTATCAACTGTGAGTTTTTGTTGCTTTCCTTGTAAAATCAGAGGAAAATTAGGATTTTTGTTGATGGGGTTTTGAGAAGTCATAAAATCAATCCAATAACATGTACACAGTACATGTGATTGGAAGAGAGAAAACAATTATGTTGATTTAGAGATGAGTTTGGAAACCTTGTGTATTATTATGAGTTTAGCCTCAAATCAGATACTGAAATAGAGTTCAATTATTTCATATCATTGGACACCGTATATTTTAATATTTTTGGTGTCTTAATTATTCCAACTGATGACAATGTTCTTCTTATGCTTGAATGACCTCAATATAGAGGTTTTAGTCTCAGTTAATTCCAAAATGCTGTTTTTGAATGGGAAGCATATAGGAGTGTTTCGATGTCAGCTAAATTGACGTTTGTTCGTAGATGCCCCTTCTATTCAAGTACACAATCTTAGTTATTAGCTATTAAATAAAGCAATCAAAAGTAGCAAACACCAAGTGGTTGTTGGCTTGCTAGTTGCTACTCTGTCTTTCCGAGTGTTGTTAAACATCAGTGCCATGGTGAATTGTGGTGACAGATTGTTTGACAACCGTCATGGCCAATTTGAGAAAGATGGCAGTGCCTTAAGGATGCGGATGGTAATTTTGTGGATGCGGAGCTTCCTAAAAAATATGAAAGTTTGATATCGGCTGAAGAATGGGAAGCTTTCAAATCCAAAAGACAAGATACCGTGACGGAGTACGTTCTTCGGATCCTCATGGACAATAAAGATGCGGAGAAGTTGTTTTTTATACCGTTTAATACCGGGTTAGCATTTCATTCTAAATTCATCTATTATAATTATTTTCCAAGTTACCATCTAACATTTGCCTAATCATTACAGTGGACATTGGTTGTTGCTCGCAATCAATCCTATCCGAGAAATTGTGTATTATCTTGACTCGTTAGGAAATGATTGGACAACATACCCGGATATGAAGGTCCTAATTGACACGTAAGTGAGAATGTTCAAAAATTTTCTTAGTTTATGTGAATTGTTCTAATTGCTTCATTTTTATTTTATTAGCGTCCTACAAGCTTTTCGGGCCCAACGAGATATCCAAACCTCAAGGAGGGGCGCCAACTCCATTACATGGATTAAAGTGGCGGTATATTTTTAATTACCACATTTTTTATTATATTAGTGATGACACTTGATAAAACTTAGGATTTATAATCCATTTTTTTTTTCATATGTAGTGTCCTCAACAACGTAATCAAATAGATTGCGGGTATTTCATGTTGAGGTTTATGCGAGATACTCTTGCTTTGGGCCGATTAAAGATTCCCACCGATGTATGTATTTCTAACTTATGAGTTATTTTTATATTTACACATATCTCATATAATTAAATAGTTGGAATTAATTCAAAATATGTTATATTATTATGTAGTACTTTGATGAATTCAAGTGTGCATTTTATACAAAGGATCAAGTGGACGAAATCAAAGAGGAGTGGTGTCAATTCATGATAAAGCTCAATGTTTGTTCATAAATTTGTGTAATTAATGTGTACATTTGTAGTATATGTTATGACTTGTAAATGTGTACATAAATTTGTATATATTTTGATACATTTAGGCAAAAGCGCTGTCTAAGGGGGGGGGGGGGGGGGGGGGGGGGGGGCTTAGACAGCGCTTTTTGAAAAGCGTTGTCTAAGGTATACCTAAAAAAATTAAAATAGGAGGGTCTTAGAAAGCGCTTTTGGGCAAAGCGCTGTCTAAGGGGGGGGCTTAGACAGCGCTTTTAAGATTTAAAAAAGCGCTGTCTAAACCTTTAGCAGCGGAGGTTTAGACAGCACTTTAAAGCGCTGTCTAAGGCTAAAAAAAGCGCTGTCTAAGGTCTTGTTTGTTGTAGTGTTATTTGAATGTGAGGTCCTTTGAAGATCAGTGATGGAGGTTTAGCTTAGAAGAATTAGGGTTTCAATGTGAAACCCTAATCTCAATTTGATTTAAGCTTTGGTGAGGGTGAGATTCGCGGCAGCAAGTATATTTCTTAGGGTTTTCTTTTTTGTCCTCTTCTTCATCTAATTTCTTATGTATTTATAGATCAATTTAGGGTTTTTCATGTTTTAATAGATTGATAGTTTTAGAAAGTTTTCAATTGATTGGTTATGATTCAGATTGTAATTTCAATTAAGTTTTGATTTTGTTTAGAAATAGATTTATGGTTTGTAATTGCAATGTATCTAGTTCGAAATCCCTTGTATCTGTAATATATAATGAATCTTTGAATGAAATTGGAAGACTTTGATTGAATCCAAAATTACAAGTTTTGATTCATTGTTGGTTCCATTGATTTCATAGATTAGTATTTCTGAGGCGCATTAGAGAATTGGGGGATGAACTCGGGTCATGAGTTTGACCCGATATGGGGGATGAATCTTGGGTCTTTCCTGACCTAGTTGAAACTTGGGTCATCCACTTGACCCAGTTGAATTGGGGACCATATTGGGCTAGATCCGTTTCCAAATTCAAACAAAAGCCCAATAACAAAATACCGAAAAAAATAATAATCTAATTAAAAGTTGAGTTAGTCCTAAAACAACTTAATTACTTACTTAAAATACCTAATTTAACTCATTTTCAATTAGCTTAATAATATAAACTAACATAGTTTTAATTAACCTATTAATCTAATAAGTTAATTATAAATTAATTAAAAACTAATTAATTTAATAACATAAATTAATCAAACTTTATTACATTAATTATAAATTAATAAAATCCAATTAATTTTATCACTAATATTAATTCATATTTAATTAATCTAATTAACCCTATTACTATTAATTAGATGTTAAATAACCATACATAAACTAACACAATTAATTAATCAGTTCTAAATCGCTTGATAGTATTAATTTCCTTAAATTAGCAGTTAATCAAGATGGAATTTTAGGGACTTAAAAAAAGTAAAAGTGGTCCCTCTTTGACTTTTTAGATCATTGGGGTTGACCAGATGACTTATATGGGACTCTAAATATGTTAGTGATCTAGATACTAAGTTAGTAGAAAGAGAAAAAAGGATGGTCAAAATTTGGGGTATGACAGCTCCCCCTATTTAATCAGTTTTAACCTGATACGATGATGATGATGAGCCTTCACCTTCTCATAATCGATATGGTTAGTAGACCCTGGGAATAAGCAATGATTGGACAATCCATAACACTCTGCTAACCTTCAAGCCAACTTACAGCGGAACCCCTAATGAAACCCTTAATGAAATCATGTAATGTAATTCTTTGATAAACCCCTTGATATGATCCCTTGATATAATCTCTGGATACAATCCTTTGATATGATCCCTTAGTATAATCCCTGGGTACAATCCCTGAAACTTGTAATAAAAAGCCCGATGTCTTTGATGGAATGTATCACGTGCGTGGGATAAGTTGATAAGTTGGGGATAGGAGAGGTGGAGACCCGCTCCCTATTGACAACGATCATTTATGATGATCTACTACTGGATAAAATTCCCCTTAAGACTCACGGTGGACGAGCTTGTTAGGGAAGTCCTTTGTTGAAAAGGCATTTGTTACCTACTAGGGCGACCAATAAGTGTTCGTGCTCGGGGAAAAGTATTGATATAGCTGGGGATTGGACCTCTAATGGCGATCATAAATCCTATGTCATATATGCACGCTCATGTGTATGCATGTTTCAAATTGATGAATGTTTTTATGTATGATGCATTATTTAGGCTGTCGCCCTTTTTTATGATGTTATTATGAAATGTATGATTTTGCGAGAATCGGTGTTTCTGTGACATTCCGACTCTCCGACTCTTTGAGATTTCGATATGCCCATGGAACGGGACATGATGCTCTTGTCATTCGGGAATATGCAATGTGTTTTTGAATAAGAAGAAACTTTTGTGCTAGTCGATTGTGATTATTGATTTATGGACCCTGTGTTACTCGGGATATAGTATTGGAAGACTACGGTCCCTTCGATGTTTCAAGATCAAAGTAAAATACGTTTTTTGAAAGCTTTTTACTATACCCAACATTTCAATGCCTTATTCACAAATAATTGACACTTTGTAATCAAGCGGAAAAATTGAAAAGCAAAGAAGGACATTTGAAAAACAAATTTTATTTATTGAGATTTGGTCCGTAAATGGGTAATAGTACATAAATAAGTAATTCCCGTAAGGAGAGATTGCCAAAAATCTAAGAAGATCTAAAATAGCAATGGGAAAAAGATTTATTCATGTCCCTATTGAATCCAACATATGATACTATCCCTATGTATTCGAGGTCACAATAATTTGCTTCTGATGACGATGATTGAATTGATTGCTCCTGTCGGAGTTCCTGTTATAGCATGACCCAAGTACTGTAGTCATATACCTTTTGTATATCCCTAATCTTTTCCTAGATCGTTCTTTTCGAGTCTTAGCCCGTCGGGATGATATACCGTTTTTTGCCTAAGCCGCTCTTTTGGGTTTTCGACTTATCGGGTTTTATTTTTTATACAAGTCCCTAATTTTTTCTTGGATTGCTCTTTCAAGTTTTCAATCCATCGGGACGCCCTAATTTTTGCCACAGTCTCCCTTTAGGGTTTTTGACTTAGTGGGATTTTATCCTCTTTTTCTAGGAATAGTATTTCTTTACTATGTCGACGTTAACTGTCGTGGTAACTCCACTCCATCCATGGTTGCCAGTGTTAAGGCTCCACCAGAGAATGCCTTCTTCACGACATATGGCCCTTCGTAGTTCAGGGTTCATTTGCCGCAGGGATCTTAATGGATGGGTGTAAGCCCCCAATTATGATTGTATATATTGTTTGTTTGTATTTGTTTTTGTTTATGGTCATAGGACCTTAAAACACCTAATAACAACAAAACACTAAAAAACATATTGGTGGACTGTTGGACTTGATCTGAACTTTTGAACTTAGGATTAGGCAATATTCCCTACGCTAAAGGACTTGGCCAGTGCCACTATCTGAGACTGAGCCATCCTTGATTGTGCTTTCATATGATGTAGGACCTTGAGTGCCCTTGATTCATCTGTTACTCTATGCGTAATTGATATATTGTTATTATTGTTTATGTCTAATGATTGTTCTAAGTTGATCAAGGAATATTTCATCTGATACATTGGAAGATATTGATGACTGTTAACTATTGGAGTTCTTTCTTAGATATTATGGTTATCTTTATTTGATGCCTTGGTCTTCATATGGTTTTCTTGGATCTTGCTTATGCTTGCTGCTTGCTCAAAAGTTCAAAGGAAAATTGGTTTCTAGATGACATTCTTGCGTGTTGATTGCATCTCATTTGGTCAGATCTTTTCAACTATTAACTTTTTTTTGTCTAGGATAGTCCCTTCATATCCTCCCAATTATTTAATTTCAAAATCTCTCCCTCTTTTCAAAAACTTCTCTTTGTAATTGCTTTTCAACTTAGATATGTTTTAATGAATAGAAACATAGGCCTTAGGTCATTGAATTTTCAAACCTTTTCTTAAATCAAACTTGTGAATGAACTTAACCATATTGACTTAAATTTCAAAAAGAAAAAAATAACTAACAACCCCATTCAAATATTTGGCCTTTTATGTCTTTCTTGTTAAAATTTTGTTAAAATCAATTCACCAACTTCTTTGAAATTTTTACCACGAACTACAGGGTTTTGATCCCTCATTTTTATGTTGGTTCGTAGGCATAAGACCGAAGGTCTTGTCAAACACAAAAATATAATTAATGAGTTCTTTTCTCATCTCCACACTCTACATTTTACCAAACATCATTTAGACTGAATCACTTGAACATAAAAAAGGGCTCCCTAGGAGTATCTAGGACACTTTGGATGCTAACACCTTCCCTCTATGTAACCAACCCCCTTACCTGTAATATCTAGCATTTTATTAGTTTTGATTTGAAAACTTATTATCTTTGGGTTTTGTTCTTGCTTTTCCCTTTTCCTTTGGAAACAATAAAAGCGCGATGGAGAATCTGGTTTTACTGACGTCAAGTTTATCCATAGCTTGATGATCATAAATTTACCGCTACAGAAATTAAGTGGTGACTCTGCTGGGGAGTAGTCCTCAGTGGGTTTAGCCTACTTTTTATGTGTATATATTTGTATATTTGATGTTTGTTTGTATATATTGTTGTGTGATATACTCTGTTTGTTGTGCTTGGTGATCTCTGTATCGTGAGATAAGTTCTAACCCGAACTTTAGCCCAAATCGTCCCAAGGAGCAACCCAAGAGAGTCCATTATTGACTCTCAACTAGGAGCGTCAGATATGTTGACTAGGGAGTCAACATGATTAAATGGTGTGCGTTAGATGAGATGAACGAGAAAGGTCATCCAAATGGAAAATCGAGATTCAAAGTTGACACAGGGGTTATGGTTGGCTTTACCTTACCAAATGAGTCAAGGTTAACTCATTAGACGGTCGCGTGAGAAGCCGCGTGTGGTGAATCAGAGAGGATCCTCAGAACGCTTTTAAGCAACCCTCCCTTCAGAGTCGTTTAATTTTGTTCACCCCTTTCTATCTCTAACTTCTCCATCTCTCTCTGCTCTCATCTCTCTCTTAAATGATCCCCCCTCCGTCCACCCCATCCTATGAAGGCCATTATGCCAACCACCACCCTACCCAGATTCCGATGAATGTTTATCTTGAACATTCATCCTCCCTCAGAACCTTAACCCTCTTCCTTCAACCGTGACCCCAACAACACTAATCCCCCATGAACCCTAACGACAACCATGAACCCTAACCCTCAAACACATGAACCCTAACCCTGAAACAAGAAGAACCCTAACCCTTTCTGCTACCTAGATGAACCCTAGGGTTCACCATATGAACCCTAGCCCCAAACATTTCCAGAAACATTCAAACAAACATCCAGTCATCAAACCTCAAAGACACAGATCAAATAAAACAAACATACACCCTAAATTTTCTATTCTGAACCCTAACCCTTTTTAACAACACAAACCACATATTGATAACAAACATGAAGCACGCATATGTCAGCAACAATCAAGGCAAAGTTTCGCTCACTTTTTGTCTTTTCCTTCATTCACTTACTCCTTCTTTTTCTTTGAATGTGAGGTCCTCTACTGACCAGATATGGAGGTTTAACTTAGATGAATTAGGGTTTCAATGTGAAACCTTAATCTCAATTTGATTCAATATTTGGTAAGGGTGAGATTCACAACAACAAGTATATTTCTTAGGTTTTGTTTTTTGTCCTCTGCTTCATCTAATTTCTTCTATATTTATAGATAAATTTAGTGCTTTTTAGATTTTAATTAGATTGATAGTTTTACGAAGTTTTCAATTGATTGGTTATGATTCAAATTGTAATTTCAACTAAGTTTTGATTTTGTTTATAAATAGATTTAGGGTTTGTAATTGCAATGTATCTGGGCTGATATCCCTTGTAATTTGTAATATATATTGAATCTTAGAGTGAAATTGGAAAACTTTAATTGAATCCAAAAACTGCAAGTTTTGATCCATTATTGGTTCCATTGATTTTGCAGATTAGTGTTTCTCAGGCGCATTGGGGAATTGGGGGATGAACTCGGGTCATGAGTTTGACCCGGTCTAGGGTATGGACCATGGATCTTGCTGACCTAGTTGGAACTTGGGTCATCCACTTAACCCAGCTGAATTGGAGACCAGATTGGGCTAGATTTGTTTCCAAATTCAAACAAAAGGCCAATAATAAAATACCGAAAAAAAAATTCTAATTAAAAAGTAAGTTAGTCCTAAAACTAGTTAATTACTTACTTAAAATGCCTAATTTAAGTCATACCCAATTAGCTTAATAATATAAACTAACATAGTTTTAATTAACCTAATAATCTAAAAAATTAATTAGAAATTAATTAAAAACTAATTAATTTAATAACATAATTTAAGAAACACTTTATTAATTTAATTATAAATTAATAAAATCCAATTAATTTTATCACTAATATTAATTCATATTTAAATAATCTAATTAACCATTTTACTAATAATTAGATTGTAATACCCCAATTTTGACCCTAAGATTCCTCATGCTATCTCATCATATGCATTAGCATTGGGATCACGTATTGGCATCCGCCTTACCCCTCATTCATTGGGTTTGCATTTGGAGAGATCACCAAGCACATTTTATTATATTATACGTTGTTTTTCATTATTTACTAACCAAAATACCGAAAAATATGTCAATATATAGTTTGTTACTTTTGTAGGTAGTGTGTATGTTCACCCATGCTATATCAAGCTCATATTTAGGGTTTAAGACCCTCAATGCAAAGGAGCTAAATCAAGAAATGGTTCACATTAACTCTAGACATCATATATGGGTCCCTATGGTCTTCACATGTCATGTTGATCAAGAATTCATCAAGAGCTTGAAGATTGTTTGCCTTGGAAACCCTAATTCATTTGGGTATCTTGTGTGACTTCTTCAACAAGTTTCATTACCATTTGATTAAGTATTACAAAGGCTACTTAATATTACAGCATCCTACACATGTATGATCCTCCAGGAGTCCCAAAAGTCAAGAGAATATCAAGCTAGCAAGATGGTCCATGGTGATTGACCAGAGAAAGTCAACTAGTCAAAATTGGGGTTCCCTAGACCCTATCTCCTACAATTTTTGTCATATGAAAATGATTCAAAGAGAAACTTTACTCAAAATGACATTTACAACAACTTTTATGTTTAAGTCAAGTGCTAGTTTTGTTTGTAAAGTCATCTTTTATGGTGAAATATTATAGGTCATTTTGTTTGAACCCTAGTTAGGAGGTCAACTTCTCAATACCATAACTTGCTCAATTCTTATGAGATGAAATCCATTCCAATTACATGATCAAATTCAAGATTCCTACTTCAACGTTTATGTTTGGAGGGAGTTAAAATTCAACTTGCAAATGCAAGTCCCAAGAGGAAACATTATAGGTCATTTTACGCCAATACCATTGAACATGTGATTTTCCTCAACTTATAAAATGCATAACTCCTTCATGCCAAATCCAAATGAGATCAAATATGTGACCAAATTGAATAAGTTTGAAATATCTATAACTTTTATGAAGGAACTTGTTTTATTTGAAGTCCATATAAATAACTATTCAAGGTGGAAGAAGTGAACATTTGACTTTGAACTTAGAAAATTTTCAAATATGTTTGATTTCCCAAACTTCCACCTCAAACTTCATCATGATCCAAGGCTCAAATGAAAAAGTGTTCAACGAGAAATTTGTTCCCCTTGATCTCAGCTTTCCAAAAAGTCCAAGATCACCACATTTGGACTAAGAATGAAGGACTTATACATGGATACAATGTGAGGTACCATTTGGATGATTTTCACTTCCACATTTCAAACACAAATGCATGACCACATGACATGATTTCAGCATGATTCTCACTCATTTTGGGACCTGGATACATAACTTGATGGGCCTATCACATGCCCATGCAAGCATGCAAGGTGAATTACTAAAATTGGCAATTTTTGGAAGTGTGTGGAAATGAATCTCTTTGGCTATAAATACAACCCTCATTGCTCAGAATTGAGGACGTCATGCCCAACCTTTGAACCTGCAATCCAAACCCTCACCATTAAAGTATAATCTTGAAAGCTTTCATTTGAAAATTGAGCTTCAAATCTCATTCTGTTCCATTTATTGATATTAATCACTTCCTACAAGCTTCTGAAACAAAGCCAAGTACAATTGGAATCAAGATCAAGCAAGGTTGAAGCTCCCTCAAAGGTAATTTTTCACAATTTTTATCTCTTCGATTCTCCAAAGAATGGCTTAATTAATTTAAAATAAAAACTCCACTAACATCTAATTAACTTTAACTAACACTAATTATTATTAACTTTGCTTTACTTTCAAGTCATTTACTTTATGCAATTTAATTTCAAGTCATTTACCATTCATTTTTCATTTACATACCATTTAACTTGTTTATGTTTATGTCATTTTCACTTTGCTCATTTGAGCCATATATTGTGATTGTATATATTTGTCTGTGTATTTTGTTTCTGTTTATGGTCTTAGGACCTTAAAATACTTAATAAACAACAAAACCCCTAAAAAAATGTTTGTGTGGACTGTTGGGTTTGATCTGAACTTTTGGGCTTAGAATTAGACAACATTCCATTTGCAAAAGGACTTGGCCAATGCCAACATTTCTGAGACCAAGTTATTGTGATTTGAGCTTTCATCTGATGCAAGTATTGAGATCCACATGAGTTCATCTGCTACGTGATCTTGATGCAACTGTTAATTTGATCTCATGCTACACCGTATTCTGAGAAAAAATCAAGAAGTATTTCATCTGATACATGAGAAGACAAAGAAGATTGTTAGCTATGGATTTGTCTGCTTGGATGTGGTCATCTTTATTTGATTCCTTGCTCTTCATATTTCTAATTGCTTGTTGATTATTGCTTGATTCAGAGTCCAAAGGAAAAGTGGGTTTTCTATATGACATTCCTGTCTGTTGGATTGCGTCTCATTGGTCGGATCTTTTCAACTCTTAACTTTTAATTTTTATGCTTAGGATTAGTCTCTTCATCTTCTCCCATTTCTTAAATTTAAAAATCTCTCCCTCTTTTCAAAAACCTTCTTTGCTTGTGATTTCAAAACATAGACCTTATTTCAAATTAGAAACTTTGGCCTTATGCCATTGCATTTTTAAAACTCTTTTCTTAAATCAAACTTGTAAGTGAACTTAACCATATTGACTTAAAATTTCAAAAAGACAAAAAAAGAACTAAAACTCATTCAAACTTTTGGGCCTTTTGGGCCTCTTTTAAACTTAACTTTTGATTAAAAGCAATCCACTCATTTTGAAATTGATATCACGAACTATGAGGTTTTGATCCCTCATTTTTATATTGGTACGTAGGCACAAGTCCGAAGGTCTTGTCAAACACAAAAATATAATCAATGAATTCTTTTCTCATCCCCACACTCTATTTGTTGCAAACATCTTTTATACCAAAAACACATACGCACATTAAAAAGGGCTCCCTATGAGTACCTAGGACACTTTGGGTGCTAACACCTTCCCTCTATGTAACCAACCCCCTTACCTATTATCTCTGGAATTTTATTAGTATTGATTTTAAAACTTCTTATCTTTGGGTTTTGTTCGTACTTTCCCTTTTTCCTTTGGAAATAATAAAAGCGCGGTGGTAACTCTGGTTTTATTGACGTTAAGTTTATCCATAGCTTAATGGTCATGAATTTACCGCTACATAGATGTTAAATAACCATTACATAAACTAGCACAACTAATTAATCAGTTCTAAATCGCTTGATAGTATTAATTTACTTAAATTAGCAGTTAATCAGGATGGGATTTTAGGGACTTAAAAAAAGTCAAAATGGTCCCTATTTGACTTTTTAGTTCATTGGGGTTGACCAGATGACTTATATGGAACTCTGAATATGTTAGTGATCTAGATTCTAAGTTAGTAGAAAGGGAAAAGGGTATTCAAAATTTGGGGTATGACAGACACCATGTTCAAAAGAGGAAGAACCAATATATCACTTCCATAACTGGAGGCACCCCTCGAATATGAAACTCGTACAAGAGTACGATGAAGATACAAATTGTTTAGTTTATAGATATCAGCAAGGATAAAACAAGCACTTCGACCGTGAGTCCAAAAAGGTCTATTATTGGATTCCAATACAGTGAAAAGATTGGGGGCATCTCAAATAAAATATTTCTCTATGTAATCACGAAGAGCATCTTCAATTTGATATCCCCAAGATATTGATCGATGATGGCAACTCTTGTGACATAATGTATTCAAATCTCTTTGAGAAAATGGGCTTGAAAAAGTAAAATTGTATCCCTAAGAAGGGTTCAACCTTCAGTCTTTCAATGGCATAATTGTTGGATAAGTGGCTTAAATTTAAAGAGGGGGATGAATTGTGGTATTCAAAATTCGTGATTAATCTAGAGTTTTTATTACTTAAGAAGAAAATTGTGTTAGTATTTTTAAGATCAAAATAAAAAAAATAACAGAAAATAAAATTAGTAAAAAAAATAGAAAAAAAAATAGATAAAAAGGTTAGAGAGATGAAACCAGTGAATTATTCAGGTCCGGCCGAACGTTGGCCTACCCGTGTCCCCAATAGATCTTTTTGAGATTTAACTATAATATTGAGCTTTTAAAAGTTATGCCCACAAAAATATGATACAGTCGAATCAAGAGATTTTAGACTAGCTTATTCCCAACCAAAATTGAGCTTTTCAATTGGGTGAACTAACGAACCGAGTAGAGAATTTACTGGCTAATCTCAATAACCAAACATAACTTTTCCAAGTTGGGTTCTTTAACCAAATAGAGATTTTCAAATAGTTTATCTCAAGAACCAAACACAATTATTCAAGAGTATCACACTCTTGAAAATAAAAATAATGGCATAAGACTTGCACTACTAAAGAAAACACTTATCACAACGGTTGGAAAAGGGATACCCCCATGCTAAACCAACCATTGTAAGGTAACATGTGAGTGTACGTACGATGCTTTCCACCACTGTCGTGTAACTATGATTATAAGATATGTAGCATGCGACATACCACAACGGTTAAATTTAAACAATTGTTGGATATTCTTCGAAGCATAATATTTAACAACAGTTGGTATGAACAACCATTATGATATATACAACTGAGTTTATTATAAATTATATGGAATTCTTATTTCGCCAATACTTACTAAACATATAACCTTTCAATTTGATCTAGAAAATTATATTATGACAAATTAAGTTGTCAAAATCGCAGAACCCTTGAAAAAATGTCTCCCTTATAAAGTTGTCAAATAAGTCTAGAACGTGTCAGAATAGGCCCAGAAAATGACCTATCACTTGCGTGATGTGCTTCATCACGCGCGTGATGCTGACTTTACATCTCTCTCATGCACACGATGTTGCACGTGATTATTCCAGTAGTTACACGCTTTTGCTCCTTAGTCCATCATGTTTTCACTAAATCTTTATTTCTTCATGCTTGGTCAATTTTGCATATTTCTTTGGTCTTTATTCTTCATTTTTACTCATCTTTTACGTGTTTTTCTCCGTTTCTTTGACAGAAAACATGCAATGACAGAGTGTCATCACCTTGTTCAGCTTCTTGATCATTTGCTTCCAAATTTGTCTTTTCTAAAATACTTTCACATTCAATAACTTCTACTTTTAATGTTTTAAGGTTAGCTTCATCAAAAGCAATGTGAAATGATTATTTTTTTTCATCGTTCTTTTGTTAAATACTATAAAAGCTTTGCTCTAAGTGGAATAACCTATGAATATGCTTTTGTCAACTTTTGTGTATTTTCCAAGGTTATCTTTCTCGTTGTTAAGGATAAAGCATTTGCATCCAAAAACATATAAGTAAAAAATATTGAGCTTTCTTCCTTTATATAATTCATAGGGCATCCCCTTTAGAATTTGTCTTATTAAGACATGATTCATGACATAGGAAGTAGTGTATCATCCTCGCAAGCTCTTTTAAAGACCTGTTTTCCCTCTCTAGTACTTCATTTTGTTGAGTATTTTATGGAGTGGAAAATGTTGGAGTAAGCCCTAGAGGCCAATACTTTTGGTACTTGTATCGAATTATTTATTAATAATAAAAGGCATTTTCTTTATTATGGTTGATTAATAAAGTCCCTGGAATAGATAGTCCGTTTAATGTATTAAGTGTGACTTAATCATGAGAACACATTAAACATAAGGACGCTATTCTTAAAGTATCCGTAGTCGAGCTTTAGTGTGAAGTGGGATAACATTAAAGCATTAAGACTATTATGTTTGTAGATTGATGATCACATCTCATGGATCATGGATAAAGAGTTATCAAGTCTTAAACATAGGTATGAATATTAGGAGTAATATTTATACCGGATTGACCCGCTATGAGAATACTATATAGAAAGTTATGCAAAGTGTCATAAGTTATTCTCATGGTGATAATAGTGTATACCACTCTTCGACCTGAAACCACTATGGATCCTAGATGTAGAGTCGAGTGCTTTATTGTTGATCCAACGTTGTCCGTAACTGGATAACCATAAAGACAGTTGATGGGTACTCCACGAAGCATGCTGAGGGACATGAGTGTCCTAGATGGAATTTGCCAATCCTGCGTAACAGGATAAATGTCTATGGGCCCAATATTGAACTGGACAAGGGTGACACGGTCTATACCTTGTGTTCAATATAGACATAAGGGCAAAGGGGTAATTATACACATAATTATTATCACAGGAGGTTTTGTCAGATCACATGACATTTTCGTGACTTGGGTAGCAGTGATGTGTTGCTAGATATCGCTCACTGTTTATTATGTTAAATGCGTGATTTAATATAATTGCCAACGCCGCGAAAACCTATAGGGTCACACACAAAGGACGGATTGATAAGAGATAGAGTAACTAAGGAACACCGTAAGGTACGGTGCACTTAAGTGGGAGACGAAATATGGTAAGGTACCAAATACTTAAGTTATTTTGGGCATATTATAAGATATGGGCCAAAATACACTTCAGTGGGCTTTTTAGCTTGAAGCCCACACAAGTGGTTCTATAAATAGAACCCCTTGGGTAGAAGCATTGTCACTCCAATCCACTCAGACAGAAATTCAAGTAGAGACTTGGAATTTTGTTTCCCTCTTTCTCTCACTCAAAGCCTTCATTCATAACAGCTAGCACTGCGATTGAAGGAATCCGTTCGTGTGGACTGAGTAGAGACGTTGTCATCGTTCAACGTTCGTGATCGCCCCGTGGATCTGTATCAAAGGTTTTGATCATTATCAGAGATCTGCACCAAAGGTTTGAATCGCCACAAGAGGTAACGATTCTATCACTGGTCATGCCCATTCGTAAGGATCACTAAATGGAGAAATTTTTAAATTCCGCTGCGCCTTGGATGGCAATTTCTCCAACAGTGGTATCAGAGCCACTTACGAAACCATGAATCTGATATCTGTTTTTGTTCTGTAATAATATGATTAAAGACATAATGAATCAAAGGTTAAATTGAGATCGATCAAGTTACATATATGTGATATATGTAACCCTGATGCAAAATACATTATATATGATATAGTGTTCTTGTTTCGTTCATTCAAACCCTCAATGATTGTTTTCCTTTGAGCGATCAATGGTCGTTTTCTTCTTGATCCGACATTAGTATGGTGAAGCAATGACGTGTTGATCAATCATACTGAATTAACAATCGAGATGTGTTTGACGGTCTGAAATTGGTGCATCAGGGTTAGTGACGGCACAAGAGTTGTGCTTTCTAAACACTTTTTGGAACAGTGTTAACCGGTTAACGCATATGGTTAACCGGTTAACGCAATGCGAAATTAAAATTTTTAAGTTTTCAAACAGTGTTAACCGGTTAACGCAAGGCGGAAAACAGTTTTCCAAGACATTTTCAAACAGTGTTAACCGGTTAACGCATTTGGTTAACCGGTTAACGCAAGGCAGAAATTTTTGTTTTTTGGATTTCAAACAGTGTTAACCGGTTAACGCATATGGTTAACCGGTTAACGCAAGAAAATTTTCACCCGTTCGGCTAACTCAGTGCTTTAAAAGTGTCAAGTGTTGATACGAAAAGCGACATCGATTTTAAATGAATTGTTCATTAAAATGTGATGATCGGTCGTCGAAATTTAATTTGATTTTAATTAATTAAAGGAATTAATAATAATAATAAAGTGTTTATTATTGTCTTGTGGTGATCGGTTATGGCCTTAGTTTTCCTTTGTTTTGTTTTGGATTTTTAAAATACGACTTGCGTGTCGTGCCTCTCTCTTAATCTCCCAAATGTAACTTCTTTTCTCATCTCACTCCCTCGTATGTAAAACGAGTTTCTTTCATGTAATGTAATGATATGAAGAGAGCAAAGAAGTCAGTGCCAAAGGAGGACAACCTTGAAGATCTTGCTTGGAGAAGCTTAGATCGTTGTAGGTTAGCTTAGGTTCTCTCATTGGCTTGGGAGAACAATTGCGCTAGGGGCCATAACTGTTTCATTATGTATGTTGATGCATGTGAGAGACGGTTTATATGATAAACAAGCCGGTGAGATCAGAAAAATTGCAATTCCCTCAAAATAAATATTAAGTTTATGCTTTCCAAGTTTTAACACTCATCAAGACTAGTAATGGATAATGTAGGTTTCGCCTACGCGAGGTGCATGATCTATATATTAGTAAGGTGCGATGGGATAATTGTAATATACAACTGTTAAAATAATGGGTCAAACTTAACTAAACAAATTATAATAAGATTATATATATGTTTAGAAGCAAGAGTTGGGAATAATCAATATGATGGATTAGAATAAGGAGTTATTCACCCAACTGAAATTTTCGAGAGTTGTATGAGATACAATTGGAAGGAGTTCCTACCTAAAATAACCTAGTTTTGTGTAATCCGCCTACGCGGACTTAGAACGAAGTGAAATATGGATCTCGACCCACTAGAAAATCTTCCAACGGGATTTTCCGAATCAAATGATGAGGGTCATTTGTTTTGAGTAAAATAGTGGGAGCATATTTAACTAAAAGGCCTAATTGAATATGTCAATGATACTTATATTTTCATTAATCCTTATGTAGATTACCATGACAGCAAACACCTCTAATAACATATTGCGATCAAACCTTGACAAGGAAAAATTGTCTAGGACAAATTTTCTGGATTGGTACCGAGACATGAGGATTGTCCTCAAACATGATAAAGGGAAAGGCAAGGAAGTTGTCAAACCCATACCCACTAGTGTTGCTTTGAAGCCTAGTGGAAGCATAGAAAAGGAAGGCACCTGCTTCCATTGCGGTAAGACCGCACACTGGAAGAGGAACTGCCCAAAGTACCTGGAAGATAGGAAGAATGGAGTAGAGACTCCAACTTCAGATATTTTTGTTATTGAAATTAATTTATCTACTTCTGCATCATGGGTATTAGATACTGGATGCGGTTCTCACATTTGTACAAATGTGCAAGAACTAAAAAGGAGTAGAAAATTGGCAAAAGGTGAAGTCGACCTACGAGTTGGTAATGGAGCAAAGGTTGCTGCCTTAGCCGTAGGAACTTATGAATTGACTTTACCCAGTGGTTTAATAATTCAGTTAGAGAACTATTATTATGTACCAACAATTAGCAGGAATATTATTTCCGTTTCTTGTTTGGACAAGTTCGGTTTTTCATTCATAATAAAGAACAATTGTTGTTCAATTTATTTGAATGATATATTCTATGCAACTGCACAAATGAACAATGGACTATATGTCATTGATCTTGAAATGCCTATTTATAACATTAATACTAAAAGGATGAAACCTAATGAGTTAAATCCAACTTACCTTTGGCATTGTCGATTAGGCCACATAAATGAGAAACGCATTTCCAAACTCCATAAAGATGGACTGTTGGACTCTTTTGATTATGAATCATATGAGACATGCAGATCTTGTTTAATTGGAAAGATGACAAAGTCTCCATTCACAGGAAAAGGTGAAAGAGCTAATGATCTTTTGGCCCTCATACATACTGATGTATGTGGTCCACTGAACATATCAGCCAGAGGAGGTTTTTAGTACTTCATCACATTCACTGATGATTTCAGTAGATATGGTTATGTGTATTTAATGAAACACAAATCAGAGTCCTTTGAAAAGTTCAAAGAATTCAAGAATGAAGTACAAAACCAACTAGGTAAGAATATTAAAGCTCTTCGATCAGATCGAGGTGGTGAATATTTAAGCCTAGAGTTTGATGACCATCTGAAAGAGTGTGGGATCCTATCCCAACTCACTCCTCCTGGAACACCCCAATGGAATGGTGTGTCTGAGAGAAGAAATCGAACCCTGTTGGACATGGTCCGATCCATGATGAGTCAAGCCGATCTTCCAAACTCCTTTTGGGACATGCGTTGTTGACCGCAGCTTACACACTTAACCGTGTTCCATCCAAAAAGGTTGATAAGACACCATATGAGATATGGAGTGGTAAGAGATCACATATGTCTTACATGAAGATTTGGGGTTGCGAAGTTTATGTGAAACGACAAATTTCAACTAAGCTTGAGCCCAAATCTGACCAATGCTTATTTGTGGGATATCCTAAAGAAACAAGAGGATATTACTTCTACAATCCTTCTGAGGGCAAAGTGTTTGTCGCTCGAACTGGAGTTTTCCTAGAAAAGGATTTTATTTCCAAAGGAACCAGTGGGAGGAAAGTAGAGCTTGAAGAAATTCAAGAATCACAAAGCATCGATACACCTATGGAGGAATTAGAGCAGGAAACACAAGTGGTTATGGAAGAGCAACCTGCTCAAGTAGAACAAGACCGGCGTAGGTCAGGCAGGATACGTCACCTACCTGAGAGATATGGATATCTCATAACAGATCAAGGTGATGTATTACTCATGGATCAAGATAAGCCTGTGACCTACCAAGAGGCCATAACTGGTCCCGAGTCTGAGATGTGGCTAGAGGCCATGAAATCCAAAATAGATTCCATGTACACGAACCAAGTTTGGAACTTGGTAGAGCCTCCTGTAGGAGTTAATCCTATAGGATGTAAGTGGGTCTTCAAAAAGAAGACTGACATGGATGGTAAGGTACATACCTATAAAGCAAGACTGGTTGCAAAAGGATATAAACAAATTCATGGTGTTGACTATGATGAAACTTTTTCACCAGTTGCAATGCTTAAATCTGTTCGGATTTTACTTGCTATCGCTGCATATCATGATTATGAAATATGGCAGATGGATGTCAAAACTGCTTTCCTTAATGGGAATCTTCTTGAGGATGTGTACATGACACAGCCTGAAGGATTTGACATACCAGAAGAAGCCCATAAGATATGTAAGCTACAAAGATCAATCTATGGATTGAAGCAAGCTTCCAGAAGCTGGAATCTTCGTTTTGATGAAACGGTAAAACAATATGGATTCATCAAGAACGAAGATGAGCCTTGTGTCTACAAGAAGGTTAGTGGGAGCATGATCGTGTTCCTAGTGTTATATGTAGATGACATATTACTCATTGGAAACGATGTCCCTACCCTGCAACAAGTAAAGACTTGGTTGGGGAAATGCTTTTCTATGAAGGACCTAGGTGAAGCAACCTATATATTAGGAATCAGAATCTATAGAGATAGATCATAAAAACTGCTTGGCCTAAGTCAGAGTACATACATAGACAAAGTGCTGAGATGCTTTAATATGCATGATTCCAAGAAAGGATTCATAGCTATGCAACATGGCCTGTGTCTATCAAAAACGCAATCCCCTTCAACTAAGGAAGAAAGGGAACGCATGAATAAGATTCCATATGCATCTACAATAGGATCTATCATGTATGCCATGTTATGTACTCGACCAAATGTCTCGTATGCTTTAAGTGCAACGAGTAGGTACCAATTTGATCCTGGTGATGCCCATTGGGTAGCTGTTAAGAATATCCTTAAGTACTTGAGAAGGACTAAGGAATCATTCTTGATATATGGAGGTCAGGAAGAGTTGGCTGTAATTGGTTACACTGATGCTAGCTTCCAGACAGATAAGGATGACTTTAGATCGCAATCCGGTTATGTGTTTTGCTTGAATGGTGGCGTTGTGAGCTGGAAAAGTTCGAAGCAAGATACAGTTGCTGATTCTACAACCGAGGCCGAGTATATTGCTGCCTCAAGTGCAGCAAAGGAAGCTGTTTGGATCAGGAAGTTCATTAGTGAACTTGGCATAGTCCCTAGCATTGTGGATCCCATTGGTCTCTATTGTGATAACAATGGTGCTATCGCACAACCTAAGGAGCCTAGATCTCACCAACGATCCAAACACATACTTAGGCGTTATCATCTCATTCGAGAGATAATAGATAAAGGAGATGTGAAAATATGTAAAGTACCTACACTTGACAATATAGCTGACCCACTGAAAAAGCCTCTTGCGCAGCAGAAGCATGATGGCCATACTAGATCAATGGGCATACGGGGTATGCCTGATTGGCTCTAGTGCTAGTGGGAGATTGTTGGTGTAAGCCCTAGAGGCCAATACTTTTGGTACTTGTATCGAATTATTTATTAATAATAAAAGGCATTTTCTTTATTATGATTGATTAATAAAGTCCCTGGAATAGATAGTCCGTTTAATGTATTAAGTGTGACTTAATCATGAGAACACATTAAACATAATGCCACTATTCTTAAAGTATCTGTAGTCGAGCTTTAGTGTGAAGTGGGATAACATTAAAGCATTAAGACTATTATGTTTGTAGATTGATGATCACATCTCATGGATCATGGATAAAGAGTTATCAAGTCTTAAACATAGGTATGAATATTAGGAGTAATATTTATACCGGATTGACCCGCTATGAGAATACTATATAGAAAGTTATGCAAAGTGTCATAAGTTATTCTCATGGTGATAATAGTGTATACCACTCTTCGACCTGAAACCACTATGGATCCTAGATGTAGAGTCGAGTGCTTTATTGTTGATCCAACGTTGTCCGTAACTGGATAACCATAAAGACAGTTGATGGGTACTCCACGAAGCATGCTGAGGGACATGAGTGTCCTAGATGGAATTTGCCAATCCTGCGTAACAGGATAAATGTCTATGGGCCCAATATTGAACTGGACAAGGGTGACACGGTCTATACCTTGTGTTCAATATAGACATAAGGGCAAAGGGGTAATTATACACATAATTATTATCACAGGAGGTTTTGTCATATCACATGACATTTTCGTGACTTGGGTAGCAGTGATGTGTTGCTAGATACCGCTCACTGTTTATTATGTTAAATGCGTGATTTAATATAATTGCCAACGCCGCGAAAACCTATAGGGTCACACACAAAGGACGGATTGATAAGAGATAGAGTAACTAAGGAACACCGTAAGGTACGGTGCACTTAAGTGGGAGACGAAATATGGTAAGGTACCAAATACTTAAGTGATTTTGGGCATATTATAAGATATGGGCCAAAATACACTTAAGTGGGTTTTTTAGCTTGAAGCCCACACAAGTGGTTCTATAAATAGAACCCCTTGGGTAGAAGCATTGTCACTCCAATCCACTCAGACAGAAATTCAAGTAGAGACTTGGAATTTTGTTTCCCTCTTTCTCTCACTCAAAGCCTTCATTCATAACAGCTAGCACTGCGATTGAAGGAATTCGTTCGTGTGGACTGAGTAGAGACGTTGTCATCGTTCAACGTTCGTGATCGCCCCGTGGATCTGTATCAAAGGTTTTGATCATTATCAGAGATCTGCATCAAAGGTTTGAATCGCCACAAGAGGTAACGATTCTATCACTGATCATGCCCATTTGTAAGGATCACTAAATGGAGAAATTTTTTAATTCCGCTGCGCCTTGGATGGCAATTTCTCCAACAGAAAAATGGTGTCAAATACCATTTTCATTATAGAATTTTTGAATTCCTCATTTTTGAATTCTCCATTGTTGTCGCTTCTAATGGATGCAATGCTTACTCCTTTTTCATTATGGATAACTATGGCTAGTTTACAAAAGGCAGCACACACATCTATTTTCTAAGATAAGAATATTTTCCAAGCGTATTGAGAGTAGTCATCTACAACTACAAGGGTATATGTGTTTCCACCAAGACTTACAGTTCTATATGGGCCAAAAAGATCCATGTGAAGCAGTTGTAAGGGCCGATCTGTGGAAACAATATTTTTTCTTTAAAAGAAGCCCTTTCATGCTTTTCTTCTGGGGAAAATTTGCATAATTTGTTATTTTGAAAATGTAAGTCTGGAAGGTCGTCTACGAGATCCTTGCAAACCAACTTGTTTAAGTGGTCCATGTTGATGTGAGTTATTCTCATATCTCCATGGCCAAGATTCATCCTCGTTATTTAAGAGACATCCATCATTTGAAGGAATTTTATTTAAATTCACTACGTAGATATTTCCACTTCTTGAGCTCGTAAAAAATGTTTCATTGGATTAGATTTATTGACCCTGAAACCAGAAGAATCAAAGGTTACACTCTTACCTTTGTCATATAATTGACTTATGCTAAGTAAATTATGCTTTAGTCCTTTAACCAATAGAACTTCCCCAATCGTTGGACTGGGTTCTTACCGAAGGTAACAAACTCTGAATGTTTCCCTTATTGTTATCACCATAAGAGACAAATCCTCCTTTCTTAGGAAAGGATGAGGAAAATAAGGTTTTATCACCAACTATATGCTTTGAAAAAACTCTATCAAGGTACTATTTAGTGTTGGATAATGTAAATTATTCTTGGAATGGAAACTCGAGTCTTAACTTTAGGTACCCATAACATATTGAATCCTCTATTGTTTATTTTATAAATATTGTTATCATTAGATTTTATCTTAGAAACATTTGATGAGGCAAATGTATTTTTCATATTTTGCTCACAATGTTTCTTATAAAATGATGAAGGGGCTGCCCCTATTTTTGGAGGAGAACAGCGATCCAAAACGCAGCGGAAATTAAAATTTTCTCCTTTAGTGATCCTTACGAATGGGCATGATCAGTGATAGAATAGTTACCTCTTGTGATGATTGAAACTTTTGATGCAGATCTACGGAGCGATCACGAACGTTGAACAATGACAACGCCTCTACTCAGTCCACACGAACGGATTCCTTCAATCTCAATGCTAGCTGTTATGAATGAAGGCTTTGAGTGAGAGAGAGAGCGAGAGAGAGAGAGAGAGAGAGAGAGAAAGAAAGAGAAAACGAAAATGCAACCGCAATCAATGCTTCTGCATTGTGTGGGCTTCAAGCTAAAAAGCCCACTTAAGTGTATGTGGCTCATATCTTATAATATGCCCAAAATCACTTAAGCGCGTGGTACATTACCATATTTTGTATTCTACTTAAGTACATCGTACCTTACGATGTTCTACAATTCACTTAAGTGCACCGTACCTTACGGTGTTCCTTAGTTACTCTATCTCTCATCAATCCGTCCTTTGTGTGTGACCCTGTAGGTTTTCGCGGCATTGGCAATTATATTAAATCACGTATTTAACGTAATAAACAGTGAGCGGTATCTAGCAACACATCACTGCTACCTAAGACACGAAAATGTCATGTGATTTTACAAATCCTTCTGTGATAATACTTATGCATATAATTACCCTTTTCCCTTATGTCTATATTGAACACAAGGCATAAACCGTGTCATCCTTGTCCAGTTCAATATCGGGTCCATAGACATTTATCCTGTTATGTAGGATGGGCAAATTCCATCTAGGTCACTCATGTCCCTCAGCATGCTTCGTGGAGTACCCATCAACTGTCTTTATGGTTATCCAGTTACGAACAACGTTTGATCAGCAATAAAGCACTCGACTCTACATCTAGGGTCCATAGTGGTTTCAGGTCGAAGGGTGGTATATACCATTATCACCATGAGAATAACTTATGACACTTTGCATAACATTCTATATAGTATTCTCATAGCGGGTCAATCTGGTATAAATATTACTCTTAATATTCATACTTATGTTTAAGACTTGATAACTCCTTATCCATGATCCATGAGATGTGATCATCAGTCTATATACATAATAGTCTTAATGCTTTAATGTTATCCCACTTCACAATAAAGCTCTACTACGGATACTTTAAGAATAGTGTCCTTATGTTTAATGTGATCTCATGATCAAGTCACACTTGATACATTAAACAGACTAGCTATTCTAGGGGCTTTATTAAACTAACGTAATAAAGAAAAAGCCTTTTATTATTAATAAATAATTCGATACAAGTACCAAAAGTATTGGCCTCTAGGGCTTACACTAACAATTTTCTCTCGTGAATTTTCTTAATAAAGCAAAACATGGTAATATGACCTTCTTTATTACAATAGTTGCATTTTAAAGCCTTGTAATGAACAGTGGTCTTAGCACTATGAATGTTACTAAATTTTTTACTATTATTGTTTGGTTCATATCCAATATATGCTTTTTTCTAATAAGTTCTTTGATTTCCTAACAAAAGATCCAATTTGCCTCTTCCTTTAGCGAACTTAACAAGTGTTTTTTTAATACCGCTTATTTTTCTTTTCAAGTTATCACATTTATTGCACTTGTCAGGTTCATCATCTTCGTTAAAAGTGGAAAAGTCTTGGACTGGATCATTTTGTCTTTCTCTAAGAGTTTCTATTTCTTTATCAAGGGTTTTATTTTTAGATTCAAGAGAAGAAATTTTTCTTTGGATATAGAGACAATTTGTTCCAATTTACTTGTTTCTTTTTCTAGCTTCTTACAATTATGAAAAATATCATGATATGAGAAGTAAGAAGCTACCTCATTGTCTTGATGATTTTATATGACACAAATGTTGGCTTCTTCTTCATCATCTTACGATTCCAAATTTTTATCCCCCCCATAAAATGTAAGCCTTCTTTCCCTTTTTCTATGACATTTTAGATTTCTTTTGATTTTGATTTTCCTTTTTGCTAAGGGAAAATTTGGCATGATGTGCCCTTTATTTCCACATAGGTAGCATGTGACAGTGAATAAAGCTTTTTCCTCATCTTTTTTTGTTCCTCCTTTTCTTTTTCTCATGCGTTAGGAATCTTTTGAAAATTTTGACTATAAGGGCCATATCACTATCAAAGTCGGAAACTTTGACTTTGAGCTCTAGACTTTTGCTTTTATTTTCTACTTCCTCATATATTGCAAGCCTATTTAGTTCCATTATAGGTATCCATAATTTACCAAAAGTTGTGTGTATCTATGGTTGTTAAATTCTTAGATTCACAAATCACAATAACTTTAAGTTGCCAATTGCAGTCTAGGTGTCTAAGAATTTTTATAACCAATTCCTTATTTGAGAGTTTTTTTTCCAAAGTTCTAATATGACTCACGATATCGGTATATCATGTTTGTCTCTTATATATGTTTTCTTCAAGTTTCATTCTGAAAAGTTCATATTCATAAGTCATTGTGACCAACCTTGCCATATTTACCTCAATAGTTCATACATGATTAATTTTTAGGATGTCTCACATTTCTTTTATAGTCTCATAGTGAGAAACTCGCAAAAATTCATCAACACCGAGTAAAATAATGATGAAAAATTTTTCCTTCAAACTGTGTTGCACCTTTTCTTTATCATCTTTAGTCTGGTCCTTTTTAAGTTTGTTCACTACAACACCATTGACGAGTGTGTAGGAACAAATGGACCTTCCTTCACAACATTCCAAATCCCACGATCCATCCCTTCTATGAAAAACTTCATTTTCTCTTTCCATAAAATATATCATTATCTAATAAAGGATTGGTTTTTTAGTGAATGGCTTGAATTCATGTTTCCTCATGGGACGATTAGTCTTTAGCTTGAGTTAGCCTCTGAAGCCATTTGTTGGACAATTGACTTCAAGCACAAGAGGGGATGAATTGTGGTACTCAAAATTTGCAATTAATTTAGAATTTTTATTACTTAAGAAGAAAATTAATTGTGTTAGTACTTTTAAGATAAAAATAAATATAAAAGAGCGGAAAAATGAAATCAGTAAAGTAAATAGCAAAAAAAAATTAAAATATAAGGGTTAGAGAGATGTACCGCCAATTATCCATGTGCGACCGAACGTTGGCCTATTCCTGATCCCAAGAGATCTTCTTGAGATTTGAATATAATATTGAGTTTTTACAGGTTATGCCCATGAACTTTGATACAAGTTAGTCAAGAGATTTTACACTGACTTATCCCTAACCAAAAGTGAGCTTTTTCACAGGTTAAACTCACAAACCTAGTAGAGACTTTACAGGCTGATCTCAATAACCAAATTGAACTTTTCCAGGATGAGTTTTATAACTAAACATAGATTTTGCGAGTGGTTAATCTCAAGAACCAAATTCAATTCTTCAAGAGTATCACACTCTTGAAAATAACAAAAATGACACGACACAAGTACAATTCTTTCCTCACAAATAGTTTTCAACCATAAAGCACTAAGGTAACTTTTGTGAAAAGAAAATATTTAGAGAGAGAGAGAGAGAGAGAGAGAGAGAGAGAAATTGAGAAGAATTAGAGTAATATTGAATTATGGTTTGTAATAAAGTGTGGAGGCATGTCCTTTATATAGGAAAAAACTTACCTAAAAAGGAAAGGATCCATGGGTTAGTTAACTCACCTAATCGATTAGCTCCTAAGTCCAATTGCTTAGGTACTTAAAATAATCAATTATTTGTTCTATATATGGAAGTTTTGGATAGAGATTCATTACCAAACATTAAGAGACTGTCGTAATCGATTATGCCTCATAGCCTTAGGATCTAATTGATTAGGTAGTTCAAAAATTTCACCTAATTAAGCTGACAGTCTCCTAATCAACTGTTTAGGGATTAAAAACATTTGCGGGTGTTTTGTTACATAATATGAGGCTTCACAAAAGTTTTAAGTGTGTGTGAGTTTCCTTAGTATCTTATGATTTATTATCCTATTTTCGCAAGACTTTGCTCACTAAAACAGACAGAACCAGATGAGCTTTAACAACTCTAAAGATTCCATGCTCCTAGTTTTGCATGTTTACCAATATAATAAGCACTTTATTTGAGCCTTGAATATTTTATCTAACAAAGCTTGAGATATCATAAAATTAGTCACAATTATCAAGAAGTTATAAAGACATCACGAGATTATAGTGCATCATTATCTTCACTAAAACGTTATAGTGGTTGTCTGCATTATGATCATCAACTTCATATCTGCAAGCACATAGATCCACAATAGTAAACTTCATATCTGCATTATGACCAGCCAAGGAGTCTTTATGCACCTTTTCAACTGAATTCTAGATAACAGGTCAAATGGAACAACTCCTCCCATATAACCAAGTTCTTGATGGAATGCCACCAAAAGAGGTTTCAAGTATAATTCCTCCCAATACAGGTTTTTCTCCCAATAAAGATACATCTTAGCTCCCGCTAATAAGTGGCTTTGAGTCCAATATATTTGAAAGGCATCCGCACACACTGACGAAGTACCATACTCCAACCAATGCATCTTTGCATGAGCTTCCTCGTTAAGAGGAGAGACCAAGAGGAAGCGGTCTATGAAATGTTTCACACTGCCAGAGTAAGTCTCAAAGTATTTGAAATTTTGTCTCAAAGAAAGGAAACCTTAACCATTTATAGACTTTGAATTATTTTGTACCCTGAAGAGGTTGAAAAGTAACGTCACGGTTGACTAGCTTCCCTTATACTCGCACCAGTGCTGGAGAACTTTAATAAATACTAAACTCAGAGGATGGAACTTCAAGGGTACGATAAAAAGATGGTTCAGGACACCAATTTTAAACTCGTTAAAGGGGAGACGGTAACTTATTAGAGAGAATGGGAACTCATGGAAAGGAATCATGCAACCACCATATTGAGTGCAGATCTTCTAATCCTCATTTGGGGAAAACACGCCTCAGTCTTCTATCGGACTAACATCTATTACCGCTTGAGTGAAAGCGTCACAACGAGAAAAGACATAAGCATTCTCCAATATCTTTGAATTCACTCAAACTCTTGAATTATCTTTATTGGCCTTCTTGGTCGAAATCGATGCAATAACCAAGATTAAATATTTTAAGGAACTTATGCAGATGTGATGCAGGTAGAGAAAAAAGTCAAACACTCATTGTCCCAAGAACCGTAAAAAAAGGTAGAACAATGGAAAAAAAGTTAATACTCGGAAGGAAGAGAAGTAAAAAATGAAAAGCAAAAACTGATGAGTGAAATACCTTGCACTTGAACTGACGCTTGAGTAAGAATATCTCTAGAGAAAAATGATAAGGCCTTGGGGGAAACTGTTATGGGCCGCCCACAAATGCCCAAAAGCATAGAAAACCAATAGCTATTATAGGAAATTGTAAGGCAGAAAACATGTGGACTCATTTTCCTTATCAAGTAGATAAATTCTTCTACAAAGTGTAACTTCACCATCTAGATCGATCTAACATTAGGTCGCATTTCACGCCTTCTTGCACGGATTTTTTTTATTAACTACATCTCCTATGTAAAGAAGATATCACTCCATTTATTAAGGTATTCAAATCCTTCTCCCTAAATAATTCACTTCTTACTGTCATATTGACTTGAGCGTTGGAGTGTTAATCTTACAAGCCAGTCACCTCTCCACTGTATCGGAAACCTTGAACAACTATATTGCAGCGTGAATTTAACCTTTTCGATAATCTTCTAGTTCCAAAGTGATACAATATCCAATATATAAATCATTTATAGTTGATATGAAACTTAACCATTTACACTTGTTGAGAAAATCCTGCATAAAAAAAATAAAGAACAAAATCACAACATATTAACATAGAGTGAAAACTCTAAAAAAGGAGGAAATATCACGGTCGTTGTCACAACACAATCAAAGAATAATTCTATGTAAAAATGATTAAAACACGTAGATTTCTCTGAAACACCCCATCACTCTCACTATGCTCACACTCTTCAAAATTAATATCTAACTACATCTCACAATCCTATGACACAAAAGCATAAGACAAAAGAAGAAAAAAAAAAGTCAATTACAAATTTAAAGTGCTTCAAATGGATGCAATCATCGTATACATAGTTTTTGTCTTCTTCCGTTGCAATACTAAAGAATGTGAGATTTCTTTGAAATTTATCATTTCAACCAAAACTAATAATTTTCACCTTGATTGAAAATAATATATAAATGTCTATTCTTTAAATAAACAACTATAATTCAAAGAACTATGGTACGCTACTATAAAAATTATATTTTATTTTACGCTAAATAACTCCAAAAAGATTATAGTTGTTTTTACCGAGAATCATAATTTGAAAATCCATCATATTTCATCCTAAAAAATATATTTCACTTAAAGCTAAATTACCCGGAAAAAATTCATACTGTCTTCATAGATGATAGTTCATAAGAATCATCATTTACTACCCTCAGTATCAAAACATTTTCACTATATAAACCTTTTCAAAACATGTATAATGAAATGATTCCAAGAGTGTGAATGGAAAGGTGCGACATGATTTCATAGCCGCCCTCCTATTATTAAATAATAAATGTGACAATTCTTCAATTTACGGTCTCTTAAACAGGAAAATGTTCTCCACAATCTAGGCATCAATGGTCACTAGAGAGTATAGAGGCCCCATAATGTGGCCATTACTGTTCTTCCTTAGGAGTATTCCCACATAATAATTAGTCTTATAATTATTTATTAATGGTTGGTTTCCTTCTAGAAAACATGTCAACAAAAGGATTATGTTACTCGTGTTCACATTTTCACACTACTATACCCATTGTTGTTCGTTTGTACCTGGGGAGTGTATGTGGACTGTGTAGAATGTATGCTTTTTAACTTATCATAGACAATAAACATCACTTTAAATGATTATACATTTAGAAGGAAATATAATATAAAGATATCATTTTTCTTCTTCTTATATTTCATTCAATAAAGAGCATATTATTATTATAATAAATATTTAAAGAAAAAATTTATATATATCATCCAAAACTTATACGAAAGTTTGTATATTATAAAATTTGCGAGATAGGGAACATTAATATATGGATGTCTCAGAAATATAAAAATTATTTATATTTTATTTTAAACATGATTAAATAATGTAAAAAAAATATCATAAAAAATATTTTTAAATCTCAATTCTTAATATATATATATATAACACAACACCTAAACTATTATATATTAAAATTAAAAATAAAAATAAAATCCATAGAAATATCAATCAAGGATTATAGTTATTTAAATTTTTAAGATTAAATAACAGTGTTTTAGTGTAAGGATTTATTTACTTTTTAAAATGGCATGTAATACTATATTAATAAAGAGTAAAATATATCTAAGAATAAAAATAAAATCAATCTTAAAGCAGAAGGTCAAAAAAATTCAGAAAAAATAAAAAAGCAAAGAGATTAAATTAGTTAATCCCTCTGATATATACAATGTTTAACTTATATATATATATATATATATATATATATATATATATATATATATATATATATATATATATATATATATATATATATATATATATATATATATATATATATATATATATATATATATATATATAGATAGAGAGAGAGAGAGAGAGAGAGAGAGAGAGAGAGAGAGAGAGAGAGAGAGAGAGAGAGAGAGAGAGAGAGAGAGAGAGAGAGAAAGAGAGAGAGAGAGAGAGAGAGAGAGAGAGAGAGAGAGAGAGAGAGATTAATTTTAATATAAATTAATTTTATAAATATGAAAAAAAAAATTAAAATTAAAAATAAAATAAAACCTTGCATAAATTAATTTTGCATGGAGCAATGACATTTTAAAACCTAACATATATTAATTGGTATGTAATTTTTTTTTCTATTCTCACTAAATTATGGTGGAACCTATCTTATTCCCTCAAGAGGAACACAACTACCTAATGTCTATCTTATTTTATCTATTCTTCCTTTAAAAAAATAGTATGATCCAATCCAATTTATGCTTATAATTAGTTTGCACTTAGTAAGTAATAGTGCCTCGTCAATTATAGGAGAGATATCCAACATGAATTAATGACGGCTCTCAAATCAAATGAAGTGACATTAATATTTATCTGAAGTAAAGGTGTAACATGCTGCATGCTACTCTATCACTTATCACTTAGCAAAGTTGTAAAATCGTTAATAATTGGACTCAAAATTCAACTTGCAAGTTGCAATTTGAAAACATGTTAAACTAATAAAAAAATTGCATGTGTCAAACAATATACCACCACTTTTTGAAATTAAGAGAGCTATAATAGGCCACATGAGAGGTAGGGAACATAGAGGATAAGAAACAAGTACAACAAGAACATAAAGCTCAAAAATATATAGAAGAAGGAAAAAATATAGAAACCATGTCCCTCGAGAGAAGGCATGGAGACTAGAAGCAACCACCACCCTAAAGAAAAATTGAGATATATTATGTCTCTAAATTTGGGAAGATAAATTATCATGTCTATCGATCAAAGTATTTAAAATGGTAGATGTTGGAACATTTGCTAAAGCACTTGCAATGCAAGTGTGGAATGTTGATGGCGAGTTGGAAAAAAAAACATCAAATTTCACATTGAACAACTTTCACTACAAAAATATTGCTTCAATCCCAAGGATTTTAGACAGGGACAGAAACTCTTGTTATGAAAAATATGATTGTTGAATCAAAAATAATGTGAAGAACAATGCTATGTAGTTTGATTTTGAAGATATATATATATATATATATATATATATATATATATATATATATATATATATATATATATATATATATATATATATATATATATATATATATATATATATATATATATATATATATATATATATATATATATATATATAATAATACAGGTTCAAGATGAATTAATTCTAGAAAACATTCGACAAATGATTTTCTTATCTAAATGGATCTAAAAGATTTCATCTGACACATTCATAGTCAAACATCATTTAACGAAGTATCCTTTGATGCACATCATTGAATATTCACTCTAATACATGTTATCAACACTATTATCTGCATATATATATATATATATATATATATATATATATATATATATATATATATATATATATATATATATATATATATATATACTCAAATAATCATCATATTTTTTTGGTCAACTGCAAACTTAAAGTAAACAATTTTATCCTCTAAAATAAGACCAAGTTGTTAACCTTCAATTTTCAGACTACTAAGTAATAGTATACAAGATATATTGGTATATGATTTACTTGATAAAATATATGTTTAATATTTTTTTCTGTATATTAATCTTGGAGTTCATTTTAGTCTTTTAACTTTAAAAAGATCAATATTGATCATTTAACTGTTGAAAAAGTTTAATATTAATCTTTTTCATTTAATTAGCGATGAATTTATGTGTTTTTTTATCGTCAATTAAACGAAAATGATTAATGTGATACGTTTGAAGAGTTAAGAGACTAATATTAACTTTTTTTAAATTTAAAGAATTAAAATGAACTCTAAGATTAACAAACAGAACCAAAAGGGTATTAAGTCTAAAATATACAATGTTTTGTGCGGAAAGACTTGATGTGATCACAAGGACACAAAATATCATGATGCAAATATTACAAAGATCATCTAACAATCATAAAAAAGGAAGGTATGTAAAGACTCAACTTCTCCTATTTTATACATCACACGAAAATACAAAACAACATTGAATCAATCTTGTAAATAAATTTTAAAGAATAAACTTGAGAAAATAAGAAACGAACTTTCGAACAAGTGAATTGAATTGATAGCTATAGTTACCATTCTTTGTGTTTCAGGTTCTCTTTGTTAGTTTTTACATTTTTTGTTTCTCTTATGCAGAGAAATTTCATCTAATTTTGTTAAAAAAAAATTTATGAATATTTGTGATTGAAGCATGTTGATTTTTGTGTATGGTAACCTTTTATTATTATTGTTGTGTTTTATTTGTTAATGATTTGTATGGATTAAATACAACTTGTAAGTTATTTAAAAAGTAGTATATGAAATAGATAAATAATATTATATGAAATATATTATTTAAAAAAATAATAGTAAAAAATATATTTAAAAACATAATAGCGGAAAATACACAAACTAATATAATTGAATAAAAGAGTGATGTAAATTGATTGATCGAACCGAATCAAATCAAATCAACAAAATCAGTTAGTTTAGTTCGGTTCAATTTAAAAAAAAAAAACTAAAAATCGAACCAAATCAAAGCGATGAAAAAATTATTGGTTCGAACAATTTTTGACTAGATATATGTCCAAATTGAATCAATTACACTCCTATGTGGTGATATTCTTTGAGACAACATAGAGATCTAGTTGAGATTAGTTCTTTGTATTTGAGAAATGTAATATATAAGTCAAATGATCTTAAAATATCTTAGTGATCTTGCATTATGTTTGATTATAGGAAAAATCTCTTACTTAAAGGGAATTGAGCATAGCTCCGAGTTAAGGGGATAAACCAGGGTAAAATATGTGTTTTAAATCTCTCTTTCTTTATCTATTTATCAATCAACACTTATGATTAAATTGAATTTTATTTAAACACTTAGAAAAAAGTTTTAACTTATTAACACAATTGTGTAAAAAAAACTTGTTTACACAATTCAAACATCTATTTTTTTTTGTGTCTTTTTCCTTCATTAAATATGTGTGGAGTTCTACCTTGGTAATTAAAAAATAAATAAAAATAATATTATGAAGGGTTATCTTTGAAATAAATAAAGATTTTCACAATTTCAAATATTAAATATTGCATTAGCCGAGGAATGACGAGAGAGATTGTCCCTCATATGGTATTGAAAATTTGCACATCAGTAATTTGATTTTTGGTGTTAGGATTTCTGCGAGGGGTTGCCCCTGACAACACATTTTGTTTTGTTAAAAATAATAGGTAAATTATATGTATGATTATGGTGTGTATTACTACCTCCATTTTTTATTATAAGTCATTTTGGAAAAATATTTTGTAGCACAATATAAATCGTTTTATAATATCAATGAATCGTTAATGTTATTTTTCTTATTCTATCCTTAAATATTTAGGGCCTGTTAAATGCATCTTAAAAACTCTTTTAGTTTTTGAAAATTTAAAATTTAAAAACTTGTTTGAATATAATGTTTTGCAAAAATGTTTTTAAAAACTCTTTTCTATTTTTCAGTTTTTAAAAGCAAAAAAGTGAAACAGTTTAATTGTGTTTTGCTTCTCACTTTTTAGTTTTTAGTATTATAAAATTTGAAGAAAAAATATAAAAATTTATAATTTTCATTAATAGCATTAATGTAATTTTAATAATTTTAATATTTTAAAAATAAAATAGAAAAACGTATTTGAAAGAGTATGTTATTTCTTTTATTTATGCTCTTTTTATGTATAAGTAACCTTTTCAAATATGTTTATTTATTTTACTTAATTTTTTTTTTGTGTTTCTTAATTATTTTCACTATATAATTTTTTTTTCTATTAAACATGAAATCCCATTTTTTACTTGTTTTTTTCTTATTATTATTACTACAAACAAGTGTTATGTGATTTGCAAAATTAAAAATTGATTTAACCCAATTATTTGTATTCGACCAAATATCAATTAATTTTCTTAAGTTTGTAATATTTTATATAATAAAATAGATTTTCAAAGTAAATAACGAAATATTCATTTTTATTCTCTTTTAAAATACTATTAAAAGATTAGATTATCAAATAAGTTTTTTCATTTTCATATTTTCAAAATAGTTTTTAAAAATTAGTTTATCAAACAAATTTTTTGTTAATTTTCTTCTTAAAAATAGTTTTTTAAAATAGATTTGAAAAAGAAATTTTAAGAACTAAAATTGAAAAGTGTTTCAAACAGACCCTTATTATTCTCTCTCATTTCAATTATATCAATTTATTTTTTCAATACCATTAATAAAGGGCAATTTTGTGAAATCCTTGCTAATTTCTCTTTTTTATACTATAATTATTACATTTCTTAATATGTATGAAAAGTCAAAAACGACTTATAATAAAAAATGGAGGCGGTATTTAATTAATAAAGTATATTTACTATTTTGGTTAAAAAAATTATTATTCAAAATTATTAATGTTATTAAATGTTTTTTATAATGTACAACTTAATTAGGATATTGTAATTATCTATTTAGTTAACTTTAGTTAGTATTATTTTAATTAAGTTGTATTTTTTTAGTTAGTAAATTTTTATAAAAATCTTAGTAGAAATATTAAGTATATGTTAGTAAAATTTTAGAAAATATTTAATAATGACTTAAATAAATAAATAAATAAATAAATATATATATATATATATATATATATATATATATATATATATATAGAGAGAGAGAGAGAGAGAGAGAGAGAGAGAGAGATATTAAGTATATCTTAGTAAAATTTTAGAAAATATTTATAATGACTTAAATATATATATATATATATATATATATATATATATATATATATATATATATATATATATATATATTAGATAGATAGATATATATATATATATATATATATATATATAGATATATATATATATATATATATATATATATATATATATATATATATATAGATAGATAGATAGATAGATATATATATATATATATATATATATATATATATATATATATATATATATATATATATATATATATATATATATATATATATATATATATATATATATATATATATATATATATATATATATATATATATATATATATATATATATATATATATATATATATAGATAGATAGATAGATAGATAGATAGATAGATAGATAGATAGATATAGATATAGATATATATAGATAGATAGATAGATAGATATAGCTATATATATATATATATATATATATATATATATATATATATATATATATATATATATATATATATATATATATATATATATATGAGAGAGAGAGAGAGAGAGAGAAATATTAAGTATATGTTAGTAAAATTTTAGAAAATATTTAATAATGACTCAAATATATATATACATACATATATATAATATATATATATATATATATATATATATATATATATATATATATATATATATATATATATATATATATATATATATATATATATATATATATATATAGATAGATAGATAGATAGATAGATAGATAGATAGATAGATAGATAGATAGATAGATAGATAGATAGATAGATATATGAAAAGAAAATATTAAAAAAACAATTTTGAAAATAATAGTTAAAATATTTTTTAATAAATCATATTTATAAAATTACTTAACAAATAATGTAAACAAAATTACTAATTTACTAAATAAATAGATTTTTAAAACAATATTTGTTTTTGTATTTGTCTTTTAAAAAAATTATTAGATATTAATAATTAGTAAATGTCTTTTTGAAATAAATTAAATATTAAAAAACTTTAAAATAGTAAGTACATGTTAATAAATTTTATAAAAAATTTAATAAATAACTAAAATAAATATGTTAGTATGATATTAAAAAATGTATTAGTAAAATATTAAATAATAGGTAGTTAAAAGATAGTATTAGAAAATTTGGTAGTAAAATATGTTACAAAATATAAAAAAAAAAAAATTTAAAAAGAAATAGTTGAATGTAGAGAAACTAAATAGAGATGGAAGAAATGTTGTGGGTTGAATGATGTATTTTTTTTTGTAAAGATTCGGATTCGTCAAGCACCTGAAGTAGATCATACTTGTGTAGATGATGAAATTACTCCTTGGTGAGTTTGTTAGTTAAATTATTTTTATACTTTCTCGTCATTTAAAATTATCATATTTGAGTTCCTCACGCAAGTCTGACATTCACGTTAGGTTTAAAAGTCAATTTGCATGTATAATATGATAGTTTGACTAAATTCAATGTTAATTGAATCGGGTCAAGAATAATGGGGAATCAATTCAAGCACTTTTGTCAACATGAATCGAGTCATGTTTCTATGTGAATCAAGTCAAGATAATTTCGTTTTTAAAAATTCGATTTCGATAAACAAGACTCAAGTCATGCTTATACTTGAATCTAATTAAGCAAGTTTTATGAATCGCATTTCAATTCTGGAAATGGGACTCGACTCAAGTTGTTTCCATGAATCGATTCATAACTGCATTTTTTCAATCCTGTTTTTAGTAATGGAAACATGACTCGGGTGATGGAAGTTTTTGAATCAGGTCATAGCTTGAAAAAATCAATTGTTTTAGCTTCTTAAATCAATTCATTAAATGATGTGTGAATCGAATCATTAATGATTTCTTACATTGTTTTTATGCATTTTCTCAAGCACATATAAAAGCTTTGAATCCTCATTTTTTCACAATTAGATAATAAATCAAGTGCGTGAACTTCTAGAAATTCACTTTCTTTCTCAAATACAATAAACTTTGTTTTGTGCATGAAGGTTGATTCACCTAGAGAGTGTAATCTTATTTGTGAGGAATTCATTATATTGTTAATGTGTGATTGAATATTTCTAGTTTATGGATATATTATGGAATTCAAGAAGAAGAATACGTCTCTTCTACAAAGTATTGGAGTTTCTTGTTTTCATCTTTTATTAGAGGATTTGGTTCAAGTAATTTGAGTAGAATTATGAAGAAATTGCTAGATGTTGAAGATTTGAAACTGGTAAAGTTAATATTAAGTAGAAGATCAAAGCTTCAAGCTTTGTTAGTTGAGTTGCAATTGAAAAAGATCAATCAAGAAGACTAGATTACTTATGTGTTGAGAATTTTCAGAGTAATTTATGTGATATTCTTATCGTAACCGAGCAATTATGTATAAAAAAATTCAAAATAGTGGAAGACAAATTTTGATGGTTAATCCATCAAAGAGTGGATTGTCAAGTGAGGAAAAAAGCATTGAACTAGTATAAATCCCCATAACTAGAAAAATCACATTTAAACTCGGATGTGAAATGCATTTAACCTCAGTGTAAGACCCCAATTTTGGCCCTAAGATCCCTCATGGCATCATAACATTGCATTTGCAAAGCCTCAAGGATCATAAACATCTCGGTTCCCTTTACCTTTGGGTGGGACTTCTTGTGAGTGGTTTGAGATCACCAAGCATGATTGAATTGTATATTATTTCTTCTCTCATTTTTTGTTTATTAACCAAGAGCACAAAAATATGTCACTAACATCTTTTGTTTGTAGCTTGAGCAATCACAAGGTCAAGAGTTTCAAGGAGATCATTGGTACAAAGATATGGTCAAGTGAAGAGGAAAGCAAGCATGGTAATGGTTCCCAAAGCTCTCATCCACCAAATATGTCTACCTAGCATCTCAATTCATCATTTTGATCAAAGCAAGTCAAAGGGTTTGAGGTTTGTTCCCCAAAGAAACCCTAATTCATCTGTGCACCACAATGCCTAGCTCATGAAGCAACCTCATCCCATGGTCAAATACAATCAAGGGAAGTTCTTTAATTCATCATTTCATGCATATTTGAACTTATTTGAGTATCCTCAATCATCAATTCATCAAGAGATGAGTCATGGACTTGAGAAGTTGATCAGTCAATTCATCTGACTATTGTGAAGTGCACTGAGACATAACGTTTTATGTGTTGGTCAAATGGAGATGATTCCAAAAGTAAAAATGTTTTTAAGGACAATATGAACAACTTTCATGTTCATCAAAAATTGATTTGAAGCTTGGAAGGTCATCATCCATTCCAAGACATTATAGGTCATTTTGACTGAAACCCTAATTTTGGGTCAACTTCCCAAGGACACAACTCATTAATTTTTTATTATTTTGAGGTGGTATCAAATGCATTGGAAATCTTAAGATGTCTACTTCAAATGTTATGTTGAACAAAATTTCAAAATCTCAAAGGAAATACATGTGATAATGCAAAACATTATAGGTCACTTTGGACCAAATGCATTGAAAGGCAAAAAAGTCCAACTTCAAGTGCCCATAACTCTTTCATCAAAAATCCAAATGATGCAAAATTTAAGTCCATTTTGATTGTCTTGAAAAGATATACAACTTTGATGTTGGAGGTGTTTTTCATTTGAAGTTTGCATCATCAAAGCAGAGGGGCTTGAACATTGGCCAAATTTAGAAGCTTTGCCTTTACATGTTTCGCACCTTGCACTTTAAAATAAAATTTCACCAATTTCTACACTTCAAATGGATTTTTGCCCAACATAACAATTGTTCCTTACATCAAAACCTTTCCAACCATTACTCACATGCTCATGTTTGGATTTGGCAAATGGCATTTTCGAAGAGGAGACGTTTTAGGCATGATTATGCATAACATGTTTGAACTCATTATACAAGTTTGTGCATTGCCAATTCCACGACCATTTCAGCTCAATTATGCTTCAGAGTGCATTTGGCATTGAATTTGGGCCTCTTGAACGATCATGCAAGCCCATGCAATGAGTATCCAATTCCATGCACACGGCTTTGATCACACTTACCTTGCCCTTCCATCTATAAATAAGAGTCTCACTCCATTCAAATTTCATCCATGAATCAACCTGAAGTGCTGCAGAAATCAAAACTGAGCCACACCTAAAGGAACTCTTCCAATTTTCTTCAATTTCTCAGATCTGAAATTCAACTAAATCAGGTTGAATTTCTAGATCTAAAGTTCCTAGACCTCTCTCTCATACTCCATTGATCTTCTGTTTGGCCAAAGGAAGTAAGGAAGCAAGCTCAAATCTCCAGAACTCAAGGTTGTTCTTCAACTGGTTTTCTCTTCGAAACTCACCATTTATTGATCTATTTGCTTGGATTTTGTGTTGGCTGAAGTCCTCTCAATAGAGGCATCATTACTGTGCATTTAATTTTTGAAATTAATCAAGTTCATGATGAACACCACAGAATTTCCATCTCTGATTTTTCTAAATATAGAGATCTAGAGTGGAATTGAGTGGTACAGGGATGATGTACATCATCCCAACTTTCCAATGATGTATGGATCGTGTATTTTGGTTAAGCTTTTGAAACCTGCAAATGTCACCGAAATCTTCATGCTCACCGGAGAAGAAGGTGGCTCCGGTGACCGTCCCTTTGCCAGATGCGTTGTGGACCATTGGATCTGATTTCCAGTTTATATCCCAGCCCTTGGATCTTTTGACTTTTAATAATGCCATGTGTTACGCGTGGACTGAAGCCTACCATGAGCGCGCGCTTCTGGAGCGTTTGATCAGCCACGTCAATTAATGAGGCTTGATCAGACGCTCCTTGTTTTTTTGAATTTCTTATTTTCTGATTTTATTTCTTTTATTTCCATTATTTTCAAAAATTCATATCTTCTTCATTTTAAATCCAAAAAATATGGGACCAATTGCATTCTTATCCAAATAATTCCTAGTTTCTAATTTTGATTTTTAATATTTTTTATTTTGTCATTTGATATTTTTTATGAATTTTCTCTTTTCTGTTTATTTTTAATTCATTTTAAATACTTTTTGATATTCAAAAAATACAAAAATATTTTCCTAACCTATTTGAATGATAATGAATCTATGAAAAATATTCTCATCAATTTTTTAATTGATTTGAGATTTATTTGAGATTTTAGTTCAATTAGGTTATTTTTATTCATTTTTAATTGATTAAAAATAGTTTCTGACTTTTAAAAATGCTGAAATTTTTTGTCAAACTTTGTTTGACCTTGTTGAACTTGGGATAAATCACTTGGACTTTTCAAAGTTGGTTTGAAGTGATTTTGAAGTTTGACCTTTCTTTTATTTTTAATTCAAGTTTATTTTAATATTAAAAAAGCCAAAAATATTTTGCTTATTGTTTGACCTCCAATCTTCATCTCACTTCTGATTTCTCATTGTTTGACTTTGACTTTCAATGTCATTTGATCAACACACATGGATTGGTACATTTTATTTTCACCTTATGCACTTTATTCTTTCTTTTTTCCTTTTCCATTATTCATCTCTTTCTTCTTCTTCTTCCTTTTTCTTTTTGATCAATGAGTTGAAGGTTGATAAGTTAGCATTGATTAGGGAGACTTAACCTTCCTTGATTTAAATCTAATTCATCTTGATCAATTGATCAAGTGAATGGCTTTGCATTAGGGATAGGTTGTTTCCTAAATTATGCAAAAGGCTCAAACCAATACAAGATCAATTCTCTTCTTCCTTTTGGCATGGTAAGTTGTTAGAACTTGGTTCACTAATCAAGACTTCTAACTTGTGTTGTTGCCTACATTATTATTGACCGGCCTCAGATAGTTGTGACTTCTACATAAGTCCAATTACGATTGCTTAACATAGCACTAAATTTTGCCTTATGGCACACTAACCATTAACCACTAACCATTAACATTTACTTTTTGCATTTACTTTTTTGCAATTTATCATTCTTGTACATATTATTCATTTGCTTTTTCCTTTGCTCATTGGAGCACATGTTTATGTTAATGCCATTTGTCTTTTGCTCACTTGAGCATATAGTTGTATATATCTTTTGTGTTTGTGTTTGTCTGTTTGTTGTGACCCAAATGCAAAGAATTAGACAAAATGGACTTAGACTTTAGGACCTTACCCAAGCAAATGGAGTTTGAAGAGAAACTAGGCCTCATGCCTTTAGAGTGCTTAAATGTCAAAGATCAACTAGGCCTCATGCCTTTAGAATGCTTAAAGCTTAAGGATGAACATTGAAAGGACCATATTCTAAACTCCCTCTTGTCCATTCTTTGATTGTTAATAGAACATTTTGATGTTTTGTTTCTTTGTGCTAGGGTTCCTAACTTAAGCCTAATTGAGGAATCATTACCATGAGCTTCTAAGAGAGAGAGATCCAAGATACATTGAGGAGTCTTTCCAAGAGTTCATTTGAATATTGATTGCTTGAGTTTATGCTTATTTGCTTGCTTATTCCAAAGGATGGGAGCTACTTGGATCATCAATATGATCTTAAGAGAGGAACTCCATTGTGGTTTTGTTTCTTATTCCTTACCTCTTGCATGCTTAGGATCTTAGACATTCTTCTTCTTCTCTCCACTCTAACCCAAGCCAAAACTTTTGTGCAAACATCTAACACTTATTTTCAACATTAGAAACCTAAGCCTTATTCTTTGGATTTTCAAACTCTCTTTCCATAATACTTATTTTGAATTGAATCTTTAAGTCCACTTTGACCATTTTGTATATACTTCTAATTGGTAAATATAACCCACTCAAATGTCTTTTTATGGTTTCAATGGCCACTTTCTAATCAAAACTCTTTCATAATTTTTAGCTATTAGGTTTGAGTTATCTTTGTGGTAGATGTAATACTCACCTATATCCTTAGTGATGGACAATGAGTCTTCCATGCTTATTATAGGGTTAACCCCTCACTAGCATGTTGAAGCTATCCTCACATGGTGGATTTGTGGTTTTAGGTTGAGTTTTCTCCCTTAGATAACAAAAGACCTTAAGGCTTTTGGACCAAATCAATTCACCAACTTGTTTTGAGATTTTTACCCCGAACTACGAGGTTTTGATCCTAATCTTTTAAGATGGTACGTAGGCAATGGGTTCATCCATTCAAACACAAAATATAAATAAATTTGTATATTCTTTCCTCATCTCTTCAATCATGTTTGCACAAATAAACTTTCACAAAATATCAACCTTACAACAAGTGTGAAAAGGGCTCCCTAGGAGTACCTAGGATGTTTTGGGTGCCTAACACCTTCCCATTGCATAACCAACCCCCTTACCCAGATCTCTGACTCTCTTTTACTAGTTTTTGATTCGATAAAACTTTTAGGTATTTGTTCGCTTTCTAACCATTCCTTTGGATAAATAGAAGTGCGGTGGCGACTCGACTTGTATGATTTACCTTGGATTTAGTCAATATCTCCAATGGTAAGAAATACCCCGCTACACTCAGCTGTAGAGGCGAGATAACGAAGAGCGTCATGAAAAATGAAAATTTTACCTCTCGGTTATAAAAAAAAACTGACGGATATGTGAAAGGTCGTGGGTTCGATACCCAGGGAGACCTTTTTGGAATTCTGAAATGGCGAAAATGTCACCTCAATTTTATAATTTCGTCGACAGATATACCATATTTTCACCTTGGTTATCTCATAAAACTGAAGGGTAAAACAATTTTTGAGTTTATTAAATCTAATGTGGATTGCTCATTCACTAAACCCTATATTAAACATATAAATTCTAAAAAATGGTTAGGAAAATAATTATATGAAAATTTGTGTTATATTTGAAGAACAACTTACATTGATTATGATTTTGAAGCATTCTGCAACTCATCGTTCTTCTCACGTTGTTTTATGGTTAAAATCTCTCAAATGTTTCAAGTTCTTTATTCAACACTTTCTTTTCTACTAATTCATTCTTGAAAGCATAAAGCTTGATGCTTTGAAAAATTAACAAATATGGAAGAAAGTTGAACAAAATGTAGAAGTATTGGAGAGGTTGTAATAATAAAACAATGCGAGATGAATGATGAGTTGTATAATGCTAGAAAGTCATTAATAAGTGTAAGATAAGTTTTAGATACAATATCATTTTGCATATGATTATTTACAAAATTAATTTACTAGGTTATGTGTTTAAATAGGGGTTAGTTAAACAAATTATCGATATTAGATAGAATAAACTCAACTAGACAGAACAAGATAAGAGTTGCACAAATAATCACAAAAACATAGTCTCAATATCAATATCAACAACAAAAACAACAAGAAAACAACAATAACATCAAATACAACATCAAGAACAACAACACCGATAAACAACAACAATATCAATAACAACAACGTCAATAAACCATCTTTAGGGTTTAGGGTCTCAACAACAAGATTAACAACATAAAAAAAAGCATCAATAACAATAACAAAAACTCTAGGATTTTGGATCTTAACAACAGCAACAACAACAATAACAATAACAATAACAATAACAATAACAATAACAATAACAATAATAACAACAACAACAACAACAATGATAATAATATGAAGAAAAAAAATATTAGTAGTGATGTTTGACGTAACGAATCTTTGAAGAAGAAGTGAAAGAAAATGATTTGGATCTTTGAAGAAGAAAAGAGAGTCCTAAAGACATAACATCTTCGTATTGAAGATGGAATGTCTTTATGGTTCTCGTTGTTTATGCTCTTCGTTAGGGTTCTGTTTGTGTTGTTTGGACAAATGAAATTGAATGCTACAAGCTAAAGCTATATATATCAGGGAAACATATTCACCTCAGTTGGTATGAAACCTGAAGGATAATGTAGCATACTTTTAAATTAAAAATAAAATATTCAAGAACGCACCACTTTTAATGAGATAAAAACATAAACTGAGGTTGCTGATATTCGAAGCATGTACATTGAATATGTTTCTCCATAGGTTTTCTAAATAATCGACGAAATATATTCTATATTTTTTTTATTAAAAAAAACAGGGTGCGTTCAGGTATTTGACTTCGGTTTTTTATGACTTGAGGTGAAATCGTCGTCATTAAATGTATTATCTATAGTAGTGCCTAATGAATCTCTCTCTCTCTCTCTCTCTCTCTCTCTCTCTCTCTCTCTCTCTCTCTCTCTCTCTCTCTCTCTCTCTCTCTCTCTCTCTCTCTCTCCTCTCTCTCTCTCTCTCTCTCCTCTCTCTCGCTCTCTCCTCTCTCTCTCTCTCTCTCTCTTCTCTCTCTCTCTCTCTCTCTCTCTCTCTCTCTCTCTCTCTCTCTCTTCTCTCTCTCTTCTCTCTCTCTATATATATATCTATATATATATATATATATATATATATATATATATTATATATATATATATTATATATATATATATATTATATATATATATTTTCCTTTCATAGAATTTCTTATTTTTATTAGTTTGTATGTTTTAGTTTTTCATCTTGTTCTTATTAATTAAGTTGTAAAAAATCTAGGTGGGATTAGATCTAGTTTTGAAATTTATCTTTTTTTAGTAATCTGTAAAGCTTGTAATATTAGATTTTAAAATTATTTGATCTTGTACAATTAAAATCTCTTCAATAGAATTAAGGTAGATCAATTAGCTAATTTTTACCTCATCATTACTTTCTATATCAATACGTACAATACTTCAAACTACGTAAAATATTTTACATACAATTTCATCTATTTAGTTTCCAAAGTTTAACATTGATTTTGGTATTTTTAAAAAAAGGGAAATTAGTCTATTCAACTCTCTTACATTCTTTAGATTTACAATTGGAATTAAAATTTGGTTTTTTTTATCAAGGTCTAATCGACCATAAAAGTTACTAAATATGGTGTAAAATGATTCAAAAGGTGCATACAATATAGCTCCCATTTTCATTAGTGATAATTACGCACATTGGAACGATTTCATATATGTGCATCTTACGTCTATTGAATTATAATTATGGATTATCTTTCAAAGAAGGACCTTTAATCCCTAAAAGGATTATCGGTGGCATCTCTATAAAGAAAACCCTTAAGGGATGGAAAACCCCTAAGGGATGGAATGATGATGAGACTAAACAAGTGTCTTACAATTTGAAGGTAATATATATAAATATCAGATCTTTAAGTATTGATGTATATTTATCAATCTCACATCGTAAAACTTCTAAAGCAATCTGGGATGCACTTCAAGATCCATGAAAGAATTGAAGATGTCAAACATTATAAGTTAACACCACGACAAAAGAGTATAAATTCTTTCATATGGAGTCCATTAGGATGTTTCACCAATTATTTCATATTGAGACATTAGGATGTTTCACCAAATTTTCAGGCCTATGTTACAAAAGGAATTAACAGTTGTATCCCAGCAGACTCTATGAAGAGAATAGAGCTTATGCATTCACATGACAAAGTATGTTCAAATATGAACCGTGACCTATCAGGACCACCTTGGTCTTTGCGTTTTGATTGACTTAAGTTTTGATCATCTAAAGCAGACTTCTCTAAATCCTAGTCTTCAGAGGCTAACTCCTTTAGACTCTGATCTTCAGACATTAACCTCTTCAGAAGTTGACTTCTTCAGAGTCTGATCTTCAGGTTCTGATCCGTTAAATTTTGGTCTTTAAGCTTCTTTTTGAATTTTCATAGTTAAAGCACATATATAATTATTCAGAATTTATTCTGGTCACACTTGAACAAACATTAGTATACCTGATAAATTTAAATATTAAAGCACATATATAATTATTCAAAATTTAAGCAAGATAATAACTGTCAAATTTTAGGTGCTTAAATAATTATATATCTACTCCCCATTTTGTCATTAACAAAAATGATTAAAGGAAATAGAAAAGATATTGAAGAAATTTTTTTCATATAGCCCAAGATCTGGATAAAATAGTTTAAAAAACATATTTGATTTTCCTTTTTTTTTAAAAAATAAGAAAGAAATTCAAACCTGGTTAGACTAGTTGGGAAACAACTTCTTCAATTCTCAAGATGGTCAAAATAGGTTCTGACAGTTACGATTTTGAGAGGAATAAGACAGTCAAAGATGGGGAGACGTGCATCAAGACCAAGAATATATCTCTCTCTTCAATGTTCATTCTATGCTCTCTATAAAACTTGTCTTCTAAGACCATCAAGGCCACGTATAATTCCAATTATCTCTTCTCATAACAGAAAACATGAGTAAGATGTCCAAGAATTCCAAGGAGGGCACTTCCAAAGAGATTGTCAATGAAAACTCATAACATAAAACATGAGTAAGATGTCAATGAAGATGGAGGAAGAAACTTAATAAATATGATTTCAAAAAGGTCGAAGGTTCCAAGTCACGAGCTCGTTCATCTACAAGAGCTTCTAAAGTGGGAAGGACATCAGTTGCTAAGATAAAGAAACTCAAGAAGAGTCAGGGTCCAGCTTTTGACTTTGATTCAGATGTTGATAAGGACTGGATGAACTACCTCAAATGTCGTACTTATTTCTCTGAAGAATTTATAGTTGAATAGTATATGTAGTTCATCTTGTTACTTAAGAGAATGAATTTGGATTTGTAATGATTTCAAATTAATGATAACATATCCTTTTCCTTTTGCATCTATTTCTTTTTCTCACTTGCATCCATTTCAGTTGAGCCAATAAGAAGATTTATTTAGAGAAGTTTTCCAACCATTTCAACTAATTTTATGTTGTGTGAGATTAAGAAAAATATAATTACTTTAAACAAAATTTTAAACACATAACTATAACAGAAATGATTTAAGGGGAAACAAAACATAATTTCATTTTATCCAAAAACACTGATTCCTAAAGGTAACACAACTATTTCTCTTAAGAGAAGGAAAAGTATGATATAAGTTACACTTCGTTGCTTAACACAAACATGATTGGTTAGATCCATTTTGTATAACTCAAGGATCATAAGACAGAAAATTCTCTGAAGAATTCTGACTTAGGATCTTATGAAAAAGAAAATCTTCTTATTCAAGTAACTGACTGATTCAGAGTCTAATAACTCAGAAACATGTAGCAAACAATTAGAGACACAAGGAATCTAATGGAAATAAAGCATACATTAAAGACAGATGGGGATGAGATAAAGTATTCAAAAACACTTACATCATTAACCACCTGTTATTATCCAACAGTTGAGAAACCAAGTGTCAGAAAACAATTCAGATTCATGACACCTAAGTGGAGAGATGTCAAACAAAACTTTTCCCACTTATATCCTATCAGAGACAACAAATCAAATTCTGAGCAATAGAGGTTGAGTTGAATTATATGCTATAATTCATCAGAAGCTTGTTCATATCTTCTTACCACAGTAGCTTCTGATTATCATCGGACTCTGATCCTCCATTTGTAAGCAAGTACTAATCTTTTAACAAAATGCATGTTCAGATTATTTTTTATAAAATCAAATCTTTCAATAGTAAGAGGCTTAGTAAATACATTCGCCCATTGATGATCTGTATCAATTAATTATATATATATCACACCCTTCTAAACATAGTCTCTAATAAAATATTATTTTATTTCTATGTGTTTAGTTCTAGAATGTTGAATTGGATTCTTTGTCAAAAAGACAACAACAGTATTATCACAAAAGATTGGAATATTGCTCACACTTATCTAATAGTCATCCAGGTGATATTTCATCCATAGTAGTTATGTACAATAAATTGTAGTTGATATGTATTTTTCTTATGTTGTAGACAAAGAAATTGTTGCTTGTCTTTTACTAGCCCGGGATATTAGGTTTTCCCCTATGAATTGGCAACTCCCACTAGTGTATTTTCTCTCAATTCTATCCCCAACATAGTCAACATCATAGAATGCAACTAGCTTATAGTCTAGGGATTTTTTATAAAGCAACCATGGATTTGTTGTTCTCTTTAGATACCTAAATATCCTCTTATATTGTATTCGGGTATGGGTTCTAAGGATGTGAGTTCATAGGATATGAACTCAAAAGTATTAGATCAGGATTATTTTCTTGTTTTCTATATGGGTAAGATACATTTGGTACTGAAGATATCTAACAAGTGGTGTTAGATCCACTCATTCCTATTTCAATTTGATTATGGGATTTTTTGAAATAAGGGTTAAAAATGGGATTTACTTTGATCTTCCAATTTATATAAAAAAACTAATGTTTATATGTTGTAATTCATGTTTATGGTTTTATTTGATGTTGGCATCATGAGATTTATGTTGGATACTGAAGAAAACTCAACAATTATTTAAATATTTTCGGATTTATCATTTTTTTCTGCGAAAATTGGAGTCTGGGAGTGGATAAAGGTCGTCAACCTTGGTGACGGGCTAATTGTCACGCTCTGAAGCCCGGTGACGGGCTCGATTTCTATTGGAGATCATCAGCGATGACTGACTCGTACCCCTTTTTAGATGACAGTTGTAATCGATGGATGGAGGATAGTCTATGCTAGTCCTTAGCAGGTGACGACCGTCACGGTCTGTGAAGCCCAAACTATCACCCGAACTATTTCAATATCGTTTTAGAACAATAATCTTTTCTAGGCTTTTGATTTTTTTTTGAAAAATTCAGAACTATATTTATTTTGTGCTTCACATAACAAAGATGACATGGATTGGAACACATACATGTCGTACTGGTTTGCATGGTCGTGCCCTTTAGTTGTCTTGTCCATTAACTTTGGTGCAATTTTGTTCAAGTTTTGGCTACGGTGTATAATTTTATACAAAGTGTAACATTTTAAGTGAGTTAATTAAAATAAAATGTCACCAAAGTAATCTCTTTTTTGGGAGATTTCTTATAAGAAATGTTTTTAAAAAAATTCTTTTGTATATGCGTTTATCCATGCGAGTATCAATTGACCCAAATGACAGTTGATGATTGGTCAGATTTCATACACACCTGTGATGGTAAACATGTGATAATTATAAGGTTTCACATGTGAATGACAAATCAATCAAAATAGAGGTTTGTTATTTGGCATGTTGTATTATCAATATTTGACCATTACAACAAGAGTACCAATAGTAGGTTATATTAGTGTACAAAGACTCAATATTGATGGTGCACTAGGTATCTTGAGATGGATTTATGACATTATTTGAACATATTGATGATTACAATTTTCTTTTATATGAGTATATTTATAGTATATATGTCATTATTTTTTTCAACTATGATTACTTCGATATCTTCTAATCTGAATTCGGTTCTTGTCCTTAATGGGGCGAATTTTAAGGAATGGAAAGAGAACATGGAAATTTTTCTTGCATTCATGGATCTCAACCTTGCATTGAAAATGGAGCAACCACCTTCTCCTATGGAATCTAGTACCTCTTAACAGAGGAAAGATTATGAGAAGTGGGATCGCTCTATTCATATAAGTCTCATGATCATTAAGCGTGAAATTCTTGAGGTCTTTAGAGGTACTATCTCAAAATTTAAAAGTGTTTTAAGAAAAACGATAAGACAAAAACAAGTAATCTTCTTCAAAACATGATTTCCATTAAGTATCAAGGCAAAAGAAATATAAGGGAATAAATTATGTGCATGTCAAAAATTGCTTCAAAACTTAAGGCATTAAAGATTGATTTGTCAGAAGACTTGCTCATGCATTTAGTATTACTTTTTCTTCCTTCACACTTTAGTTAGTTTAAGTTATCTTATAATTGCTAAAAGGATAAATGGTCTCTTAATGATATCATTTCATTTTCTATGCAAGAATGAAGCAAGATAAGACAAAAAATGCTCATTTTGTTGGCACCTCTAAATCTATAGATAAGGGAAAAAGGAAGAAAACTAATGAGTCCAAGAATGAAGTTGCAAATGTTTCAACACAAAAGAAACAAAATCAGGATGATAATTGTTTCTTTTAAAAAATGTTTTGACATGTGAATAAGAAATCTCTTAAATATCATGCTGAAAAGAAAGTTACATTTCATGGTTTAGTTTGTTCTAAGGTCAATTTACCTTTAGTATTTAGAAACACTCGGTGCTTAGACTCTAGTGTGACTACTAACATCACTATTTCAATGTAGGGTTACCTGAACTACTATAAGTTAAATGATGTTGAGAGATACATTTATGTTGGAGATGGCAAGTCAATTGAGGTGAAAGCTGTAAGGAATTTTAGATTATTATTGTATACTTGATTTTATTTGGATTTGAAAAACACTTTTGTGGTACCCATCATTTAGACAAAATTTAATTTCAGTTTCTTCTTTGGAGAAATCAGGTTATTTATGTTCATTTGGAAACAATGTATTCAAGTTGTCTTTTAATTCAGATATTGTTGGTATTGGTTCACTTATGAGTCATGATAATCTATATTTGTTTAACACGGTAGCCACCTATAATGAATCCTTAAATATGGAATCACATAGTAATAAGCGTAAAATTGATAATAACAATTCAAGAGCATTATGGCACAAGTGCATATGTCACATCTCTATAAATATAGTTGAGCAACTAGTGTCAGATGGAATTTTGGATTCCACTGACTACATAAACTTTGATGTTTGTGTTGAGTGAGTTAAAGGTAGATAGACGAAAACATAGAAATTTGGTACATATAGAGCTACAAATGTCTTAGAATTGATACATACAGACATTTGTGGACCGTGTTCCTCACCTTCTTGGAATGGTCAACAATATTTTATACCATTCATAAATGATTAATCTAGATATGTGTACATATTTCTTATACATGAAAAGTCTCAACCATTGGATGTGTTCAAATCATTGAGAATCAACTCAACAAACGAATTACGAATGTCAAATATGATTGTGGCGGTGAATATTACGGCATATATGATGGTTCAAGTAAACAACGTCTGAGGCCTTTTACCAAATATATGGAGGAGTATGGATTCATCCAACAGTACACCATGTCAGGATCACCTAGCATTAATGGTGTGGCTGAAATACAAAATCAACCACTTAAGAAAATGGTAAGGAGTATGATTTGTAATTATCCATTGCTATAGTCACTCCGAAGAGAGACACTAAGAACTGGAACTTACATCTAAATAGAGTGCCAACCAAGGCAATTTCCAAAACACCTTATGAACTTTGGATTGGGCGAAAGCCTAGTCTGAAACATTTTTACGTATGGGGATGTCCAGCTGGGGAAAGGCCTTATAGGTCAAATGAAAAGAAATTGGACTCCCTAACAGTGAGAAGTTACTTTATTGGTTATTCTAAAAGATCTAGGGGCTACAAATTTTACAATCCCAAATTAAACTCAATTTTTGAGATGGGAACAACCACGTTCTTTGAGGATATGGAGTTTGGTGGGAATAATAAGGTTAGAGACTTTGTTTTAGAGGAAGAATCAGTAAGAATTCCATAATCGATTCATACATTTACTTTTGATCAAATAAGTATGGAACCTCCATAAGACAATGTTGAATTTCCTCATACTCGTGATGATTTGGTAATTCATGAAGAATAAACTCAAGATCCTTAAGAAGCAGTGTTACAAGAATCAATACATTTGCGGTGATACACTAGAGAAAGGAGAAATAATATTCTGGATGATTACATAATCTTTCTCCAAGAAGATGAGGAAAATAATGGTATGATGGAAGATGACCCAATCAACTTCCGTCAAGCCATGCAGGATTCCAACTCTGAAAAGTGGACTGAAGCAATGAAAGGGGATTATAAGTCCATACAAGACAATAAGGTTTACGAATTTGTCTCGTTACCAGAAGGTGTGAAAACCATTGGTTGCAAATGGATTTTAATACCAAATGAGATCCTAACGTAATATGGAGAGGTATAAGGCCCGTCTTGTGGCTAAGGGTTATACCCAAAAGGAAGGGATTGAATTTAAAGAGACTTGTTATCCAATTTCATTGAAACACGCTTTTATGACAATCATGACTCTTATTTCACATTATGATTTGGAAATCCATCAAATGGATGTCAAGACGACATTCCTCAACGGTAAAGTTGATGAAACAATCTATATGGTGCAACCAAAAAAATTTGTGTCATGAGAATCAAAGAATATGGTTTGGAAATTAATAAAATTCATTTATAGACTAAAGAAGATGCCTCGTCAGTGGCACCACAAGTTTCATGAAGTGATTCTCTCATTTGGTTTTGAGGTGAACGTTGTTTAAGATTGTGTGTATCATAAATTCACTAGGAACAAGTACGATTTCCTGGTCTTGCATGTTGATGACATACTGCTTGTCACTAATGGTATATGCATGATGCACGAAACCAAGAAATTTATATCAATAAAATTCAAAATGAAAGATCTTGGTGATGCCTCCTTTGTAATAGGAATTCAGATACACAAAGACTGGTGTCGAGGTATTTTAGGATTATCACAAAGGAGTTATATCAAAAAGATACTTAAAAGGTTTGGCATGCAGGAATATAAACCAAGGGATACTCCATTTGCTAAGGGAGACAAATTTAGTCTTAGTCAGTGCCCAAAAGGAAACTTAGAAATTCAAGAGATACAAAAGATTCCTAATGTGTTACCTATAGGGGTTATGATGTATGCCCAAGTTTGTACGCATCTAGATATTTCTTTAATAGTTGGGATGTTAGGCAGATATTTGAGAAATTCATGAGTGGGTCATTGAAAAGCAGCCAAAAGGGCTATGAGGTATTTAAAGAGAACAAAAAATTATACAATCACATATATGAGGTGAGACCAGTTGGAGATCACTGGATATTCTGACTCTGATTTTGCTTGATGCCAATATAGTAAAAGATCCACTTCAGGCTATATATACATGTTGGTTGGTGGTGCAATTTCTTGGCGCAGTGCCAAGTAAACTCTTATAGCTTCGTCCACCATGATAGTGGAATTTATAGCATATTTTGAGACATATTTCCATGGGATTTGGTTGAAAAATCTTGTCCCTAGGGTGATGATTGTGGAAGGAATTAAAAGATCATTTAAGTTGTATTGTGACAATAAATCACCTGTCTTATATTCCAATAATAGTATGAGCTCGACTAAGTAAAAACATGTTGACATCAAGTTCCTTGTTGTTAAGGAAAAAGTACAAAGTGGACAGATTTACAGAGAACAAATAGGGACAAACTCCATGATATCATATCCTTTTACAAAAGGTCCTCCATCCAAAGTCTTTCATGAGCACACTACTTATATGGGTGTTTTATAGTTTGAGGAATCTTTAGTTTAGTTGGAGTTACTCATTTATGAATTTTGTGTTCTATGTTTGGTATTATGTATGCATACTCTGGTTTTGAATATTTTTTATGGTTTATAAAGCTTGATATTCTGCTATTTATACTTTGTACAATAAGGTTAATGAATAATCTCAATAAAGTAAAGTAAGAACAATTGAAAGTCGACATGTACAGACCATATTCTTGTGATTTTCATGCTACACATTTTATGATGAATATATGTCATGTAGTAATGTCATTATTAGTAGTCGGTGATGAGTTTAGTGAGATAATGAAAATCACTTTGGTTTTAACATAACAAATGGACGAGATTATTCGGATAAGCTTGAAATATATATAATGGAAAAATTTGAGTCTATAAAGTCTAACACGTGAGTAAAGTTATATATGTGACGAGTGATAGATTGCTAGAATTTTTGGGGACATATATAATATTACATGTATTACAACCATTATTTAATTAGCCAAAACTATAGTTGTCTAATGATATTAAGTTTTTGGTTGAGGGCATATATGTCATAAAAATGTTATTGTATAGATATCATAAGTTAATATTTTAATTTGATGAGATGTCAAATTAGAATATTGAAAATTGAGTAGTAATCCTAAGGGAGTTATATATATGAGTTATGATCTCCATTTGCAGGAAGACGAACAACAAGACTTAGTAGGTATTATCTCTTCATCCCATCAAAAGAGAATCAAGAAACCCTAAGGCACTATACAAATCGAAAGATCACATATCCCGCAAACCTTTAACTATTCCAATGAGAAACTCATATACACCACTTTCATTCTTATATTGTATTCAGGTACAGATTCTAAGGATATATAAGCTTAAAAAGATTATATCAAAATTCAGTTTTTCATTTCTATATGGACAAGGATACATTTGGTAATTTGGGAATTAATAGATTTAACAATTTTACCTAAGAATCACTTGTAAAAAGAGAAGACAGCCTTCTCTTCTTGATGCTCGTTGTACCACCATATTAAAATAAAGTATGGGTATATTCAATATTGTTTTAGATTTTGATCTTTCTTTTATTCATAAAATTGATGTAAATATGTCCACCATTAATTACTTATAACCATACTATGCAAGCCAAACTATGTATGATCCAACGTAGTCTCTCAGTACACACCACAATAATCACTCAAATCTATAGTTGAGCATTTAAAGCATGACATGAGGGGTCATAAAATTGTTCAAGAGTTGCACTAGGTTTTTTTTAAACGTTCAATCATGCATAATTTTTAGCATTAAACAAAGCAATTTGGAAAATTAAATTGAAATATGCATATAATAAAGGAGGTAGAAAAAACATTTTTTAAAATTTTTTTTTTCATGATCTTTAAAAGAGTGTTGAATATAAGCATTCAATAGTTTGTCAATATGTTAATTTTGCAATTTTTTTTACAAAATCACTTTCAAATATAAAAATTGAACAATGGGTTGATATTCATCATCTTTGACATGTTTGTTTGATTGACCCCAAAAAATAAATATATTATATAATTTTTTTAAAGGATATTATATTTTATTTTTTAACTAAAATTCTTTTTTATTAAATATTTTTATTAATATATATATATATATATATATATATATATATATATATATATATATATATATATATATATATATATATATATATATATATATATATATATATATATATATATAAAAGAGGGAATATCATGAATATAGTTCTTAGTGAAAATGCATACTTTTAAATTTTTAGTTAAATGGTCTAATAATTTAAATTTCACTTTTTAAAGTCAATAAATTGAATGTGGTGGGTTTAAACTCATACAAATTTCTTAGTCTTTTAACTTCCATTAATATGAGATCTAGTATTAGTTTTATTGTGATGGTTTACTTAAAGGCTAAAAGTAGTGGTATAGTGGTGATTTTGCATCATTGCCTCAACTAAGTAGCAGTCTTGCATTTGCACTTGTTCCAAAATATTTTCTTGACATACAAAAGGGGCCCAAGAAGAGGTCCCTATAGTCCCTACATGACCGTACCATATTCACAAACAAGCACAAATGAATGAAAACTTCACGTGTCACATGGACCAACAAAGACTCTACCATTGTCTTCTATTTCCCTTCAATGTATTAATACAATCTCTCAATGGAAGGAATACAGTATGTTCACACATCAATCACTTCTACCACTAATCCTTCACCTCAATATACTTGAGGCAGAGACACGGGCATGGTTTTAGTTTGCAGTCGGCAACATTAAACATTGAGACTTCTGAGACGATATTACAGCTATAATTTTGACCGAATAACAAAAATATATGATATATTTCCATTATATTGATTCATATCATAGAAATTCGACAAAAAATTATATTAACTTTCGAATATCTAACACAATCTTTTCAGTTTATTTAGACTCGAGATCAGATATACATAGTAAAACTAACATAGGCAGGATTCATACATTAGAAAAACAACTACATTTTTAAGTCTAAATTTGGAAAAATATAAGTTACTTAAATAGGTTAATGACCAAAAAAAATATTTGAAAACATGTGAGTCCTTGATGAAATGATGAAAATATGGGTTTGTGGAATCAACTATTTGGAAAAGTGAGATTTGTAAAATCTCTCTTTGTTGTCCCTTTTCCTTTTCATCTTACTATAAGTATGATAGCTTCTACTTCTCTCTTTTAAGCCCAATAAATCCTCTCCTACTACACCATGCTTCACTTTAACCTTCTTCACCCTTTAACTACCAACCTATCATCCATGAAAAAATTGAGATATCCATGTTTCAACCTTGTTAGAGAATACAACATTTTGTTCATAAAATGCTTCATGATTTTACTCATAAGCTGTATTACTATAAGACTTAATTTCTCTCTTTCAAGTATCCATTTTTCTTTAAAATCACTTCCTATAGAAGGAAACTTTAGCTTTGATGAACTTGACCTTAAAAATGCAGCTAGAGATTTCGGTAACCGGTACCAATCTCATCCTATGACAGTGCTTCATCCAAAATCAGTTTCTGATATTGCAGTTACCGTAAAGCATGTATGGAGTTTAGGTCCTAGCTCGGAGTTAACGGTTGCGGCTAGAGGACATGGTCATTCGCTTCAAGGTCAAGCTCAAGCTCATGGAGGAATTGTGATTAATATGGAATCGCTTAAAGTTGAAGGGATTAAGGTGTATGATGGAGAGTTTCCTTATGTGGATGTTTCAGGAGGTGATTTGTGGATAAATGTTTTGAATGAGACATTGAAGTATGGTTTGGCACCAAGATCTTGGACAGATTATTTGCATTTGACAGTTGGTGGTACTTTGTCGAATGCTGGTGTTAGTGGTCAGGCTTTTAGACATGGTCCACAGATCAGTAATGTTCTGAAAATGGAGATTGTCACAGGTTGGTAACTCTTATGAGAATGAGAAAAAAAACATTCTAAATAGAGAACCTAATATTTTGTCTCTTATCACGAACACTTGACACTGGTACACGCGTACACCTAAAACAAGACTGACACCAGACACAACACTGAGATACACGAAAATCTGAATCAACACTAACACCCGATACAACACTGGTACACACGAACATTTGACACAACACTGACACCAGACATAATATGACACGCGCGAACATCTGACATAACACTGACACCAGACACAATATTGACAAACGCGAACACCTACATACCATTGACATAAGACACAACACTTACACCAGACATAACACAGCACCTGCGAACACCTGACACACGACACACACCACTGACATCATACACAGCACTGACACACGCGAACATCTGACACATCATTGACATAGACATAACTGACATGTTCACATTGATAATAGTTTGAGAAAATAGAATGAATAAATGTAACCGTGTGTCAGTATTGCGACATGGTTAACAATGATAACTCTACAATCTTAAGTTTAAATTGAACTTGCATGGTGATTCTGAGTATTACATAGAATCACAGTCAAATGCAACTGATGCCGTCGCAATGCATCAAAAAGAATAAAATTTTTGTTTATGTTTACGAAGTTATATAAGAAAGTATCAACAAATAATATGGCTGAAAATAAGTTTTTTGTTAAATTATTGAAAAAAGTTTATTGGTGAATGAATGCAGGAACTGGAGAGGTAGTAAACTGTTCTGAAAAGCAAAACAATGAACTCTTTTACAGTGTACTTGGAGGCTTAGGACAGTTTGGCATTATAACAAAAGCAAGAATCAAGCTGGAGCCAGCACCTGTCATGGTAATAACTCATCCTATAAGTGATTTTACAAGTTTCATAAGTGATTTTGCAAGTTTCAAAATTCTCATGATAAGTTTTTTTTTGTTTCTATGATTTTGAACAGGTTAAGTGGATTAGAGTGCTATATTCAGATTTCACAGCATTCACAAGAGACCAAGAGCAACTAATCTTTGCTGAAAAAGCTTTTGATTATATTGAAGGATTTGTGATTAAAAACAGAACTGGTTTGGTAAATAACTGGAGATTATCTTTCAATCCTCAAGATCCAGTTCAAGCTAGCAAGTTCAAATCAGATGGAAGAACTCTTTTCTGCCTTGAATTGGCCAAATACTTCAATCTAGAAGAATCTTCGGAAGTAAATCAGGTTAGAAAGCTCGGCTCGGAATGACTTATTTAAACTTATTTATTAATATCAGTACTTGTGAGAGACTATTTAAAAAAAGATTATAGAAACAGCTTATAACATACCATAAGTTACTTTCGGCTTATTTTTATAAACTCTGCATGATATTTATGAAAACAGCTTATAACTTATAAAACATTTCAATTTTAGTTTATTATTATAATAGAAATAACTTATATATAAGTACTTATTTAAGCACTAATGGTTAGAGAACGAGTCTAACTAACCTCAATTTAAGCACTTTTTAAAAATAAACTTATATGTCAATTATTTTTTACACAAAAATAATTTAAAAACAAATTAAACTATTTTTCACTAATCATTATGTCCCTTTTTTTTTAATGCAGGAAGTTGAGAAACACTTGTCCCACTTGAACTATATTCAATCAACACTTTTTCAAACAGAAGTCACATATATTGACTTTTTAGACAGAGTACATATCTCAGAAGCTAAATTGCGTTCAAAAGGCTTATGGGATGTTCCTCATCCATGGCTCAATCTTTTCATACCCAAATCCAAAATCCATAATTTTGCAGATACAGTCTTTGGCAATATTGTCAAAGAAACAAGCAACGGTCCTATCCTTATCTACCCGGTCAATAAATCAAAGTAAGGTTCACATAATTTCTTACGAATAAAAAATTATTAAATAATTGATGTATCTGATCTAATATATATATAGAGAGGCTGAATGCATAATAGACCAGATTCATTGAAAAACTTGACGTATCTGATCTAAAATACATCAGTTATTTAATAAACACAGAAAGAATATCAATTATCAATCGACTATATGAGTTAGATGATTAAAAATATTTGATGGTTTTCAGGTGGGACGAGAGAACATCAGTTGTTATTCCGGATGAAGATATTTTCTATTTAGTGGCATTTTTAGCATCTGCAATTCCTTCATCAAATGGAGGAGAAGGGCTTGAACACATTCTAAGTCAGAACAAAAGAATTTTGGAATATTGTGAAAGGGAAGATCTTGGAGTAAAGCAATATTTGGCCCACTATAGTACACAAGAAGAATGGCAGACACATTATGGTCCAAAATGGGAGATTTTCAAGCAAAGAAAATCTATTTATGATCCATTGGCAATACTTGCTCCTGGCCAAGGAATATTTCAAAAATCAATAACTTTTTCATCATGATAATCAAATTTTATATTATTTTATTTATATGGAAAAGAATAGGCCTCACAGTATGTGTGGCACTAAGGCAGGAGAGTCAAGTCAACTGAGGTGGACAAATGTTTTTTGAATATGAATTTTAATTTATTGTAGGGTTTTCAAGAATATACCTATTGTATATATTCAATTTTGTAAACAGTCCTTTATTGGATTTCTTTATTGTATTGTAGCCATTTCAAGAGAAAAAAAGTCTTATGCACTAATTTCAACTATTTATTTATTTATTTACTTTTTTTTATTAAACTTAAATATTAGTAAAAATCAATAAAGTATTGTCGTTACCGGAATTTTACGATAATGAAATCGGGAACTGAAAGTGAGTTTCTCGCAAAAAAAAGGCAAAACACAGAATCGTCACCGAATTTTATTTATTCCTATAAAAAGAAAATGGAAAATAGTCGATAAAACCCTCGAAAAAAGAGATTCACACAAGAAGTGCAATAGGGATAAAGAATCGGTCTCGCAACCGAGATTTAGATTCGGAAGTCGGTTACGCAAGGGGAAGGTGTTAGTACTCTTCACGTCCATGGTACTCCATGGGAACCATTTGAGTTGTTTACGTATGTGGGTATTTATCTCGTTTATTCTTATTTGATTTTTAAAAGAGTGTGAAAAGATTCAAAATATGGCGAATCATGGGATAATTTATCATTGATGCAAAGTATTGAACATGATCAATAATCATCTAACAATAGATTTGTAACGATGAAAGTTATACAACCTCAAGTCCATCTATCAATAGTTTGACAAATAGAAGATTATATCACTCAAATGATTGTAAGCTTTTTCTATTTTTTTATTATACAAGGTGGTATGAAAACCAATAAATTGGCCCAATGTAAATAATATATGAATGGATGACAATGGACATAAATATAAAGTGTTTGAAATAAAATGAACAATAAAATAAAATGTGAGAAAATAAATAGAAAAGAAATAAAGTGCAATAATATAAATGTTAGAACTTAGTAGTTAATGGAATCAAAACAAGCAAATGGATTAGCAAGTTAGTATACATAAACATGATTTTATTTATGCATCAAATGACTCAAGTATGGTTGAAATAGAGGCAACATATCAATGCATCAAAGTATCTTGAATGAGTCACTGATCATTCATTAATAGGTTTGAAACATTGAAAGTTTTATCAACTCCAAAAACCATGGTTATGATATAATAGATTTCGTTAACCAACATAAATATAACAAGAAATCAACAAAGAACATCAAATGATATAGTTAGATTAAAAATAGTAAATAACAAGTAGTAATCGTAAAAAATCCCAAAAAAAGGTGTGTGAACCAAATAAAACCATTTGTCTCAAACTTGACTCAAATCTCTCTGAAAAACCAACCAAGAACACATAACCATTTTCAATACAAAACAGTGCCAAAAATGCTAAAGAGTTTGAGGTATAATCATTATCCAAAAATGTTTTTAAAAAACTAGGTTGTTGTGGTGTTGAGCTTGAATATGAAGCAAGAGGTTTGGGATGGAGGTGATTATGGTTGAAACTCAATGAAGGGGTTGAGTTGTGAATGTTAGAGAATGGAAGATTTTGAGGAAAATATGAAATGAGGAAAAAAGTTGGTGGAAAGTGATTTGAGAGGGAATGATTTGTTTGAGTTTAGGTTTAAGGAGAGGGTTTGATTGATGTTTTGATAGAATTTTGGGGGCTGCTAGCTTATCCAAATGAGGGGGAAATAATCCCCTATTTATAGGGAAAACAAGTTAGTAGGTGGATGAAAAAGGGGAATTATTTTGAGTAAAAAAAGAGTTATTGTTGTTGTCTGCGTAGTGTAATCGGTTACACAAACCAAAAATTACTCATGGAACCTGTGTTAACAGGGGTGTAACCGGTTATACAAAATTTGGGTAACCGGTTACACAGACTAAAAAATGGATTTTTTTATTTGTTGCATATTTACCTTTGAAGCTTTATCCAGAAAAAACCTTAATTTTCCTCAGGTGTGAATACCATGCCTTGAGTCCGTGTAATATTCCTTTGGTGATGAATGTTCAATGAAATTATGATGATGAAATAATGAATGCATATATAAGTAGTAGGGTCATGGATCAGATAAAGGTTGTATACGCTAGGATAAATTTTGGGGTATGACAGTTGCCCATATTTAATCTTCTCGGAGTAAATGTATGGATAGCAATGTCTTCCAATGCGTTTATGGAATGAGGGGATTAAATACTAAAAAGAGTAACCGTAAATTTGCCCTATTGGGAGGTGAAAGTAATATAGGTTGGTTTGCTGGAGATTATATATGGGAAAGTTTTTTACAGGATGGCAGATGATCATGTTATGAGCTCATCTGTTAGGGGAGATGAATATGGTATTACATGTGCTTTATTAGGGAGATATGGTTATGATAATTATGTATGGTATGCAATGCAAATGAATTTTATGCAACATAAGTATCTTCTCAAAAAGTAAAGTTGGATGACAAGACTCTAAGATGAATGGTACGGGAGAAACTCCATGGAGGGTAAGAATCATATAAAAAAAAGGTAATTGTCCCTAGCAACGGCTGGGGAGGAAAAAAATTCAAAAAATGACTCATATCAATGGTTAGAATACTTGACTCTGATGGGGAAATTTAGATCAAGTGATGATTCTTGGCAACGGCTGGAATACCTGACATCTACTGGGGATACCTTCAGGTTCAGTGACGATTCCTATCAACGGCCGGAATACCTAACTCTGTAGGGATAATCTCTGGGTTCAATGATGATTCCTAGCAACGGATGGAATACCTGACTCTACTGGAGAGAATGAAGAGGTACGATGACGATTCTTAGAAACGGCTAGAATACCCGACTCTGAGGGGAAGAAGAAATCCAGCGACGATTCCTAGCAACGGCTAGAATACCTAACTTCTGTTGGGGATGAATGAAAATTCAATGATGATTTTTAGCAACGGCTAGAATACCTGACTCGTGTTGGGGAAAGAAAAAGTTTAGCGATGATTCTTAGCAACAGCTAGAATACCTGACTCTTCTAGGGAGATCGAGCAGTTCAGTGACGATTCCTTATAAAGATCGGAATACCTGACTCTGCCTGAGAATAAATGAAAGTTCAGTGAAGATTTTTTGTAACGACTATAATACCTGACTCTCGAGAGGAAACAAAGCAGTTCAGTGAAGATTCGTAACAAACAGATGGAATACCTGACTTTACTTGGGAGAATATGAATATGACGTTTTCTGGAAATGGCTAGAATGTCCGATTTGCAGGGGACCCAAAACAGTTTAGTGATGATTCCTAGAAATGGCTGGAATACCTGAATCTGCTTGGGGAGGAATCCTAGCAACGGTCGGGATGTTCCAAAATCTAAAAAGGACAATCCTAGCAACGGCTGAGAAAGTCAGAAACTTGATGAATTGTTCTTGAGTAAGAGGATACTTATTTTAAGACCCCAATTTTTACCCTAAGATCCCTCATGCTATCTCATCATATGCATTGGCATTGGGATCACATATTAGCATTCTCCTTACCCCTCATTCATTGGGTTCGCATTGGGAGAAATCACCAAGCATCATGTGATTGTATCATACTTTGTATTTTATCATTTTTACTAACCAAAATACCAAAAATATGTCTTTGCATTTTGTCTAACTCTTTTGTAGATAATGCACATGCTCACCTTTGATCTATCAAGCTCATATCTAGGGTTTAAGAACCCCATTGCAAGGAGCTCAATCAAGAATTGGTCTACTATGGCTCTAGACATCATATATGGATCTCCATGAGCTTCACATGTTATTTGGATCAAGAGTTCATCAAGAGTTTGGAATTGGTTTGCCTTGAAACCCCAAGTTCATCTAGGTATCTTGTGTAACTTCTTCAACAAGCTTCTTTAACAATTGATCAAATATTTGAAGGGATGATTCAACCTTAATTATATTATGCATATATGATCTTCCATGAGTCCCAAAAGTCAAGATAATTGCAAGCTAGCAAGTTGGTTCATGGTGGTTGACCAGAGGAATTCATCTAATCAAAACTGAGGTTCCCTAGACCCTATCTCCTACAAGATTTGTCATATGAAAATTATTACAATAGTACCATTATGCTAAATTACATTCCAAACAACTTTCATGTTGAGGTCTAGAGTTAGTTTTGCTTGGAAAGTAATTTTTCATGGTGAAAGATTATAGGTCATTTTGTCTAAACCCTAATTTAGAGGTCAACTTACCAAGACCATAACTTGCTCAATTTTTATGAGATTAAAGATTTCCAGGTTGAACAATAAAATTCAAGATGTATACTTCAAATTTTATGTTTGGAGGAAGAGCTAATTCAACTTTTATATGCATGTGATATGAGGATACATTATAGGTCATTTTGGACCAATGCCATTGAACAAGTGATTTTCCTCAACTTCAAAAATGCATAACTCCTTCATATTAAATCTAAATAAGGTCAAATTTGTTGCCATTTTGAAGTACTTTGAGATAGATACAACTTTTATGAAGGAACGTTTTTCATTGGAAGCTCACATAAAAAGTTAGCCAAGGTGGAATAAGTGAACATATGGCTTGACACTTAGAATTTTTTTTGACATGTTTGATTTTCCCAACTTCCACCTTAAAATTCATTATGATCCAAGCTTCAAATGAAAAAATTTCCAACATGAAAATTGTTCTTCTTGATCTAACCTTTCCAAAATGTCCAATTTCATCCATTTGGACAAGATTTGAATGGGTTGCGCATGACTTGAACATTGGATCATCATTTGGCAAGATTGAACTTGAAACTTCCATACACCATTACCTAGCATTCCAACATGATCTCAGCATTGCTTGTACTCAATTATGGATCATAAGAAGTGATTTCATGGGTCTGTACACGCCATGCACCCATGCAGTGTACATTTCTATTTTTGGATTTCATTTCAAGTGTGCAAATATCAATGAATTTGGCTATAAATAGAAGCTCTATGCATCAGAAATAAGGACCATACGCGCCAGCTTTGAATCCATACCTTCAAACCCTCTCATTTCAAAGGATAACCTTGATAATTTCCATTAGAAATTGAGTTTGAATCTCACTGTTTTGAGATTCGAAACTCCAAGAGTCCTGAGCTTTTCATCCATTCAACTATACTCCTTCAAGTGTCCTGAACAAGATCAAGAACAAGCAAGAGCAAGATCAATCGAGCACAGACCTGCATTGAAGGTATTTTCCATAAATTTTCATCTCTTCGATTCTTACTCAATTCTCCACAATTCTCTTGGATATTTGGTTGTCTGAAGTTCTACCAATATAGGCAACAAGATTGAGTTGCTTTGAGGTCAAATCGAAGCAACTCAGATCGTGCGCCTCAAATTTCAACTCTTTGTATCTCTCAATATACTTGAAGTTAGGATAAATTGAGGCCAGATTCGAGCTCAGAGGCATTTTTACTTTAAATTCATGTCCTTATTTTTAATTTTGGTGATGGTTGTGAGTGAACCAGTCCAGTGAAGCTCACCGGAGAAGGAGACCAGAGCTTTGGCTCCGGTGATGTGTTGACACTCATTAGAACCACATGATCCATTTGAAATGAACTAATCTCGCGCGTTGAAACTGATTACCACTTGTGTTGCGCGCTGACTCATGACCATGGTGGAATGCACGCTAGCAGGCACTTGATCTGCCACCTCAATTAATGAGGGAGATCAAGTGGTCCACGTTTTTTCTGATTTTTTTATTTTCATTTTATTTGGTTTATTTTCATTAATTCATATTAATTTTAATATTGATCCAAAAAATATGAGAGTTTCACCAAAAAATTTAAACAAATTCCTCTTTCATTTTCTGAATTAAAATTAGTTTTTGGATCATTATTAATATTTTTCATGATTTAATTGATTTTGTGAATATTTTTAATTGTTTAAAAATACTTTTAAGTTTCCAAAAATTATGAATTTTTTTCTCCAAGGTCCTTTGACCTTGTTTGACCTATGATAAATATCATGGCCATTTCTTTGGTGTTTTGATGAGGTTTTAGGAATTTGACCAACCATAATTTAATTTAATGTATTATTTAATTGATTTTAATTGTTTAAATGCAAAATAAATTGTGTTGAGCTTCTAATTTTGACTTGTTGAGTTTAACTTATGTTGTTGGGCCTTGGTCAAGGTTGATTTGACTTTGTTGAGTTAAAATCATTGGATCTAGGGAATGATGAAATGTACATTTCATCTCCCAAAATGAATGAATGATTTAATTTGATAAAGTCCTCCTTTGACTAATTTGTGTTGATTTCATTTCCCCTCCCTCTTCATCTCAATCCCAATCTCTTCTCATTCATTTCAGGAACCTATGATATCTCTATATCCTAAGGCTAGTTGATTGCAAAATCAACATGAGTATGGATGAGATTAGGTCCATCCTTTTTCATATTCTTTTTAAGTGTGGTATATTTTAGGAGCATGGTTCATAATACCATGTCTCTAACATGCATTAACACTAAAATTTCTATAGCGCTAAATTTGTGACACAAAAAGGCATAGCATTCTAGTAAGTGAGATTGTAAGTCTCTCCTTTGTCATGGTATTGTGTGGAAACTTGGCATTTTTTCCTTCCTTTAGAAGATGTCTTTGTTCAAGGATCCATGCTTGTGACAAGTGGGTTGAGTGTTATCCAAAGAATGATTTAAACAAAACAAAAGCAAAATCAATACTAACTTCTAATCAACTAACTAACATTTAATTTTAAGCCATTTACTTTTATGCACTTTAATTTCAAGTCTTATTTCATTTGCCATTATTCATACCATTCAATTTGTTTACTTTAATATCATTTTCACTTCGCTCATTTGAGCCATATCTTGTGATTATTTTGTGATTGTATATACTTGTTTGTGTTTGTGGTCTTTTGACCTTAATGTACATAATAACAACAAAAACCCTAAAAGACATTTTGTGTGGACTGTTGGTTTGCTCTGAGACATTGGACTTAGAATTAGGGAACACTCCCTATGCAAAGGACTTGGACAATGCCAACTTTCATGAAAACAAGTGCTTGTGAAGTGAATTTTCATCTGATGCAAATATTGAAGATCCATTTGAGTTCATCTGCAACATGGTCTTATTGAAGCTGTTACTTTGAACCTGTGTCTAATGCTTATCTCTTGAATTCATCTGATACATGGGAGTTTATGAAGAAGATCATGAAGTTGCTGAGCTTGGATGTGGATATCTTTATTTGATGATTTGCTCTTCATCTTGCTATGTGTGTATTGCTATTGCTTGATTCTAAAGTCCAAGGGAAATTTGGGTTTCTATATGACATTCTTGTCTCTTGGATTACAGCCCATTGTCAGATCTTTTCAACTCTTAACTTTTAATTTTTCTTAGGATTAGTCTCTTCATCTCCTCCCCGCTTCTTTAACTTCAAATCTCTCCCTCTTTTTAAAATCTTCTTTGCTTGTGTTTGTTTTCAAAACTTAGACCCTTTTGTAAAGTAGAAACTTTGGCCTTATGCCATTGCATTTTTAAACTCTTTTCTTAATCAAACTTGTAAATGAACTTAACTATGCTTGACTTAAAATTTCAAAAGCCAAAAAGAACTAACATTCATTCAAACTCTTGTAGGCCTTTTGTGCCTTTGTTAAACTTAAATTTTTGTTAAAATCAATGCATCCACTTTGAAATTGATACCACGAACTACGAGGTTTTGATCCCTCATTTTATGTTGGTACGTAGGCACAAGTCCGAAGGTCTTGTCAAACACAAAAATATAATTAATAAATTCTTTTCTCATCCCTCCACTCTATTTATTGCAAACATCATTTTGTACAAAAACACATATGCACACAAAAAAAGGCTCCCTAGAAGTACCTAGGACACTTTGGGTGCTAACACCTTCCCTCTATGTAATCAACCCCCTTACCTGTAATCTCTGGCATTTTATTAGTTTTGATTTGAAAACTTCTTATCTTTGGGTTTGGTTCGTACTTTTCCCTTGGAAACAATAAAAGCGCGGTGGCGACTCTGGTTTAATTGACGTCTAGCTTATCCATAGCTTGATGGTCATGAATTTACCGCTACAGGAAATTAAGTGGCGACTCTGCTGGGGAGTAGTCCTCAGTGGGTTTGGCCTAATTTTTTGTGTGTATATAATTGTATATTTGGTGTATGTATATTTGTTTGTGTGATATAATCTGCTTGTTGTGCTTGGTAATCTCTGAGTGGTGAGATAAGTTCTAACCCGAACTTGAGTGAAATTAAGATAGGAGGATGGTATAGTCATGTTCGACTTGTGTGGAGTAGTCCTTAACAAGTTGGCTTGAGACCCATCTACTCAGTGGAGACCCTTTTGGAGTTATGAATGTCACACAAGTTATTTGTGGTTAGGCATTACTTTCTCTGATTTGGGGTCTGAGAAGCTGAGGACCGTAGAACATCTAACCTCTCTTGGCCTATTTAGGACGTAGTGCGGATACTATTCAAGTGTAGACTTGATAACAGTTGTTACGCGATACTACACTCAAACGAGTTTCTCTTGAGAATATTATGGGTTGATGAGTCAGTCATCCTAACCTGTAATATCTGACAGGTGGAATTAATACTCTGGGAACTTTTTAGAACATGATCTACATGTTTTTATCCTTAGTTCACTCCTTTGGGATGGTTCTTACCCAGACTCCATGCTCGTGACTCACAACAAACCCTTGATTTTTGGTTTATCCAACCAAGTCTTGTCAATATCAATGGAACTTGGGTGTTGAAAAGGTGAAAGCCATAATCCACCAAAATGGATGATTGATCTTGATAATGACTTTATTCATCCTTTAACCTTTGTGTGTTTTCCTTGTGTGTGATCCCTTATTTGTGATTGTTGCATTCATGCATTCATAACATTCATCACGCGAAAATTTCAAGGAACTGAGGTCTTATTTGCAAATATTTTTCAGACCATGGATTGTGGACGAAGGAACACTAAGAAGTATAGTTCCAGGTGTCCAGATTTGAAAGAGTTAAGGAAGCTATCATCTTTTGTATTAGATCCCTTGGACTTCAAGCGACATCATGGGAAACTTCAGTCTGTCTTATCTATTGATGTGGTTGAAGGACTTATGAGTGTGTTGGTTCAGTTTTATTACCCTCTCTACTGTTGCTTCACTTTTCCTGATTATCAGCTTGTGAAAACGTTGGAGGAGTATGCCCATCTCTTGGGAATACTTGTTTCTGACAAAGTGTCTTTTAGTGGATTGGAAGAGATTCCCAGATCTCATATCATAGCTGAAGCTCTTCACTTGAAGAAGTCTGAGATTGAGGCTGATTGGGTGAAGAAATGAGGAATTTTTGGGTTGACTTCTGAATTCCTCATCAAGGAAGCTACTTCCTTTTCTCAAGCTGGTAGTGTGGATGCTTTTGAAGCCATATTTGTGTTGCTCATCTATGGTTAGGCTTTGTTCCCTAACATTGACGGTTTTGTTGATGTTAATGCCATTAGAATATTCTTGATTGGGAATCATGTGCCTACTTTGTTGGGTGATATGTACTTCTCTTTGCGTCTAAGGAATTATAAAGGTTGTGGAACTATTGTGTGTTGTGCTCCTCTTTTGTACAAGTGGTTTATTTCGCACTTGCCTCAGATGCCTGCTTTTGTGGAGAACAAACAATGTCTACGGTGGTCTCAGAGACTTATGTCTCTCACTAATGATGATATAGTTTGGTATGAATCTTCATTGAGTAGCTTGGACATTATTCATTATTGTGGTGAATTCTCTAATGTGCCTCTCATTGGTACACAAGGAGGAATTAACTACAACCCTTCTTTGGCTCGTCGTCAACTTGGGTTCCCCTTGAGAGACAAACCTAATAACACTCAGTTAGAAGGTCTTTTCTATCAAGAGGGTAAAGATCCCTAACATTTGAAGCAGAAGTTTGTGCATGCTTGGCGTAATGTGCACAGGAAAGGAAGATCCGAGCTTGGTCCGTGCAACTGTGTAGCTTTGGAAGCTTACACTCTTTGGGTGAAGAAGAGAGCTTTGGAATTGAAGATGTCGTATGCTTGTGAGAGACCTATGTCTATGGTTGTGGTTGAGCCATCAACTCTCCCTAACCAAGATGTAGAGGAGTTGGAAGACGCACTCGCCAAGATGAAGCAATAGAAGGATATGTGGGAAGAGTGTTTCCATGCTTTGAGCAGAAAGCATGAGGAGATGTAGCTTGAGTCTAAGGACAAAGACGCACTTATTGAGCTTCTTGAAGACCGAGTAGTGAAGAGACAAAGAGAGACAGAGGTTTCATATTCCTCTAGTATGCCTCCGCCTTTCGGTGCTTGGAAGAAGATTGTTGATCAGCTTGTCCTCGAGAAGACTCGGATGAAAACTTCTTTTGAGTCTGAGGTTCGACGCATCCGAAGGAAGTACGCACCTGCAGTTAGATCTTCTGACATTGTTGTGAGGGATCCTTAGGATGATTAGTCTCCTTTTCTCTTGTATTCTGTATTTTGGTTTCTGAAATTGTACTCAGTGTAATCCTTCCAATTATATAAATAAAATAGGTTTTATGGACAATCAAATTGTGCAATTGTTATTATTTATATATTTGCAAATGAAACAGTAAGTTCCTTGAAAATAAAAACAATCAAGCATTGCATTTCATGCATCATTTGCATAGCAGGTTTCTCTTTCGAAATATGTCTCATTGGTTATTCTTCTGTGCTTCAGCCAAGCTGACTCATCGATACAATACCCGCGCCAATCACTCAAGAATCATGGAACATCTAAAGCAAGAGAACAAAGACTTGAAGGATGAGATTTCCCGTCTGACTTCCATGATGGAGTCAGTGTTAGCTGCTCAGAGCCAATCTTCTCCAACGCCTGCAACTCCTCCTCCTTAAAGGACGGTCATATCAGAGGTTGTTTCTTCAACCGTGCCTGCTGCTCACTTTGCGCCTACCATGCATGTCGGATTCCCATGGGGAATGCTGCCCAATTTCATGCCTGAAGGTTTTGCGCATACTTTTGCTTCCATGCCGGCATCTAGCCCGATCATGTCTGTTCCGCCTCCAGTTGTTCACACTTTACCCCGTGTTGAGGACACCGTCTATCACTCCGAGCCGTCTGAGGGTCCGGATATGTATGAGAAGATGGACTAAATGAAAGACTAATTCCTTGAGCTACGAAAGGAGTTGAAGACCCTGAGGGGAAAAGATTTGTTCGGTAAGAGTGATGCGGAACTTTGCTTGGTTCCTAATGTGAAAATCCCGATGAAGTTCAAAGTCCCTGAGTTTGAAAAGTATAAGGGGAACACTTGTCCGCTCAGTCATCTCGTCATGTATGCTAGAAAGATGTTGACGCAAACTGATAATGATCAGTTACTGATTCATTATTTCCAAGATAGTCTGACCGGTGCTGCTTTGAGGTGGTACATGGGTTTAGATAATGCGAGTGTCCGCATGTTCAACGATTTGGGTGAAGCATTTATGAAGCAGTACAAATATAATGTGGATATGGCGCCAGATAGGGACCAGTTGAGATCATTGTCTCAGAAGGATAAGGAGACATTTAAAGAATAGTCCCAGCGATGGAGAGAACTTGTCACTCAAATCAACCCCCCTTTGGAAGAAAAGGAGATGACCAAGATTTTTCTTTAGACCCTGAGCTCATTTTACTATGAGCACGTGATTTCCAGTACCCCTAGTGATTTTACCGAAATGGTAAACATGGGGATGAGGTTAGAGGAAGGTGTCCGAGAGGGACGGTTGTCTAAAGAGGAAGTTTCGTCCAGCAAGAGGTATGGTAACCGTTTCGCTAAGAAGAAAGAGAACGAGACCAATGCAATATCTGTTGGGAGGAAGAGGAGGCCTCATGTCAAAAGGAATTCACAACCCCGTCAACACCATCATCAAGTATCATATGTTATTCCAGTATTTTCAAACAATCAATCAACACCAATTCTACAACAATAACCACCGTAAAGAGCAAACACCTACAACAACAACAATACCAACGATCATCAATAACAACAAAACTTTGAGAGGAAGAAGGTCTCTTTTGACCGGATTCCTATGTTTTATGATGAATTATATCCACCATTGGTTCTCAAGAACCTTTTGCAACCTAGAAATCCGCCACAGATTCTTGAACCACTTCCATGGTGGTATAAAACAGAACTTCGATGTGTCATTCACCAAGGAGCTCCCGGTCATGATATCAAGAATTGCTACCCCCTGAAGTACGAAGTCCAAAAGCTGGTAAAGAGTGGGATGGTGTCCTTTGAGGACCGTGCGCGTAATGTCAAAGCTAATCCATTACCTGCTCATGGTAATCCTTCTGTTAACATGGTAGATGGTTGTCCCGAGGAGTTCAAGGTATTTGATGTCCGCTTCATTAGAAGGTCTTTGGTGACGATGCACAAGGATATCTGTTTGGTAAGAGATTGTGAGCATGACCATGATGGTTGTGCAATTTGCAGTGTCAACCCCCGAGGTTGTATAGTTGTGAAGAGGGACATCCAGTGATTGATGGATGAGGGTATGATCCAGATTCTCCAGTCCCGTCACATGGGTAATGATGTGAATGTAATAGTCCCCGTATTCAAAACTCTAGAAAGAATAGTAATCCAGTATGATAGCAGCAATAGTAACAGTGTAAGCAATAGATTGGTATCGCCGTTGGTTATATGGTTAGCGGGTCCAGTTCCGTATGCATTTGATAGAGTTGTCCCGTACCAGTATAATGCAACTATGTTAGAGAATGGTCGAGAGGTTCCATTACCTACGACTAGTTTTGTTGTGAGCATTGCTGATGTTACGAAGGTGACCCGTAGTGGTCGTGTTTTTGGGCATGTGTTCCCGAAGAATGTAGAAGATATTTCTGCCAGTAAGAATGTTGAAGAGCCTTCAGTTGATCCAACCAGCGTTCCAAAGTGTCAGTCTGGTGAATCCAGCGGTTTGAAGCCTAGTGATGATGATGAGGTGCTTCGGCTGATTAAGAAGAGCGAGTTCAATGTGGTGGAGCAGTTGCTCCAAACTCCTTCCAAGATTTCAGTGATGTCTCTGCTTATGAACTCTGAAGCGCATAAAGAAGCATTGCAAAAAGTATTAGAACAAGCGTATGTTTAGCATGATGTTACAGGCTAACATCACTTCTTGCAACAATCTTAACTTTTGTGATGAAGAACTCCCCGAGGAGGGAAGAAATCACAACTTGGCTCTACACATTTCAATGACCTGCAAGGAGGATGCTCTATCAAATGTATTGGTTGACATCGGTTCTTCATTAAATGTACTCCCAAAATCAATCTTGTCAAGATTATCGTATCAAGGAGCTCCGATGAGGTATAGTGGTGTGATCGTCAAAGCTTTTGACGGTCTCGCAAGACGGTGATCGGTGAAGTGGACCTTCCTGTGAAGATAGGTCTGAGTGATTTCCAAATTACTTTCCAAGTAATGGATATCCATCCGGCCTATAGCTGCTTGTTAGGAAGACCATGGATACATGAGGCAGGAGCCGTTACGTCAACTTTGCACCAGAAATTAAAGTTTGTCAAGAATGGTAAGTTGGTTATCGTTAGTGGGGAGAAGACATTGTTGGTAAGCCACATGTCGTCTTTCTCTTATGTAGAAGTTGAGAATGAGATTGGAACTCCGTTCTAAGCCTTATCTATTACTGAGGAAAAGAGAGTTGGGGCACTTATGTCCTCATTCAAAGATGCGCAGAAGATTGTTGAAGATGGTATTTCTGACCAGTGGGGACAGATGGTAGAGGTAACCGACAACAAGAGCAAAGCTGGTTTGGGATTCCAACGAGGTTCATTTGTGATTAGAGTTGAAGATGTGCAACCCAGTTTCCGTAGCGGGGGGTTCATTCATGGTAATAAATAACACTTAGCTGCCGTGATCGAGGGTGACAAAGATGAAGATTGCACCAATTTTATGACGCATGGAAAAGCTTGCAACAATTGGACTGCTGTTGATGTTCCTATTATTGTGCATCGATCTAAGTAATTGCTTTTATTTATTTTTGAAAATCCTTCTCCTATGCCTAAGGGAGAAGTGAACATTGTTTGGAAATTTTCAAATTTGATCATCAATAAAATATAATTCTATTCATCCACATCTATGATGTTTTATTTTTAATTTTTGCTTTATTCTGAAAATGGTAATCGCAAAAAACATAAATAAATAAACTGTTGTCCATCTGCATAATATTTGGTCATAATTCACTTCTCTAAAATCAAAATATCAAATCATTATGCAGGTTGGTTCCTAAACCCATTGAATACAACGATCATACTCCTTCTCCAAATTTTGAATTCCCTGTGTTTGAGGCTGAGGAGGAAAGTGACGAAGAAGTATCTGATGAATTGTCTCGTCTACTTGAGCATGAGGAAAAAGCCATTCAGCCCTTTGAAGAACAGATTGAGTTAGTCAACTTGGGTTCCGAGGACGATGTGAAGGAAGTCAAGATTGGGTCTCGCGTGTGTCCAGAAGTGAAAAAGGGGTTGATTGATCTTCTCCGAGAGTATTCATATGTGTTTGCCTGGTCCTATCAAGACATGCCTGGTTTGAATTCTGAGATTGTGGAGCGTAGATTTCTATTGAAGCCAGAATGCCCGCTAATCAAGCAGAAGTTGAGGAGGACTCATCCTGATATGGCAGTGAAGATCAAAGAGGAAGTGCAAAAGCAGATCGATTCCGATTTCCTTGTTACTGCTGAGTATCCACAGTGGGTGGCTAATATCAGGCTTGTTCCTAAGAAGGATGGAAAAGTCCGTATGTGCGTCGATTATAGAGATTTGAATAAAGTCAGTCCGAAAGATGATTTCCCTCTGCCACACATTAATATGTTGGTAGACAATACAGCTAAATTCAAAGTCTTTTCATTTATGGACGGATTTTCCGGTTATACTCGGATCAAAATGGCACCCGAAGATATCGAGAAGATCATGTTCATTACACCCTGGGGAACATTCTGTTATAGAGTGATGCCTTTCGGTTTAAAGAATGCTGGTGCAACTTACTAGAGGGAAATGACTACTCTTTTTCATGATATGATGCATAAAGAGATTGAAGTCTGTGTTGATGATATGATTGCTAAATCCATTGATGATGAGGAACATGTTGAGCATTTATTGAAGTTATTCCAGTGTTTGAGGAAGTATAAACTCCGCTTGAATCCCAATAAATGTACTTTTGGTGTTCATTCTGGTAAGTTGTTGGGCTTTATTGGCAGCGAGAAGGGTATTGAAGTTGATCCTGCCAAGATCAAAGCAATACAAGAGATTCCTGCGCCCAAAACTGAGAAGCAAGTCAGAGGTTTTCTCGGCCGCTTGAATTATATCTCAAGATTCATTTCACACACGACTGCCTTATGTGCGCCTATATTCAAGCTTCTTCGGAAAGATCAGTCTAGTGATTGGACCGAAAACGTCCAGAAAGCTTTTGATAGTATCAAAGAGTATTTGCTTGAACCTCCGATTATGTCTCCTCCTGTTGAAGGAAGACCATTGATCATGTATTTGACTATGCTTGAAGAGAGTATAGGTTGTGTTCTAGGTCAGCAAGATGAGACTGGAAAGAAAGAATATGTTATTTACTACCGCAGTAAGAAATTCACTGATTGTGAGACTCGATATTCAATGCTTGAAAAGACTTATTGCGCATTGGCTTGGGATGCTAAGCGTCTGCGTCAATATATGTTGAATCATACCACTTGGTTGATATCCAAAATAGATCCAATCAAGTATATTTTTTAGAAGCCTGCTTTAACTAGGAGGATTACCTGTTGGCAGATGTTGTTATCCGAGTATGATATCAAATACCGATCTCAAAAAACGATCAAAGGTAGTGTCTTGCCTGACCATTTGGCTCACCAACCATATGAAGATTACCAGTCAGTGCAGTATGTTTTTGCTGATGAAGAGATCTTGTACTTGAAAATGAAAGATTGTGATGAACCATTGCTTAAAGAAGGGTCAAAGCCTGGTTCCCGTTGAGGCATGGTATTTGATGGAGCTGTTAATCAATATGGTAATGGCATTGGGGCAGTGGTTATTACTCCTCAAGGCACGCATTTTCCATTTACAGCTAGATTGACTTTCAAGTGTACAAATAATATGGTTGAGTATGAAGCTTGCATTATGGGGCTTGAAGAGGCCACTGATCTTAGAATAAAGTATTTAGACGTCTATGGAGATTCAACTTTGGTCGTGAATCAGATCAAAGGTGAATGTGAGACGAATCAACCCGGTTTGATACCATATAGAGATTATGCGAGGAGGATTCAACTTTCTTTACAAAGGTTGAATTTGATCATATTTCCTGAGATGAAAACCGAATGACAGATGCTCTCGCAACGTTGGCTTTAATGATTGTAGTGAAATATTGGAATGAAGTTCCCAATTTAACTATGATGCGTCTTGATAGGCCAACTCACGTGTTTGCTGTTGAAGAGGTCAAAGATGAGAAGTTGTGGTATTATGATATCAAGTGTTTCCTCCAAAGTCAGATTTACCCGTCTAGGGCATCCTTGAAAGATAAGAAGACTTTGAGGAGATTAGCTGGCAATTTCTACCTGAATGGTGATGTATTATACAAGAGAAACTTCGATATGGTTCTGCTCAGATGCGTGGATAGACACGAAGCAGACCTGTTGGTGGCTGAAGTCCATGAAGGTTCCTTTGGTACTCATTCCAATGGACATGCTATGGCTAAGAAGATGTTACGAGCAGATTACTATTGGCTGACAATGAAATCTGACTATTGCAAGTTTGTGAAGAAATGCCACAAGTGTCAAATCTATGCGGATAAGATTCATGTTCCTCCAACACTATTGAATTTTATTTCCTCTCCATGGCACTTCTCCATGTGGGAAATTGATATGATTGGCATGATTGAGGCCAAAGCGTCAAATGGACATCGTTTCATTTTGGTGGCTATTGACTACTTCACAAAGTGGGTTGAAGCGGCACCGTACGTGAATCTGACCAAACAGGTTGTTGTGAGATTTATCAAAAATCAAATCATACGCCGATATGACGTGCCAAGTAAGAAGCAGGTTGTCCTTGATTTGGTTTATTATTGAAGAAAAACTCATAACACATAAATTTTAAGATTAATTATCATGCACTCTCCTAAATTGTAATGCAAATATTTATAAAGATATTTTAGAAATTAATTAAAAAAATATTTGCTACCTTTAAAAATGATAAATTTCAATCCAAGACTCTAATTAAGCTAGAAGAAACCGTTAACATCTCCTTCAGATATCCTATGGTTACAAAAGTTAAGAAAAGCTCTTCTTCAAATATCCTATGCTTACAAAAGTTAAGAAAAGCTCCTTCAAATATTCTTGGGTTACAAAAGTTAAGAAAATTTATTAGTTGATCAAAAATTACATGTTATGTGTACATATAGTGGTAAATTACGGCCGACATTTAAACTTTGAATTCTTGAATTCACTTGTCCCTTCTTTTTAACACATTCTCTCTCTCTCTCCTACTAAATAAGGGTTGAAATTGTACTAGAGTCCCACGTGACTAGAGAGAATCCTTTTTGCCTTGTAATGGTTGTTTGTACAAAGGGGACAGTACCCAAGCAAGTGCCGCATGATGTTTCTGACATAATCTTATTCTGAAAAATATCAGCAACCATGTGATCTTGGATATGGAGAAAATATACTGCTCTTGCTCCATATCACCAACTCTGACAACCTTATTTGTTTGTGACCACAAACAACTCTGGTTCCTTGTATGTCATGATAAGATGTTACTATATGCTCTAAAAATGGAATGGCTTTAGTCAACTATGCATTTGAAGTGTTTGTGGACTCCTAGTTCTAGAGTTTATACAAAAACTACATGGATTCATTGACTTTGAAAATCCATGACTTTGGTTGTTTTTTATAATGATTTTTATAATGTAATATATTTTTGTCGATTTTTTTATAAAATATTAAAAAAAATTAAATAAAAAATTTGTTTAAATAATAATTATTAAAATATTATTTTAGATATTTCGTTATTTTACCATAATTTTTTTAAATATTAAAATTTAAAAAGATAACATATAACCATTTTAAGTTAAAATAAATAAATTCATCAAATCTCTTTAATTGTTTTATTATTATTTTTGGATTCACACTTGCAGTAGACATTTTATGTTTTTCACTTTAACAACGTTTGAAAACTATGAACTTTGCATTGTATATCTCTTAGTGTCATTAATTCATCTCTTGTATGGAATTAAAAAGTGTCCCTCATAATTCTTATAATTAAGTTTTAATCCAATTCTATTCTATTTTATCATTGAAAGTGTGTAAGTACATTATACTATTATTGCCCATTCCTTTATTTATGAAGTGTTATATAGATCCAAAATGTTTTTATTTCTTACGTTTTATATATATATATATATATATATATATATATATATATATATATATATATATATATATATATATATATATATATATATATATATATATATATATATATATATATATGATGAATTTATCTAATTTAACAGAAAATGGTTAGGGAAGTTGAATAGAATATTTCAAATAAATCAATTTATATATGGAATTTAGAGTTAAAAAATAATATAGAAACTAAAACTTCAAGCGAATATGAATTTTTGTTAAGGTAACTTTAAATTTATAATTTAAAATTATGAATATATTTTAAAATTTTCCAAATAAAATGTTATAATTTAAAATTAATACCTTAATTATAAAATCTATATCAATAGTTCCCAGAACATTATGTGAGAAGAAATAGATTGCAATTCTAATTAAAATACAGATTTAAATACAAAAAATACATTTAATAGGTATACTATTTAAAATCAACAATTAAATATATAAAAATTCTAATAACTGTAAATTTTGTAATCAATAATTAAAAAATTTGAAAACATAAAAGTATTTTGAGAACGAAATAATATATATATATATATATATATATATATATATATATATATATATATATATATATATATATATATATATATATATATATATATATATATATATATATATATATATATATATAAAGACAGGAACAAAATAGTTTAATATCTACTCATAAATGACAAAATAAAAGTATATAAATAAATAAAAGATAAATTGAGAGACAATAGAGTTCGAATAAAGACATATAAGTTAACTTTTGTAACACTCCAATTAAAATACGTGTCTAGAATCACATTAATTGAAGCATTAATTTGTGGTACTAAATACATACATGAGTTTTTAGATGACATCTCAAAACATGTACACTAGAAGGTTACAAAACATGGTACATATAAAATCATAAATGTCTAAACAAAATACCCAAAAGAGATAACACATCCGAAAATCATAAATGGACAATAAAGTCTTCTCTTCCTCAAGCCATTTTTCATTTTCCTTTGTCTTGTCCTAAGTTAACTGAAATATTCAACATGGGATTGAGATACAACTATCTTAGTGGATTCTTAAGTAAACCTCAAGTCCTCTCGACTAAGAGTTTCAAATACTCAATATGTATCATAATACTATACTCACATATTAGGTAACGAAACAAGAGAACGTAACTCTTATAGTTTCTCACAGTATATAATCTATTGACCCCTAGTCATACGGTCATGTAGATATTAGAAGGCGGTTAGTCAGAATGCTTGTAACAAACTGTTAAGCCCATTCCATTAGATTGGATTTTACGGTGCACTCTACCCCCCCCCCCCCCCCGAGTCCTGTAAAAATGCCCACTAAGGCGGGGTCTTTCGGGTTTACCCGTCTCCCTTTGCGTGGATCTTATACTCCTAATAATAACCTATATTTCACTAACGGATCTTGTACTTCTACATTATTATAAACCTACCACCCTAAATTATTATAAACCTACTAAGGCCTATGTTTATCCATTTCCCTAGCATGGATACCACACGCACCTGTACTTTTTGACTAGTAGAAAGGTGTCCATCGTGGGACCCCAGTAAAACTAAATTGGGCCAAGCCTCTCTCATTATCACTCCTTCCATCTTCCTTCTGAAGATGGCTGATAAAAATATTTGTTCTAATATAAAATCATAGTCAAGGGCTTTGATTGTGGTGGAAGTTCTAGCTCATCCCCAAGGAAGTACCCAAGACATGTGTTTGCTACAAATATAATATCTTCACCTAATACGTGGTACTTAAATACCCGTTCCTTGATGGGTGAGTCAGAAGGATACGAGGAGATCCACAGATGTCTCAAGAATGTTATAAGAATAGCCTGACAATAGCAAGGGAGGAGTTTACCCTTGTGGTTGCCCCCTCCATGAAGCCCCGGATGTAGACATTTATTTTTGGGACCCCATGTTAGGCACAGACAATGAAAAACGCAAGCCCACTGAGGACATGAAGGAATTCAGAATAGGCCCCTGACCACATCAGGTGACAAAGATAGGTACCTAACTTATAGATGAAGAAGAACACGAACTAGTAGACCAACTCACTAAAAATATCACATTGTTTTCTAGTGCTCCATTTGATATACCTTGGATAAATACAAGAGTAGTGAGCCACCGTCTCACTATCAACCCATCTACCAAGCCAGTGGCGTAGAGGAAGAGGAAAGTTGGCGGGGAGAAGATATCTTCTATTTATGATGAGGTAGGAAAGTTATCCAACATCGGTTCATTATAGAAATTAAATAACCTACTTGGTTAGCCAACACGGTGATAGTGAGGAAAGTAGCGAACAGATGGCGCATGTGCATATACTTTACTAATCTATGCACCGCTTGTCCCAAGGACCCGTATCCACTTCCAGACATCAATTGTCTTATTAATGGATCCTCAGGTCATCACACGTTGAGCTTCATGGATGCCTACTCGGTGTACAACCAAATTCATATGGATCTCATAGACGCCCCCTGTAACACCCTTTTTTCTACCCCAAATTATTTACCATATAATCAGAGTAAATAAGCACGCATATAAAGAAAAGGGTGTCACATCAATGTTTTCGAAACTTAAAACTTTCAAAAACCAACAATACACCTGGTCATTCAAAATAACACATTTCACTCATCATGAATATTCAAGCAATATGCGTTCGCAGCGGAAAATAAAGAATACTCATGTATTTCATAAAATGATCCATGTCCCATACCATGATCATCTCTCAATAATCACTTCAAATAAAATAAAACAATTAATGACATAAAGCATATCCAAATAAGTCACGAGTTCAATACCACTAATCTACCCAGTGTTACATGACCAGAGCATTGACTCATTACCTAAATTCAAACTAAATACGGAACTCTCCAGCTAATCTTGAGCGAGCTACCGTCCACCTACTCCAGCAATACTACTCTATAGTATCTGCACGATACCCATGTAAAGGTAACATTCAAACAGAAAGGGTGAGAATTCAAATCATTATGAAATAGCATAATAGGGCACAATGAATTAAAACAACAATTCAAGAATTCATCACACTTTGTATTATCACGTCAATAATATTAATCAACAATCATCTCACATATTTCAAACGTACATCGCATCCACATCAATACATGCATTCAATGATCACATAACTATAGACGACTCAATGCAAGACAATGTGACTCCATGCATGTGGTACCTCAATGTGAACTCAAAGTTTCACCGCTTTCCGATTCAATATCTAGAATCCAAGCCACGCTTCCGATCCGGACAAGACCAAAGCCCTACGTCTGTTTCCAATGAAGGATCACCGTTTAAATACTACGCCTAATCCCAATTAAGGATTAACGTCTGCTACGTCTGTTTCCAATGAAGGATCACCGCTTAAATACTACGCCTAATCCCAATTAAGGATTAACGTCTACTATGTCTGTTTCCAATGAAGGATCACCGCTTAAATACTACGCCTAATCCCAATTAAGGATTAACGTCTGCTACGTCTGTTTCCAATGAAGGATCACCGCTTAACCACTTCCACAATGAAGTCAACCATGCTATGAATGAATGCACACATACCAACACATATGCAATTAAGACCATCTATATACCGCCTTAACATCCCACATATCACCACGACTCACAATTGGTACATATACACATTCATCACAACACATCAATTACGATTACATATACACATCCATAACCATAAATCATTCACAATTCAGTAATGGTATACATACACATTCATACAATATATTATTCACCAATATAGGCCAATCATCAAATATGTACACATAAATTTCATTCCAAAACGCACACAATATTTAAATATCATTTTTTCACTTTTCAAACAGTGTTAATCGGTTAACGCCCTGGGTTAATCGGTTAACGCAAAACAGAATGCGCTTCTTGGAAATTTTTAACAGTGTTAACCGGTTAACGCCCTGGGTTAACCGGTTAACGCAAGACAGAATGTAATTTTTTTCCATATTATAACAGTGTTAACCGGTTAACGCCCTGGGTTAACCGGTTAACGCAAAACAGAATGTTGTTCCTGCGCTAACATGAAACAGAATGCAAATTTCCCCGTATTTTTCATCGTTGGAGGACTTCCGGACCTCCGATTTCGATTCCGTAAAAAGCTACACGTTCAGAAAATTATGACTCATCCAATTATATATTCATTCACAGTTTTAGCATAATTTAATCATCACAATCCAAGAGTATTTATCAAGACCTAATAATTCCAAACCATGCCAATTAAGGATTTCAACCTAAAACATGTTCCTACCCATTGACCCAATCATACTAACCCACAATGATAAGGATTTCCCCCCTTACCTTGTCAATTTGATGGAAACCTTGACTCCTCTCGTTTTTCCTCTCCTCTTTCTCTATTGCCTTCAGTGCTCAAGTGAATTCTAATTCTCACCTCCTTCACTCTTACTATTTATAATAGTATTCTAGTTGGGCTTAAATCATCTAATTTAATCACTAGGCCCAATAATACCTAATATTTAAATACCTCTATTTAAATTCAAATAATTAACCACTTACTAGTCATACCAATTTAATTAATATAATTATTTAACTATATGTCATATCAACTAATTAATTAATTACCACACTAATTAAATTAATTAATCCATTATTATACTACCTCACAACCGCTTAATTACTTAACACTCCAGATAATTAAATTAAAATATAATAAAAATAATATAATAATTAATTCCAAAAAATCTGGCTGTTACAACTCTCCCCCACTTAAAAGATTTTCGTCCTCGAAAATTCCTCAGACGAACAACTCTTGATACGATTCCCTCATCTTATCCTCGAGTTCCCAACCTGCCAATGGAAAATAAAACAAGTACGGACAATGTTCTCGCACACATGTCGCATACTAGGGAACAAACATAACTAAACAATGTTCTCGCACACATGTCGCATACTACGGACAATGTTCTCGCACACATGTCGCCTCAAAATTTGCCCTCATCTCTTGGGACTAGCTTAACATATTGCATAACATTTTTAGGTCATTAGGCATTGCATATTGCATATCATGTGGTTACATTGTGCAAGTCATCCTCTTAAGTCTTGATCAGAAGATAAGAGGTCATGGTGCAAGCTAGGGTTTCATTAGACTGGTTATTAATCATCTGAGGATGGAAGTCCAAATTAGGGTTTCATAGTTCTCGAAAGGAGATTGAGCTTCATCTTGGTGGGATTGATACATCATCATCATCATGGTCTTGATATCATCAAGTGTTGGATCAGATACCTTGGGATTAGGGTTTTGACCACTGGTCAACCCTAATCGGTTGCATTGGGCCAATTAGGGCATGGCAAGGAGATAGGGTCTATGATGGATATGGGGATCATTTCATGATTGTATTGAGCTTATGGAGGCTAGGATTTCATCCTTGAGCCATTTCATCAGAGGATTGGGGCTCAACTTGATCAGTGCATTGCCAAATTCATCTATCAGTTGAAAAAGTCAACTGTGGTCAACTGTGCTTGATTTTATGGATTTGGAGGTGGGAGAGAGTTGGATACACTTCATTCATGTTGAAATAAGTTTCATTTGACATTTCAAACATCAATAATGAAGAAAATAAAGTCAGGAGAGAAATTGCCAAAAATAGAAAGTGACTTGTAATGGAAGGTTTCCAAAAATGGAAAGTTTTTCACCACAAAATTACATGTCCAAAAAAGCTTCAAATGAAAATTTGTTCAACATGAAAGTTGTAGATCTTGCTCTCACCTTTTCAAAAAGTCCAAGAACTTGAAATTCCCATGTATGGTTGGCAAGTTATGGTCCATTCATTTTCCAAAAAGACCTATAATCAAAGTGGCATAACTTCCACATGGAATGTCCAAAATGGATGATCTTTTTATGAGCAAACTCCATTTCACATGTACTTTCATGGTGCATAATCAAAATTCATCAAAATTGGTCAATGCAAAAGGTCAATTTTCAAGTGCATCAATTAAAATCCAAGGGCAAAATGGTCCAATTTGAGAAATACATGGAATTTTGGAATGGGACTTTTTGCAACACTCTCCAAATGCAAATTGAAACTTGTTCCAACTGTCATGAGCTGTCATGGTGCAATATTTGGCAAGGCTATTTTTGACCTTTCACTTAAAGTGCATTAACATTAATCCAACTCATTTTTGTTAATTTGAGATTAAGAAGTGATTAAGGCATTGGTATAAATGATTAATCATAACAGAATGTTAATCACAATCACAATTCTCAAGAAATCTAACAACCTTTCCCTCCATTTTCTCTCAATTTCTCAAGAACTTCATCAAGCTTTTTGGATCCAAACTTCATCAAATCTTCACCAAATGGATTGATTCTTTTTGATTCATCTTCCACAAACCATAAGCTACATCTGTTTTGGTGAATCCATGCCATAACCTTGCTGAATCGCAACTGTTCAAAGTGAGCATAACAATGGTGATTTGATAATTCTTGCAATTGGAGCTGTTTTGGATCGAGCTAGCTATTCCATTCAATTTCCTATACCTCAATCATCATCTGTTTGGAGCTTTAGCATCTTGAAACCTCAAGATCAAGCACTGCCTTCATCATTAGGTATTTTTTCGAATCTCACCATTGCTTGCATTATTATAGGCATTTTATAGATCTTTGATTGTAGATGAACATGATGCTTGTGGTTTGTGAAATGATTGACTGTGGAGAGAGTTATTTCGATTTGAAGTTTGATGTGCTTAACTTTAATTGTTCGATCCCTTCGCTACAGTAGGAATTAGGGAATTTCAATTGTATATCCTTAATCTAGGAGGAAGGATGGTTCTATTGATTATAATTTTGTTGATTTTGGTTACGATTCATGGATCTTGATTTTCTGGAATTTTTGAGTGTTCTTGTACAAGAACACGATGAATAGTGGTGTTTGATCCAACATTTCGCCTGGCTGTTTCAAAATCGTGTTTGGCGCCAGCGTTAGCCTATCAGATCGCGCCATGCAGTCTGTTTGAAACGGCGCCATTTTGGCCGTGTGTTTAAAATTTACCATCGTGCCATTGCCAGATTTATTTAATTATTATTTCATTTGCTTTTTCTTTTGTTTTCCAATCTTGATATGTGATCTTCAAAAATTCATAGAGGCTTCAAAACTCATCCAAATTTTGTGGAATTTTTTGCATTGTTCTCGTGATGATGTGTAGAATTTAATGGTTATTTTTGTGGAATTTTTTGCACGTGTGGAAAATTAATTGACCTAGGGTTTGTTGAATGTGTCACATTTATGTATGTTTTGCCAAATCCTTCATGAAATGATGATACCTTTAAAGAAATGGATGAAAATTTTTGTGCTTGTTCTGGACTCATTGATGGTGATTTTCATGTAGAGTTTGTGATTTTTGGATACTTGGTTGATTAGATATGATTTTTTTGATTAGAGGTGTGACAATTTGTGTCACACCAAGCTAGGTCAACTTCATGATTTTATTTGCCTGGCTTAGGAATGTTGAATTGTTCCAATTTTTTGCATGAATGATCATTAATATGTCAAGATTACATGTGAATTTTGCTGGAACTTTTGATGGAGTTTTCTAATTGATTGATAATTTTCTTCTCTGTGTGCTCATTTTGTGACATTGTGTGACACATGTTGGTAATTCATTTGTGAAATACTCATATTGTATTGGATGAAGATGAAATTTGACATGTGGACTGTAGACACATTATAGGACATTGTGGTTTTGATCCCATTCATTTCTTAATTGTTGTCACTGTTTTATGATTTATGGAATTGGATGCTTGTTTGGATGCCTTGAATTAGCTTGTATAAATGTGTCTGGACTTCTTGATTTTCATTGACCTACTTTCTTTTGTCCAATTGAGCTGAAAATTGACATGCTATACATTGAATGTGTCCTGTTTAGGTGTGAATTTTTATGGAATTAATTGAATTGTTTTGGTATGCTTTTGATTGAGATAGTTCTGTTTGGTCTTTTGGAGTTGCAAATTGCATGATTGATGTTAAATTGTGCATAAAATGATAATGGTGATTGATATGAGCATGGGACCAATTGCATTGGCTTTTGATTTGTTTGAATGTGATTTTGGATAAATTTCACTTGCTGTTTTGATTTTTTCATCCCCCTTTGGACCCTAGGCTTGGCCTAGTGGTCTAGTTTCTCACATTTGGTTTGGATTTTCAGGTTGAAATGCAAAAGGCTTAAGGGAAAAAGTGCAAGTTGATTAAATTGAGTTTTGTTTGATGTTGTAAACTAACATTGGCTTTGTGTTGTAGGTTTGATGCTTGAGCTTGAGCTCATGGCTTGCACTTATGTGCATTAACTTGTGTTGTCTGTATAGATTGACTTTTGCTGTTTATTGTTGGTTTGTCTGAGTACTGATGATACTTGATTGATTTCAGGTACATTTAGTCGCTTACAGTTCTTTAAGAACTTGCTTGCTGTTGCTTGGTTTTTAAACCAATTGAGGTAGAATTTCTATTCTCCATGTAGTCTGGAAGACCTGGCCTGTTACTTGGCCAGGCAACTGTCTGAAGTCCTCCTTGAGAGGCGATGTTTGTGATTGTTTACTTTTGTGCCAAGCAGGTAAAGACCTCTATGAGGCAATTGGCAGATCATAGGGATATGCAATCTATCCCCCGCTATTCTGTTGAGTCGTCCCTCTGCTCACACCACTGTGTTGATGCATTGGGACATTAACCCAAGATCTTGTACTTTGTACAGTTGTGTCAGAGTCTTGAGCGTAGAAGGGTCCCTCCATTCTGGACCCACGCTCCTTTGTCTGAAGCTCTCCCTGGACAGGGATAAGAGCTGTGAAGTCTGATCTTCACTCACCTTTCATCAGCTTCACCTTAGCCCCTCAATGGCAAGGTTAAGAGCTACAACTACCTCTGTACAGATGACTTGCTTCGGCAGTCAAACCCTTTGTTTGAGCCCACTTCTGACTGGATATAGTGTGTGCTTTGTGAATATTTGTTTGCTCTGTTTGCTTGTATGCTTGTATGCTTGCTTTCTTCCTGGATAGGATTAGCTTGCAGCCGGTGCAAGTTAGGATAGAAACCTGAACATAGGGCAATGATGCATGATAACACTAGGCTCGAGTACAGCTCCCTGGTAGTGTGTCTCCCTTGGTTTCTGGCTAGAATTTCTTTCCCTTTCAGGGGAACTACATCGCCCTGATCCTCGTTCCAGACGAGGTATGTAGGCAGGAGACCGTGCGAGGTCTCTCCGGGCACCCTTTTCTTTTTTTGCGTGTGTTTTGTTTGCCAGCTATCAGGCTCGAGTTCCCGACTCCCTGTTAGTCTGTGTGTTCAGTTTCTTCTGACGTCTCAGCGTCTCTTCTTGCTTGCTTGATGACTTTTAGGTCCGAGTTCCCGACTCCCTATTAGTTTGTGTGTTCCTTTCCCTTTCGAGGGGAACTACATCGCCCTGATCCTCGTTCCAGACGAGGTATGTAGGCAGGAGACCGTGCGAGGTCTCTCCGGGCACTTTTTTTCTTTTTGTGTGCGTTTGCTTGTTAATCTTCTTGTGTGTCAGGATATGGACGTAAGCCCAGCGATTGGCTGTACGTATCCTGATTGTGTTTGTTTGGTTCGGAAGCCGATGTAAGTCCAGCAATTGGCATTCGGGTTCCAAGTTTGCCTGTGGGTGTGTGTGTCTTGTTTGGCGTGCGTGAGCCGAACTACGGCAGCTCTGATTCTCGTTCCAGACGAGATACGTAGGCATAGGATGCGACGTCCTATCGAGCTCTCTTCCTCTTAACCCCACCTGTGTTGTCTTCGGTGCGTGTGTGTGTGTGGTGTATTAGCAACCTTTTCTTTTCTTAGAACGTGGATCCCGTCGAGTACGACGGACGTGAGGGGTGCTAATACCTTCCCCTTGCGTAACCGACTCCCTTACCCTTTCTCTTTGGTCGCGAGACCATGCTTTTTCCAGGTTTCTCTGAGCGTTTCCTTTCCCTATTTTGGGATAAATAACGCGCAGTGGCGGCTCTGTGTTGTTTTTTGTTTCAGCCCGCCGGTTGTTTTTTCGCGGATGCGACAGCTGGCGACTCTGCTGGGGAATAACAAGATGTTGACCTGTGCTGGTCCATCTTCCCTAAGCAAGTCTCTCCTAGCATTCTAGGATAGTTTAGGTTGCTTGTTTTGTGTTATTTATTGCATTTATTATTCTGACCATATATATTTGCATAAATATTTGCATGCATCATACTATCATTCTGCCGTCCTCTGTGCAGGTGGTTCCTCTGTTGGGGTGGGTGTTCTGAGTGGGGCTAAAACCCAGGCCCGAGTATACACCTAGGATTAGTGTGGTCTCATGTTGTCTCCTTCATGTTAGGTCAACATGTGCCTGGCAACGTGATGCACCACAAGCCGGACGAGGTTCATTTGATAGTGCTTTCCTCTGTGGGGTACTCCACTTTGGTTGAGTTACTTCATTTGAGCTGTTGACTCTGGTGACCGATCATTTCCCGGATCTTTGGTTTAGACGATCTCAGGAGAGCTACAATGGCACACCCGAAAGGGCAAACCCATTGAGTATCTATGCCCGATTGTCGAGACCATTATCCTCCTTAGGATGACCTGATTAGAATTTACCTGTGAGGGGAGGGTGATTCTTTCAGATGCATGTTCAGATGGTGACTCAGATGGTGACTAATGGTTCCGTTGATCAGAGTCCTATTTATGAGTCGGATTTATGGTCATTTATTGCCGAGACGCCGGAGTGCTGTCCGTGTTATTTATTAGTGGGGATCCGTTTATTTCAGGATTCCCCGGGCCGATTCAAAGATTATTGGGTATCTACTCAGAGATTGTTTGGTGATGATGATGGTGTATCAGTCAGTTCCGTTTATTTCGGAACCTTTGAGTTGGATTGGTGGTTACATTTTCCTTCAGATGGTTGTGATCGGTTCAGAAATCAGGGTTGTGACTCAGAGCAACAGATGATCAGATGACTTGGAGGATGGCCCAGTGCATTGCATACATCTGCATCATTCTCATTTTGCATTCATCTGCACCAAACCTACGTCTAGCCATATGGGGAGTATTATGGATTGAGAATCTGGTTGAGAGACATCTGGATGTCAAAATGTTATTGGTGAAATATTATCTGTCTCGATGAAACCAGAATCAAAGGACAGAATCTTCCTCATATGGATAGACGTTGCATTCATGCATATTAACCTGTTTGCTGTTTTGTAGGTGTCGGGCTCTAACGTGCTTGACTGTTTCAGGAACCATTGCTCGCGCTCGTAGAGTTGTACCTTTGCACTCAACCCGTCCTCACAGATACTTCACAAGACGCAATACTCCCAGACTAATGGATCTCCCAAATACTGATATTCTCGAGCTGAAGGACAAGACGACTGAGCTGATCAACATCATGCAGGGTTTTGCAGTTGGTCAGAAAGCTCTGGCTGATAAGGTCGAGAAGCTCGAGCGAGCTTCAGCTGCTAACAGTGTTGTTAACCTGGATGGTGTCTCCAACCAGGGGCTCGGTGGATCCAGAGACGGTGAAAAAAGAGCAACCGTAGGTATGGTGAACAACAATGCTGGTGGATTTGGTGCTGCTACAGGTGGTGGGCCCGGTCTGGGGCATAATCTGAAGGATAGTCTGTTCCCGCCTTTCTTTGGGGTCGATGATGACAGGGAGGAGGACAGAGAGGCTGATCAGTTCTCTATGCTGAATGAGCCATTCGGTCAATATGGTGTTCAACCACCAAATAAAGAAATTCAGTTACTGGCAGAGAAGGTAAGGGCTCTGGAAAGCCATGCTACTCCGGGATTTGTCAACATGTCAAACATGGGGCTAGTTGAGGGGATTGTGATCCCACAGAAGTTCAAAGCGCCTGCATTTGACAAATACAATGGGAGTTCCTGTCCAGAAACTCACCTCCAAGCTTTCGTCCGCAAGATCTCTGCATATACAACAGATCAGAAGTTGTGGATGTACTTCTTCCAAGACAGTCTGTCTGGAGGATCCTTGGAATGGTATACCAAGCTGAAATCTGCTGACATCAAGAGCTGGCAGGATCTGGGAGATGCATTCTTTAAACAGTACCAGTTCAATGCTGACATGGCTCCGAGTCGTACCCAGCTGCAGGGTATGTCTCAGAAGTCAAGTGAAGGGTTTAAAGAGTACGCTCAGAGGTGGAGGGAGTTGGCTGCCAGAGTTCAACCTCCACTGGTGGACAGAGAGATGTCTGATCTCTTCATGGGTACCCTGCAGAGGGTTTTTGCTGAAAGGATGGTGGGTTGTCCCGTCACAAATTTTGCCGACATTGTGGTGGCTGGGGAGAGAATTGAGAGCTGGCTGAAGCTCGGGAAAATCCAGGGTGGCAATGCTTCGTCATCAGGATCGAAGAAGCCCTTCGGGAACGGTCAGCGTAAAAATGAGGGTGATACCAGTGCGGTCTACGCTCAAAGAGGACCCAGTAGGGATTGTTACTTCCAGCACACCGCTGCGGTAACTATTCCTGTTGACAATCAGCCTGCACAACAACAGCAGCAACCGCAACAGCAGCGTCAGCCATTCCAGCAGAGGCCTCAGAGGGCTGGATATCAAGTCAGGGGGAGGATGAATGATCGGCATTTTGACAGGCCGCCTGTGACCTACTCTTTCCTATTGAAGAAGTTGAAGGATCTGGGGTTGGTACAGTTGAGGACTTTGGCACCTTTGAGACCTGATCAAAGGCCAGCCAATTTCGATGAGAATGTCAAATGTGAATTCCATTCGGGTGCTCCCGGGCACAGTGTAGAGGACTGCAAAGCTTTTAAGCACGTAGTCCAAGACCTGGTGGATTCTAAAGCAATCAACTTTGCTCCATCTCCCAACGTGAATGCCAATCCCATGCCGGCACATGGTCAGGCAATAGTGAGTGCAATTGCTGAAGATTCGGATCACGCCTGTGAGATGGGGGAAGAGACTGACAGTGACTGTGAATTGGGGTCGTGGATAAAATCGTGCGTACCAGGAGACTGGAAGGCCTAAAAAAGATCATCACTGTCGCTCGTTTGGAAGAGTAATATTTCTTGTTTTTCAAGTTTATTTGCGTGAAAGCCATACGTGTTTCCCGATACGTAATGGTTCATTGTAAGGGCCACCTCATGTTTCATTTTGCAACATTTCTGCATCATAAATAAACGGATGTTTTTCAAATTAAAAGCGGTGTTCCCTGTTTTTCATTTATTTTTGCAGTTTAAAAATAAATAAAAATGGCAATGTTTATTTTCATTTTTCCCCTTTTGATTTGTCTCGTTCCGATATCGAAACAAAATAATTCTCCGGATCTCGTTGACAACAATTTGGTTACACCTCATATGACTTCGACAATCCGATCTATCATGCCAAAGAAGAAGGCGAAGAAGATTGTGATCTGCTGGAATTAGCCAGGTTGTCAAAACAAGAGGAGAAGGTGATTCAGCCGCACGAAGAGCGAGTTGAGATTGTTAACCTGTATACCGCCGAGGTCAGAAAGAAAATAATTGGGGCCGCTTCAGAGGCGAGTCGAGAGCAGAATGGTAGTCTTGTTGGAAAAGCATGTGGATACCTTCGCCTGGTCATGTCAGGATATGTCAGGGTCGGATACCGATGTCGTTGTGCACAAGCTGCCATGGAGAGAAGACTGTCCTCTAGAGAAGTAGAACGCCGATGCTACTTATCAGAGAGCCATGGTGACTTTGTTTCATGATATGATTCATCATGAAATTGAATGCTATGTTGATGACATGATAGCAAAGTCCCAGACAGAAGAGGGGCATCTGGTGGCTCTAGCCAAGTTGGTTAACTGGTTGAGACAATTCAAACCGAGGTTGAATTCATATAAGTGCACTATCAGAGTGCGGTCCGGTAAGATGTTGGGGTTCATTGTAAAAGAGGAATCGAGGTTGGTCCTGCAAAAAAAAAATGCCTGAACCGAGAATGGAAAGAGAGGTTCGTGGTTTCTTAGGTAGATCGAACTACATGTCATGGTTCACATCTCCTCTAACAGCCACGGGTGAACCCATATTCAAGATGGTGAAAAAAAAAGATCAAACGGTCAGGTGGAATAAAGATTGCCAAGGGGCATTGAAAAAATAAAAGAATAAGTTGCAGGAGCCTCTGATTCTGATGTTTCCCTAAGGAGCAATTGTTAATCTGGTACTTGACAGCCCTCGAGGGGTCTATGAGGTGTGTACTGGGGCAGCATGACGATTCTTGTCGAAAAGAGCATGCAATTTACCTTAGCAAAAAGTTTACCGACTGTGAAACAGTACATTCACTGTTCGAGAAAACTTGATGTACTTTGGCATAGGCTGCTCGCCGACTGAGACAGTATATGCTGGTTCATACCACTTTGTGGATTTCCAAGATGGATCCGATCAAGTATGGGTTTGAGAATCTAGCATTGACCGGACGGGTTGCATGAGTGCAAAAGAATATTGACTGATTGGTGAATGCTCTCAGAAAGCAATTGAGGGGAGTGTATTGTCTGATTACCTCGCCCAACAACCCGTGGAGGATTATCAACCGAGGAAGTTTGAGTTCCCTGATGAGGACATCTCGAGGTGCTCTGATCGAAAGATTGAGAGTAACCGATCCCGGAGGAGGGGCCTGACCCTGAATCCGAACGGATTCTGATGTCTGATGGGGGAGGTTAAGGTGAATAAGCTTTTGCTGCCCGGATAACGCTTGAAGGCACCGACGGTGTGATTGAGTATGAAGCTTGTATCCTGGGTATCGAACCTCAGTACATCTACTGGGGCAACACCTTTCCCATTGGTGTAAGGATGAAGCGTGCTTTTGACAAGAAGGTGCGACCTCGGGTATATCACGTGGGTGATATGGTGCTGAAAAGGATCCTTCCTCCTCAAAACGATCGTAGGGGCAAATGGACACCCAATTATGAAGGCCCGTTCGTGGTCAAGAAGGTTTTCTCTGGCGGAGCCTTGTTGTTAATGACCATGGATGGCGAGGATTTTCCATCCCCTGTGAATGCGGACGCAGTTAAAAAAATACTTCGTATAAAAAGACCCGCTGGACGAAAAGAATAAAATAGTCCAGGCAAAAATGGGCATCCCGGCGAACCAAAAAACAGAAAGAAAATGTTCGGGCAAAAATTAGGGATAAAATGAAAAATTGTACACCCGGCAAGTCGAAAACCTGAAAAGGCGACTTGGGCAAAAAAGGGTATCCCGGTGGACTGAAAACCCGAAAGGGCGGTCCAGGCAAAAGAGGGATTGAAACGAACAACTGCGTCTAACATGATCGTTTGCGCTTTGGTTAAAGCATCATGGATAATACCCGGTAGGGATCAGTTGGAATCGTCTTGTTCAGAAGACAGAAAGCATGGAGAGTCTGAGGACATATGGGGTGTAACCGAGTTGGAACTCAATGAGATCACGGTGTCACATTGCCATTAGGATAGATTTTTCCTTTTTTGCGCAATTACCTCTTTTCAGGAATTGCTTCATTTGTATTGCTCATTCTTGAGCCACACTTTTTTTTCAATCAATAAAATGCATATTCAGTCAAATAATTTTGTTTTTGTTTTTCATTACCGCTTTGATTGCAAAAACATCCAGATTGTTTGTGATAAAGAATCTTGCATTTTAAGACATACAGGTCCCTTCCAATGCATGCTTATAAGATTGAAAGCTTGAAATCTTATTCGGAAGGTTGAGTGACCCAAGTGTTGAAATCTTGACACGCCTGGGACACGGTTTTATCTAACGATCTGTTTTGCAGGAACTGTTAGATATTTTTCACTCACTTGCAGGTTGTGATGTTGAAGCTGTTGGAAAACAAATCCCCATGGAGTCCAATCAGGGACGAATGAATGTGAGGAGACGACGAGAGACGTCCGACGATCCTTGAATGATAATCAAGAAGACTCTTCAAAATCGGAAGATTGGAAAGTCTGTAGAAATTCCCCGCAGGGTCCAATCAGGGACGAATGAATGGATAGAGAAGCAGTGCAGAGACGTAGAGACGTCCGACGACCCTTGGAATTAATCAAGAATACTCTTCAAAGTCGGAAGATTGAAAAATCTGTATAAATCCCAGGAGTTCGATCTTCGTCGAGCGCGGAGCGGTTGGGAATATAAGATGATGGAGCAGAAAAGGTCCAGACGAGTCTGGGAATTCTCAAAAGTGGAAAGCCGATACGAGATTGGGAGGTGGATACCATGGTTCGACAAGTTGACGGGTGTTCTGTACCAACTTTTCTCATTTCCCCAGCTATATCCCCAAGCAGAATTAGAGGACTAACTCCCCAGCAGATCCAAGGTCTATGGTTCCCCTAGCAGGGTTAGGATGGTTATCCCCGGCAGGTTGAAAACGGTGTTTCCTCAGAAGCCAGGCCCGAAGGTTGCTATCCCCGAGTGGAGCGGGTTTCAATGAAATATATCTCCAGCAGTGTTCATCCTACCAGTGGATTGGATGAGTTTCCGTAGCAGACTGATATCTGCATCCCCAGCTGGGTTGATTCCATCTATGGATTGCATGGGTTGTCCCCAGCGGAGTGGCATTCGCTTCCCTAGCAGGGTCAGGATGGTTATCCCCAGCAGGTGTCAGATCGATGCTTCCCCAGACACCCGACCTGAAGGTGGCTGTTTCCCGGCAGAGTATCTGTGAGCATTTCCCCGGTGAAGTCGCCGGGTATCTGTGAGGGTTCTCCAAAGCAGAGTCGGGATTGATATCCCCAGCAAGTCAAAAATTGTTGTATCCCCACGGAGTGTTGGTGGTTCTTATCCCCAGCTGTTTCCCGAGCGGATTGGGTGCAAAGGAGGTTCTTCCCTAGCAAGGGTTACCTTTTCCCAGCAGCATCAGTGCTATTCCATAGCGGGGTGGAGATCGGAGTATTGACGAGTTCCTCAAAGGAGTGTCTCGTGCTCCCCAGCAGAATCCCTTGAGGGGGACGTTTTTATGCATTCATCATGAAAAAAATAGCATAGCATGTTGCATAGAAAAATAATAAATCGCGTAGCATTTCCATAATTGTGGAGCATTACGCAGAAAGAGTCATGCATCATATTGCAAGCATAAGCTAGTCTCAAGCCGTGGTTATCGTTTGAGAAGTGGTTTGCCCAAAGGTGAAGAGGTGTTACTCTGAGGAGTTTAGCATCGTGGTTTTAATCAAAGGTATTCCCCAGTAGTGCGATATTGGAGGAATTTTTCCGTCAAGCAGAGATGGAAAGGTGACGCGATCAGCGCGACTCAAGCCGTGGTTACCGCTTGAAGGTTTGGTTTCACCAGATGGTGAAGATGTTACTCTGAGGAGTTTAGCATCATGACGTCAGATCAGCAATGTTCCCCAGTAGTGCGATATTGGAGGAAATTTTCCTATCGAGCAGAGATGGAAATAACATCAAAGGATGTTACGCGATCAGCGCAATTCCGGGGTTCAAATGGAGAAAGGGAAATGTGGAGACATTTTCTGGAGAGCGGGGTTCACACGGAGAAAGGGAGATGTTGCGGCATTTTCTGGAGATCGAGGTTCACAATGGCGATCGCAAGATATCGTCAGGCGACTGGGGTTCAAATGGAGAAAAGGAGACACGAGGTGTTTTCTGGAGATTGGGGTTCATTATTTTGGCAAACAGTATCGGGGTTCAAATGCGGTGATCGGGGATCATTTGCGCAAAAGGAAATTTTGGGGTTCAAGAAAATAAAAAAAAAAAAAAAGAAGAAAAATTGCGGGGTTCAAGAAAAGCATAAAAAGAAAGAGATAATAATCCCTAGCGGATAAGTGGTGTTCAGGCCAAGGTTATCCCTGCGTTACCATTTATTTTGGTATCCAGGTCGACGTTGCTGTTTCGGTGATTAGGCCGACTTTTCCGTACCAGACGGATTTTTCAGAAGATTGTGTTTCTTTGCCGATTCTGACAGGCATTGCTATTTATTTTCCCATCAGAGTGCAAATTGTTCGTCTGTTCTTGGTATTCAATCACTCTTCATTCTGATCATCTGAAAGCCGAGGCTGTTCATATCGACAGGTTCACAGTGGATTGAATAGGGGCAGCTGTAACACCTCAAAATTTGCCCTCCTCTCTTGGGACTAGCTTAACATATTGCATAACATTTTTAGGTCATTAGGCATTGCATATTGCATATCATGTGGTTACATTGTGCAAGTCATCCTCTTAAGTCTTGATCAGAAGATAAGAGGTCATGGTGCAAGCTAGGGTTTCATTGGACTGGTTATTAATCATCTGAGGATGGAAGTCCAAATTAGGGTTTCATAGTTCTCGAAAGGAGATTGAGCTTCATCTTGGTGGGATTGATACATCATCATCATCATGGTCTTGATATCATCAATTGTTGGATCAGATACCTTGGGATTAGGGTTTTGACCACTGGTCAACCCTAATCGGTTGCATTGGGCCAATTAGGGCATGGCAAGGAGATGGGGTCTATGATGGATATGGGGATCATTTCATGATTGTATTGAGCTTATGGAGGCTAGGATTTCATCCTTGAGCCATTTCATCAGAGGATTGGGGCTCAACTTGATCAGTGCATTGCCAAATTCATCTATCAGTTGAAAAAGTCAACTGTGGTCAACTGTGCTTGATTTTATGGATTTGGAGGTGGGAGAGAGTTGGATACACTTCATTCATGTTGAAATAAGTTTCATTTGACATTTCAAACATCAATAATGAAGAAAATAAAGTCAGGAGAGAAATTGCCAAAAATAGAAAGTGACTTGTAATGGAAGGTTTCCAAAAATGGAAAGTTTTTCACCACAAAATTACATGTCCAAAAAAGCTTCAAATGAAAATTTGTTCAACATAAAAGTTGTAGATCTTTCTCTCACCTTTTCAAAAAGTCCAAGAACTTGAAATTCCCATGTATGGTTGGCAAGTTATGGTCCATTCATTTTCCAAAAAGACCTATAATCAAAGTGGCATAACTTCCACATGGAATGTCCAAAATGGATGATCTTTTTATGAGCAAACTCCATTTCACATGTACTTTCATGGTGCATAATCAAAATTCATCAAAAATGGTCAATGCAAAAGGTCAATTTTCAAGTGCATCAATTAAAATCCAAGGGCAAAATGGTCCAATTTGAGAAATACATGGAATTTTGGAATGGGACTTTTTGCAACACTCTCCAAATGCAAATTGAAACTTGTTCCAACTGTCATGAGCTGTCATGGTGCAATATTTGGCAAGGCTATTTTTGACCTTTCACTTAAAGTGCATTAACATTAATCCAACTCATTTTTGTTAATTTGAGATTAAGAAGTGATTAAGGCATTGGTATAAATGATTAATCATAACAGAATGTTAATCACAATCATAATTCTCAAGAAATCTAACAACCTTTCCCTCCATTTTCTCTCAATTTCTCAAGAACTTCATCAAGCTTTTTGGATCCAAACTTCATCAAATCTTCACCAAATGGATTGATTCTTTTTGATTCATCTTCCACAAACCATAAGCTACATCTGTTTTGGTGAATCCATGCCATAACCTTGCTGAATCGCAACTGTTCAAAGTGAGCATAACAATGGTGATTTGATAATTCTTGCAATTGGAGCTGTTTTGGATCGAGCTAGCTATTCCATTCAATTTCCTATACCTCAATCATCATCTGTTTGGAGCTTTAGCATCTTGAAACCTCAAGATCAAGCACTGCCTTCATCATTAGGTATTTTTTCGAATCTCACCATTGCTTGCATTATTATAGGCGTTTTATAGATCTTTGATTGTAGATGAACATGATGCTTGTGGTTTGTGAAATGATTGACTGTGGAGAGAGTTATTTCGATTTGAAGTTTGATGTGCTTAACTTTAATTGTTCGATCCCTTCGCTACAGTAGGAATTAGGGAATTTCAATTGTATATCCTTAATCTAGGAGGAAGGACGGTTCTATTGATTATAATTTTGTTGATTTTGGTTACGATTCATGGATCTTGATTTTCTGGAATTTTTGAGTGTTCTTGTACAAGAACACGATGAATAGTGGTGTTTGATCCAACATTTCGCCTGGCTGTTTCAAAATCGTGTTTGGCGCCAGCGTTAGCCTATCAGATCGCGCCATGCAGTCTGTTTGAAACGGCGCCATTTTGGCCGTGTGTTTAAAATTTACCATCGTGCCATTGCCAGATTTATTTAATTATTATTTCATTTGCTTTTTCTTTTGTTTTCCAATCTTGATATGTGATCTTCAAAAATTCATAGAGGCTTCAAAACTCATCCAAATTTTGTGGAATTTTTTGCATTGTTCTCGTGATGATATGTAGAATTTATTGGTTATTTTTGTGGAATTTTTTGCACGTGTGGAAAATTAATTGACCTAGGGTTTGTTGAATGTGTCACATTTATGTATGTTTTGCCAAATCCTTCATGAAATGATGATACCTTTAAAGAAATGGATGAAAATTTTTGTGCTTGTTCTGGACTCATTGATGGTGATTTTCATGTAGAGTTTGTGATTTTTGGATACTTGGTTGATTAGATATGATTTTTTTGATTAGAGGTGTGACAATTTGTGTCACACCAAGCTAGGTCAACTTCATGATTTTATTTGCCTGGCTTAGGAATGTTGAATTGTTCCAATTTTTTGCATGAATGATCATTGATATGTCAAGATTACATGTGAATTTTGCTGGAATTTTTGATGGAGTTTTCTAATTGATTGATAATTTTCTTCTCTGTGTGCTCATTTTGTAACATTGTGTGACACATGTTGGTAATTCATTTGTGAAATACTCATATTGTATTGGATGAAGATGAAATTTGACATGTGGACTGTAGACACATTATAGGACATTGTGGTTTTGATCCCATTCATTTCTTAATTGTTGTCACTGTTTTATGATTTATGGAATTGGATGCTTGTTTGGATGCCTTGAATTAGCTTGTATAAATGTGTCTGGACTTCTTGATTTTCATTGACCTACTTTCTTTTGTCCAATTGAGCTGAAAATTGACATGCTATACATTGAATGTGTCCTGTTTAGGTGTGAATTTTTGTGGAATTAATTGAATTGTTTTGGTATGCTTTTGATTGAGATAGTTCTGTTTGGTCTTTTGGAGTTGCAAATTGCATGATTGATGTTAAATTGTGCATAAAATGATAATGGTGATTGATATGAGCATGGGACCAATTGCATTGGCTTTTGATTTGTTTGAATGTGATTTTGGATAAATTTCACTTGCTGTTTTGATTTTTTCATCCCCCTTTGGACCCTAGGCTTGGCCTAGTGGTCTAGTTTCTCACATTTGGTTTGGATTTTCAGGTTGAAATGCAAAAGGCTTAAGGGAAAAAGTGCAAGTTGATTAAATTGAGTTTTGTTTGATGTTGTAAACTAACATTGGCTTTGTGTTGTAGGTTTGATGCTTGAGCTTGAGCTCATGGCTTGCACTTATGTGCATTAACTTGTGTTGTCTGTATAGATTGACTTTTGCTGTTTATTGTTGGTTTGTCTGAGTACTGATGATACTTGATTGATTTCAGGTACATTTAGTCGCTTACAGTTCTTTAAGAACTTGCTTGCTGTTGCTTGGTTTTTAAACCAATTGAGGTAGAATTTCTATTCTCCATGTAGTCTGGAAGACCTGGCCTGTTACTTGGCCAGGCAACTGTCTGAAGTCCTCCTTGAGAGGCGATGTTTGTGATTGTTTACTTTTGTGCCAAGCAGGTAAAGACCTCTATGAGGCAATTGGCAGATCATAGGGATATGCAATCTATCCCCCGCTATTCTGTTGAGTCGTCCCTCTGCTCACACCACTGTGTTGATGCATTGGGACATTAACCCAAGATCTTGTACTTTGTACAGTTGTGTCAGAGTCTTGAGCGTAGAAGGGTCCCTCCATTCTGGACCCACGCTCCTTTGTCTGAAGCTCTCCCTGGACAGGGATAAGAGCTGTGAAGTCTGATCTTCACTCACCTTTCATCAGCTTCACCTTAGCCCCTCAATGGCAAGGTTAAGAGCTACAACTACCTCTGTACAGATGACTTGCTTCGGCAGTCAAACCCTTTGTTTGAGCCCACTTCTGACTGGATATAGTGTGTGCTTTGTGAATATTTGTTTGCTCTGTTTGCTTGTATGCTTGTATGCTTGCTTTCTTCCTGGATAGGATTAGCTTGCAGCCGGTGCAAGTTAGGATAGAAACCTGAACATAGGGCAATGATGCATGATAACACTAGGCTCGAGTACAGCTCCCTGGTAGTGTGTCTCCCTTGGTTTCTGGCTAGAATTTCTTTCCCTTTCAGGGGAACTACATCGCCCTGATCCTCGTTCCAGACGAGGTATGTAGGCAGGAGACCGTGCGAGGTCTCTCCGGGCACCCTTTTCTTTTTTTGCGTGTGTTTTGTTTGCCAGCTATCAGGCTCGAGTTCCCGACTCCCTGTTAGTCTGTGTGTTCAGTTTCTTCTGACGTCTCAGCGTCGCTTCTTGCTTGCTTGATGACTTTTAGGTCCGAGTTCCCGACTCCCTATTAGTTTGTGTGTTCCTTTCCCTTTCGAGGGGAACTACATCGCCCTGATCCTCGTTCCAGACGAGGTATGTAGGCAGGAGACCGTGCGAGGTCTCTCCGGGCACTTTTTTTCTTTTTGTGTGCGTTTGCTTGTTAATCTTCTTGTGTGTCAGGATATGGACGTAAGCCCAGCGATTGGCTGTACGTATGCTGATTGTGTTTGTTTGGTTCGGAAGACGATGTAAGTCCAGCAATTGGCATTCGGGTTCCAAGTTTGCCTGTGGGTGTGTGTGTCTTGTTTGGCGTGCGTGAGTCGAACTACGACAGCTCTGATTCTCGTTCCAGACGAGATACGTAGGCATAGGATGCGACGTCCTATCGAGCTCTCTTCCTCTTAACCCCACCTGTGTTGTCTTCGGTGTGTGTGTGTGTGTGGTGTATTAGCAACCTTTTCTTTTCTTAGAACGTGGGTCCCGTCGAGTACGACGGACGTGAGGGGTGCTAATACCTTCCCCTTGCGTAACCGACTCCCTTACCCTTTCTCTTTGGTCGCGAGACCATGCTTTTTCCAGGTTTCTCTGAGCGTTTCCTTTCCCTATTTTGGGATAAATAACGCGCAGTGGCGGCTCTGTGTTGTTTTTTGTTTCAGCCCGCCGGTTGTTTTTTCGCGGATGCGACAACTACCGTCCACCTACCCCAGCAATACTACTCTGTAGTATCTGCACGATACCCATGTAAAGGTAACATTCAAACAGAAAGGGTGAGAATTCAAATCATTATGAAATAGCATAATAGGGCACAATAAATTAAAACAACAATTCAAGAATTCATCACACTTTGTATTATCACGTCAATAATATTAATCAACAATCATCTCACATATTTCAAACGTACATCGCATCCACATCAATACATGCATTCAATGATCACATAACTATAGACGACTCAATGCAAGACAATGTGACTCCATGCATGTGCTACCTCAATGTGAACTCAAAGTTTCACCGCTTTCCGATTCAATATCTAGAATCCATGCCACGCTTCCGATCCGGACAAGACCAAAGCCCTACGTCTGTTTCCAATGAAGGATCACCGTTTAAATACTACGCCTAATCCCAATTAAGGATTAACGTCTGCTACGTCTGTTTCCAATGAAGGATCACCGCTTAAATACTACGCCTAATCCCAATTAAGGATTAACGTCTACTACGTCTGTTTCCAATGAAGGATCGCCGCTTAAATACTACGCCTAATCCCAATTAAGGATTAACGTCTGCTACGTCTGTTTCCAATGAAGGATCACCGCTTAACCACTTCCACAATGAAGTCAACCATGCTATGAATGAATGCACACATACCAACACATATGCAATTAAGACCATCTATATACCGCCTTAACATCCCACATATCACCACGACTCATAATTGGTACATATACACATTCATCACAACACATCAATTACGATTACATATACACATCCATAACCATAAATCATTCCCAATTCAATAATGGTATACATACACATTCATACAATATATTATTCACCAATATAGGCCAATCATCAAATATGTACACATAAATTTCATTCCAAAACGCACACAACATTTAAATATCAGTTTTTCACTTTTCAAACAGTGTTAACCGGTTAACGCCCTGGGTTAATCGGTTAACGCAAAACAGAATGCGCTTCTTGGCAATTTTTAACAGTGTTAACCGGTTAACGCCCTGGGTTAACCGGTTAACGCAAGACAGAATGTAATTTTTTTCCATATTATAACAGTGTTAACCGGTTAACGCCCTGGGTTAACCGGTTAACGCAAAACAGAATGTTGTTCCTGCGCTAACATGAAACAGAATGCAGATTTCCCCGTATTTTTCATCGTTGGAGGACTTCCGGACCTCCGATTTCGATTCCGTAAAAAGCTACACGTTCAGAAAATTATGGCTCATCCAATTATATATTCATTCACAGTTTTAGCATAATTTAATCATCACAATCCAAGAGTATTTATCAAGACCTAATAATTCCAAACCATGCCAATTAAGGATTTCAACCTAAAACATGTTCCTACCCATTGACCCAATCATACTAACCCACAATGATAAGGATTTCCCCCCTTACCTTGTCAATTTGATGGAAACCTTGACTCCTCTCGTTTTTCCTCTCCTCTTTCTCTATTGCCTTCAGTGCTCAAGTGAATTCTAATTCTCACCTCCTTCACTCTTATTTATAATAGTATTCTAGTTGGGCTTAAATCATCTAATTTAATCACTAGACCCAATAATACCTAATATTTAAATACCTCTATTTAAATTCAAATAATTAACCACTCACTAGTCATACCAATTTAATTAATATAATTATTTAACTATATCTCATATCAACTAATTAATTAATTACCACACTAATTAAATTAATTAATCCATTATTATACTACCTCACAACCGCTTAATTACTTAACACTCCAAATAATTAAATTAAAATATAATAAAAATAATATAATAATTAATTCCTAAAAATTGGGCTGTTACAACTCTCCCCCACTTAAAAGATTTTCGTCCTCGAAAATTCCTCAGACGAACAACTCTTGATACGATTCCCTCATCTTATCCTCGAGTTCCCAACCTGCCAATGGAAAATAAAACAAGTACGGACAATGTTCTCGCACACATGTCGCATACTAGGGAACAAACATAACTAAACAACCTGGCCGGACGGACCGACCTGCCCTTATACCACTAATGTAACACATTAGTGACTATTGACCAACTGGTCGACCATGCTCTGATACCACTAATGTAACACCCTTTTTTCTACCCCAAATTATTTAGCATATATTCAGAGTAAATAAGCACGCATATAAAGAAAAGGGCGTCACATCGACGTTTTCGAAACTTAAAACTTTCAAAAACCAACAATACATCTGGTCATTCAAAATAACACATTTCACTCATCATGAATATTCAAGCAATATGCGTTCGCAGCGGAAAATAAAGAATACTCATGTATTTCATAAAATGATCCATGTCCCATACCATGATCATCTCTCAATAATCACTTCAAATAAAATAAAACAATTAATGACATAAAGCATATCCAAATAAGTCACGAGTTCAATACCACTAATCTACCCAGTGTTACATGACCAGAGCATTGACTCATTACCTAAATTAAAACTAAATACGGAACTCTCCAGCTAATCTTGAGCGAGCTACCGTCCACCTACTCCAGCAATACTACTCTGTAGTATCTGCACGATACCCATGTAAAGTTAACATTCAAACAGAAAGGGTGAGAATTCAAATCATTATGAAATAGCATAATAGGGCACAATAAATTAAAACAACAATTCAAGAATTCATCACACTTTGTATTATCACGTCAATAATATTAATCAACAATCATCTCACATATTTCAAACGTACATCGCATCCACATCAATACATGCATTCAATGATCACATAACTATAGACGACTCAATGCAAGACAATGTGACTCCATGCATGTGGTACCTCAATGTGAACTCAAAGTTTCACCGCTTTCCGATTCAATATCTAGAATCCAAGCCACGCTTCCGATCCGGACAAGACCAAAGCCCTACGTCTGTTTCCAATGAAGGATCACCGTTTAAATACTACGTCTAATCCCAATTAAGGATTAACGTCTGCTACGTCTGTTTCCAATGAAGGATCACCGCTTAAATACTACGCCTAATCCCAATTAAGGATTAACGTCTACTACGTCTGTTTCCAATGAAGGATCGTCGCTTAAATACTACGCCTAATCCCAATTAAGGATTAACGTCTGCTACGTCTGTTTCCAATGAAGGATCACCGCTTAACCACTTCCACAATGAAGTCAACCATGCTATGAATGAATGCACACATACCAACACATATGCAATTAAGACCATCTATATACCGCCTTAACATCCCACATATCACCACGACTCACAATTGGTACATATACACATTCATCACAACACATCAATTACGATTACATATACACATCCATAACCATAAATCATTCCCAATTCAATAATGGTATATATACACATTCATACAATATATTATTCACCAATATAGGCCAATCATCAAATATGTACACATAGATTTCATTCCAAAACTCACACAACATTTAAATATCAAATTTTCACTTTTCAAACAGTGTTAACCGGTTAACGCCCTGGGTTAACCGGTTAACGCAAAACAGAATGCGCTTCTTGGCAATTTTTAATAGTGTTAACCGGTTAACGCCCTGGGTTAACCGGTTAACGCAAGACAAAATGTAATTTTTTTCCATATTATAACAGTGTTAACCGGTTAACGCCCTGGGTTAACCGGTTAACGCAAAACAGAATGTTGTTCCTGCGCTAACACGAAACAGAATGCATATTTCCCCGCATTTTTCATCGTTGGAGGACTTCCGGACCTCCGATTTCGATTCCGTAAAAAGTTACACGTTCAGAAAATTATGACTCATCCAATTATATATTCATTCACAGTTTTAGCATAATTTAATCATCACAATCCAAGAGTATTTATCAAGACCTAATAATTCCAAACCATGCCAATTAAGGATTTCAACCTAAAACATGTTCCTACCCATTGACCCAATCATATTAACCCACAATGATAAGGATTTCCCCCCTTACCTTGTCAATTTGATGGAAACCTTGACTCCTCTCGTTTTTCCTCTCCTCTTTCTCTATTGCCTTCAGTGCTCAAGTGAATTCTAATTCTCACCTCCTTCACTCTTACTATTTATAATAGTATTCTAGTTGGGCTTAAATCATCTAATTTAATTACTAGGCCCAATAATACCTAATATTTAAATACCTCTATTTAAATTCAAATAATTAACCACTCACTAGTCATACCAATTTAATTAATATAATTATTTAACTATATCTCATATCAACTAATTAATTAATTACCACACTAATTAAATTAATTAATCCATTATTATACTACCTCACAACCGCTTAATTACTTAACACTCCAAATAATTAAATTAAAATATAATAAAAATAATATAATAATTAATTCCTAAAAATTGGGCTGTTACACCCCCAAAACATCCTTTATGGTAACTATTACTACAATGCTATGCCCTTCAGCTTCTAGAATGCTGACGCCACCTACCAATGACTCATAGATAATGGGTTTTCCCAACAGATAAGGTAGAACCTATAGGTCTATCTTGATTATATAATAGTGAAAACTACCGAAAGGCACAACCAAGCTGAAGATTTAGAGGATGTACTATAGTTAGTAAGGACGTATAATATGTATTTAAATCTCACCTAATTCTTATTTGGAGTTCAGGTTGGAGAATTCTTAGGGTTCATGTTGATGAAAAAAGGTATTGGAGCCAATCCAGATGAATGTCAGATTATCATCGTTATGAGAATCCCAACCAACGTCAAGGAGGTGTTGCCTCTAACAAGTTGACTAGTCTCCCTAGCTTCTGTTCTTTCCAGAGGGTAAAAGAATTCCTTGTGTCGCCTCCTATTCTCACTTAACCGAGAGAGGAATCACTATTACCCCTCTACATCTATGTCAGAGATATGGAGATAAGCTCAGTACTCGTACATGAGACAAATAAAGTTGAAAGACCCATATATTTTATTAGCAATGTGTTCAGAGGCGCCGAAGCACGATATCAAAAGATAGAGAAGCTGACACTGGTTGTCGTTGCCACTGCGGGGAAGATGCTTCCTTATTTTCAGAGGCATAGATATTCGTGAAAATCAACTACCATGTTTGACAGGTCTTGAAAAAATCATATTTGGCGAGAAGGAAGGTATATGGGCCATAGAACTCTTAGAATATGATATCCAGTACATCTCAAGTGGAAGCATAAAATCCAAGGCTCTAACTGATTTTGTGGCACAGTTTAGCTTGCTCGTAGACAAAGAGATGACCCTGTAATGGAAATCATCAGTTGACGACGACTCCAATGTAAAAGGTAGCGTCACATGAATGATCTTAGAAGGACCTAGCGACTTACTGATTGAGTAGGAACTGATTTTATGTTCAAAGCCAACAACAACTAGGGTCCTCGCACTAGAAATGAGAGTCTGACAACTGAAAAGTGATTCCCAATTGGTCCCTAACCATGTCTCTGAACAATATCAGGCTAAAGAGCCTCAGGTGGTAAAGTACCTACACATGGTACAAAGTCTGTCCTCTCGATTTACATCTTTTGAAGTGAAATATGTTCCCCATGAACATAACTTTAGAGCATACTTATTGTCCAAGATCGTTAGTTCACAATCATAATGTAAACATAAACTTGAATATACTCTCGCAAGAGCTTGACCGGCTTTTCCTTCACATCCTCTTCTAAGGCGGTGCCTATTCTGACTTCCTTCGGATCCTCCTTTGTTCCAAGGTTGACAACTTCTACCGATTCCTCATGTGGTTGGATGTCCTTTGACTATTGCCACAGTAGTCGGACTAACTGCTCAAGGAGCTCACAATCTTTTTCATAATCTTCGTCGGCGTGAAAGATAGGATTGTCAAATTCATAGGGGACTGTAAGAGTATTGTTATCAGTGGAAATTGAGGGGAATCTATATGATTTATGGTTCGTGCTTTTATTTTTATGAGGGAGAAAAATGAATGAAAAATTAAAAGAAAATAAGAAACATTTCCATTTTTTTGGTAAAATAAAAAGTAAAAACAAATTAAAGACAATAAGCATAATTTGGATGAAAAATGATTATTTCATTAATTAAAAATGATTGGAAAATTTAAAGGGGTCCTACAAATGGTTCCCCATGCCTTGAGCATAACATGGTTCTTTTGTTTTTCATTCAAAGCAAAACAAACAAAGGGAAATTACTTCTCGATCATGGTAGCTTCGGGTATCTTTGTCGATGTCCAATTAGAGAATTCTTGACCTTCCAACTTTTGGTACACAAGTCCTACTCCATCAGCAACACCATCTTCTTCTTCCTCAACCACACTGATTTTTCCATTCACAAGGTGTCTGGCACTAGTGAAGATGTATGGTAATGGGAGCACTTGTCCCTCCATAGAATTTGACATTAATTTCTTCACAGTTGATGGTTGGTAGTGATATCCCAAGCCATAGTGGTCCTTCTTTATAGGCAACTCCAACACTCTACCCCAACCTTCGGGGTGTCCAACTTCAATCACAGTTCTAGCATCCTTCCAAGAGACCATTGGGAACTCATCATTTTTGGGTTCTTTCACAGGGGGAACCATCACCATGCTAACTACCTCAAAAAACTGAAACAAAGTTTCATGTACTTCACCTCCTACCTGCACATGGTGAAAAGACACCATATGACTCACCATTATATCCTCCTTACCTTCTACCACTACTAGCTTATTATTGATCGAGAACTTTAGCCTTTGGTGGAGAGTCAATGTGACTGCCCCAACTGAATGGATCCATGGTCGTCCAAGCAGACAACTATAAGCCGGGTAGATGTCCATGATAAAGAAAGTTATGAAATATGTATGGGGTCCAATTTTGATCAGGAGGTCCACCTCTCCAATTACCGTCCTCCTTGAGCCACCGAAAGCCCTCACAATTCACTCACTAGGCTTCATCACAAGTCCTTCAATGGTTAGTTTTGACAATGAACTTTTTGGTAGCATGTTCAGGGACAAACCACTGTCTACCAAAACCCTTGACAGGATTGTGTCTACACATTCAATGGAAATATGTATAGCTTTGTTGTGATTCCTTCCTTCGAAAGGAAGTTTATCGTCACCGAAACCCAGACTAACACTGGAAGCAATAATATTCATCAATCCTTCAAAGTGACAGACATAAATCTTTTGTGGAACATGGGCAGCTCTCAAGAACTTCACCAAGGTATTTGTATGCGCTTCTAAGCACATCAACAAATACAACATTAAGATTTTTGACGGCGTTTGGTTAAGTTGATCAACCAATTTGTAGTCATTCTTATTAATGATGCACAAAAATTCCTCCACCTCACTAACTGGTGTAGAATCCATCCTTTGCTGATTACCTTCAATCTTTTTGCCCTTATCTTGGTTGGAGGTTCCAACATTATCAATTATGGGAGGCACGGGCACAAATATTCTTCCGCTTCTAGTTAGTCCCCTAGTTCCAGTTATGTTGACTGTTAGATCTTTGATTGCCAATGGTTCATATTCTACCTTTTTCCCATGGATATAGACTGTGGAGTCATAAATCCAAGGTACTGCCTTTGTATCCTCATATGGAAAGGGGGCAGGTATAATAATAATCAAAGGGATGATTGGGTTAACAAATATGGTCATCGGGGTTAGATCATACGGGATCTCTAACGATTGCACTAGTCATAGAGGATTTATAATATATAAACATCCTCAATAGTAAATAGATGCTCTGCCACTATAATCCCTTGGTTCATTAGTTCTTGAATACCAGCTTTTAAAACTTCACAATCTTGTTGGTCAATTAAACAATTCTCACAGGCAGCATTACAAACGGGAGATAAATTGTTCATTAACAATTGTTTCTTGATATCAATTAGGGGGTCTCCAAACTGTCCATATTGGACACCATCTTATTTCCTTCTTCTACTTCCATCATGTTCACCGCAGGCTTATTGTGTGAAGGCATAAGATTATTGTCACATTCGGGCCATTGGGAGAGAATGCGATAGCTTTTGCCTCAATCAAATCTTGTACCTTGTACTTCAGCACCTTTCAGTTTTCTACTGAATGACTGGGTGCCCTAGAATGGAACTCACAACGGGCATTAGCATCGTAACCGGGAGGAAGGACTGCAGGTGGTGGTCCCAACTCCATCAATTTCACTAAAGATCCTCACAACAAGTATGGTTACAGACAAATATACTGCTTTAAGAAAGTTCTGAAGTTGGGTGCGATTAGGCGTCGTATCTGTGTTATATTGATAATGCTTTAAGAAAGCCTTGGCCATATCCCTCCATGAACGAATGTGGTACCCTCTAGCTGTATGTACCAATCAAGTGATGCACCGCCCAAACTGTCTTGAAAAGTGCATGAGCAATCTATCATCGTCTGAATAGGCGACCATCTTTTGACAGTAAGATCTGATGTGCATCCTCGGGTCACTTGCTCGTTTATATTTCTCAAAGTCGGGGACTTTGAACTTCACATGGATCCTCACACCATGGACCAAGCACATTTTAGCCGCATTCAACCATATAGCATTGGAGCCTTCCATCTCCTTCAACTTTTCTTCGATAGCACAGACTTTCTTCTCCACCTCGGCAGTAGGTGGGCCAAAAGCATCGTATATAGAGTCGGCTCTTGGATAGAAGAATGCATCTTGTTGGTCATCTATATCTATGACAAGAGGGTCAATGATTGGTGGAGGGACACCGTCGGGTGTCATTGTAAGTATTTTCACAAGAGAGTTGCATGGTGGCACTGGGATCTCAACAGTAGCAGGATTAGAAGCAGCAGCAACAACATTGTTAGCTCTTTGTTGCATCTCCTCTTGGATTATTGTCATGACTTCTTGTCCTCGAGCAACAACCTAAATTGTCTTCATCAACTGCCCCATTTATGCACGTACTTGGGAAACCTCTTCTCTCAAAGAAGCTTGGTTTTGTTCGAGTTGATCTATGATAGCTCGCTGATTTGTGCAGTGTAATAGGAATGCCGAGAAGTCAACTTGGTGTAGTGGGTTCTATTTCAGAAAAAAGGTCAAGGATGAGTTTTGTTGGTTTTTCTTTGAAAATGAAAAATGATGCATGAATGCGTTTTTTTTTTGTTTTTGTTTTTATTTTTTTTTAGTAATACAAAGCTCTTAGTTATCATGTTATTTATTTCAAAGAACACTTAAACACTTTTAACATTGTAATCAGAATATGAAAACACACAAAAGATGGATCATGAAAACCTCATTCATTCATTTTCGGAACTAACGAGTACAAGGAAATTGAAAGATACAAGTTTCTTGAATTGGAAACAAACATGCAACATTAAAAATCGACCCTAAAAGTAACCCCTTGAGTTCTATAGAGAGCTTCAATGTCGGTGATAAGCTCGCCCATAGTCTTATTGCAAAATCTTACAAAGTTAAAGACTTCTTCGGGGGTATTTTCGGGGCACATGACCAAACCTGCCTCCTTTAATTTCTTGGGAAAGTCTTGGAGGGCATAATTAGTCAACACATCCATGTTTTCGTGTTTGTCCTTCTGTAGCACCTCAAATTTGCACCCCCATTCATTCATTCATTTCATTTTTTAGGTCATTGACACCACATTAACAATACCTTAACATTGCATAATACATTGCATTTCATCAGTCAAGGCTGGCATCAGAAGAATTCCTCTGTGCAAGGAGCCAAGCATTTTCATGAGAAAAAGGCCCTATGGTAGTTCGAGAGAGCTTATGTGAATCCAAGGTTCATTTTGAAGCAACTTGACCAGGTGTTAGAGGCTCAAAGTCCACAGTGCAGTTTCAGGTCATCTGGGGTCCATAAAAGTCAACTACAAGTCAACTGAGGGCTAGGAGGTGGAGAAAGGGTTTGAGACACTTCATTCATGTCCCAAAGAGGGTTATTCAACATGTCAAACATCTACCTTGAAGATTTTGAAGCCAAATCAAAAGTTTCCAAAAATGGAAAGTGACCTGTAATTTCAAGTTTCCAAAAATGGCAAGTTTTTGGACCAAATTCAACTTGACTTTCCAACATCAAAGAAGCTTCAAATGAAATTTTGTCCAACATGAAAGTTGAAGATCTTTCTCTCCCATTTCCAAAAAGTCCAAGACCATGAGCATCTGATGAATGGTTGAGGAGATATGATCAAATCATTGCCAAGTGTGCATGGAACTTCCAAAGGCCATAACTTTTGACTCATAACTCCAAATTGAGTGCTCCTTTTTGCATAATCCTTCTCATTACATGAACTTTCCAAATCATTCATCACATTGCATGAAAATTCATCATATGATCATATGCATATTCATGTCCGTTTTGGAGGGAAAATCATGAATTCAAAATTGGTGCATCATATGGACTTTTTAACCATTCCAACATGTTCATGAGAGGATTTTAAGTGAAATTGCATGGCCATTGTTACTGTTCACGTAGGATTGCATGCATGGGGTGAAAAAACCAAATTTTGCATAACACCTCTTTTCTCATTAAAGTTTAATTAGCCAAGCCTAAGCATGATTAAAAAATGGATTAACATGTCATATAAATAGCTAATCATAACAGAATTTTCACAATCCACAATTCTAGATCTAGATCCAAAATTTCTCTTCTTCCAAATTCAAAAATTCTTCAAAGAACACTTTATTTTTCTTCCATATTCTTGTTCTCTGGTATTGATTTAGTGTAGATCAAGCATTGGATCATTGAATTTGAGCAGAATTTGTGCATGCTCCAAGCAAGAACATGAAGATGGAAATTGTTGATTGAGCTAGATCCAAGCATCTCCAGGCCTCAATTTCAACTTCAAGCTTTATAGCAGTGATACAGGAGTGAATTTGAATGCTTGCCAAGCCTTGAACCTACCACTGCCATTGTTGAAGCTTCAAGAGGTCAGATTTTCGAGCTTCTTAATTCATGTTTTTATTGCCATAGACTTGTAGTTCATTGCTTGCTGATCACGCTGATATAAAATTCTTGAAAAACGGACAAATATTGAAGAAGATATGATGAATTAAAGTCTTGATGCATAAACATGTTTTCATTCGATTTGCATTTTTTATGAAGAATTAGGATTAAATATTAGTGGATTCGTGATCTACACGTCAAGACGAGTCCAACCATGTATAGTTTCAAAAATTCTGCAAAAAAATTTGAGTGAATCTACTATTCACCCACCGTCTTCATGAGGAAGACGGTGGTTTCCACCGTACCAGCTGCCGCTAGGAACAGTGCACAACACGCCTGCAAACCCTAGCCAAAATGCTGTCGTTTTGTTCAGCGAGCCAAACCCCCATTCGATTCCATGCTCCAGCATTTTGTCCTTTTTTTTCCATTTTAATTCCTTGGCCAAACGACGTCGTTTGGTGTGTAGCGCTGGACCACGCTTCGATCCTGGCTGAAGGCAATTCCACATTCATTACTCATTTTCATTATTTCATGTTTTTCTTCAATTTTTATTTCATTTTATGCATGATATTCAAAAAACCCTAAAAAATAGTAGAATAATCCAATTAATTCCAGGTTTTTTCCTACATGATCCTGTGAATGTCTAGAATTTTATGGTGTGGATTTTAGGATTTCATCGTTTCTGGAAATTAAATTGTGTTGAATTGATTGAACATGTATACATTTGGACCATGCTTCATTCAAACTAATGTGAAATGCTCAATAATGATCCAATTGCCATGAAATTTTGCATGATGGTTCTTAACATGTTGATGGATTTGTGTGAAATGCTTCCTTCCCTGTTTTGGACACATGGACTTTAGGTGTGACAATATGTGACACACAATTGGATGTCTTGCTTGTGCATTTTATTTCTAGGTCATTTGAGTTCTGTTGATCCTGATTTTTGGCATGGTGATTGTGTTAGACATATTGATTGCTCATAAAATTTCCAGAACTGTTTGAGTCATTTCTGTTTTAATATGGAATTTTGATTCTTGATGTTCAATTGCATGCTTTGAAATTGCCTTTGCCTTCTCATGCTCATGAAATGACTTTGCTTAATGATATTGATTTGGTCCTTTTTAGGACATGTTCATGATTGTTTAAATGAGCTTTATGTTGAGTTTTAGTTGCTGTTTTGACTTTTTTCTCCATCTTTGACCCTAGGCTTCGCCCTAGGGGTTTAGACTCACATTTGAGCTTTTGTATTTCAGGATCAAGCCTTTAGCTCCATGGTTGATGTTGCTTCCTCATTTGAGCTTTTGATTTTGCTTTGTTTAACTAATGTTGATTGTGTTGTAGGTCCTTGGGTGGACTCACTTGAGTTGCATTTGGCTTGCATTTTGTATATTGGTTGTTTGTCTGTTATTATCTGTTGGTTGTTTGTCTGAACATAGTACTGATTGTTTAGTTTTTCTCATAGGTACTTTAGCCGCTTTAACTCATTGTTTGAGTTGCTTCGCTTGTGGTTGGCATACCACCTAGGTAACTTCCTATTCTCCATGTAGTCTGGAAGACCTGTCATGTTATTTTGGCAGGCACCTGTCTGAAGCCCTCCTTAAGAGGCAATGTTTGTGCTTGTTTACCTTTGTGCCATGTACTTCAAAGACCTCCTAAGTGAAGAGGCATTGGCAGATAAAAGGGATGTGCAATCCATCCCCTGCTACTCAGTTGTGTCTTTCATCTTGCTCACACCATGTGTTGATGCACTTTGAATAAAAACCCAAAATCTTGTATATAGAGTCTGTCATTGTGGAATAGAGTTCCTCATTCTGGACTCCCACACTTTCATTGTTTCAAGCTCTCCCAGGCCAGGGATAAGAGCCATGGGGTCTGACCCTCATTTCCCATTTCATCTGCTTCACCCTAACTCTCAATGTTAGGGTTAAGAGCTCAAAAAACCCTTTCCAGTTGGCTTGTTTGTCGAGGTTGATATGACCCCTTGACTAAAGCCCAACCTTGTATGAGCCATTTGTTTGCATATAGTGTGTGTGTTTGCTCTCTTGTGATTGCTTATTTGTTGTTTAGGCTAGCTTGCTTCCTGTGGGAGTTAGGACTAGAGACCTCAACATAGGGATCGTATGCATGACAACTTCTAGGCTCGAGTCGTAGTCTCCCTAGTAGCTTGTTATCTCCCTAGTCTTTGGTTAGGATAGTTTCTTCCCTGTTAAGGGGAACTACGTCGCCCTGATCCTCATACCAGATGAGGTACGTAGGCAGGAGATAAGCTGATCTCTCTGGGCGCCCTTTTCTTTTTCAACCCTCTTGTTTGTTCGGAGTCTGACATAAGTCCAGCGCTTGGCAGTCGGTTTCCCGTCTTGTGTGCATTTGCTTGTTTGGAGTCTGACGTAAGTCCAGCGATTGGCAGTTGGTTTCCTGTGTGTGGTTGTTTGTTTGGACTCTGACGTAAGTCCAGCGATAGGTAGTCGGTTTCCCGTGTGTGTTGGTTTACTTGGAGTCTGATGTAAGTCCAGCGATTGGCATTCGGCTTCCTGATTGTGTTTTGTTTGGCGTGCGTTAGCCGAGCTACGAGTGCTCTAATTCTTCCTCTGGTTAGAGAAGATACGTATGCATAGGATGCGATGTCCTAGCGAGCACGTTTCCCATTTCTCCGAACTACGTCGACTCTGATGTTTGTTTCTGACAAGCTACGTAGGCCCAGGATGCGACATCCTGCCGAGTCATATTCTTCCGTCTTTCATCTGTGTTTCATTCCAGTTTTGTGCAGTTTTTGAGCAGTCTTTTTAGCAACCTTATTCTATTCTTTCTGAGCGTGGATCCCGTCGAGTACGACTGATGCGTAGGGGTGCTAATACCTTCCCTTCGCATAACCGACTCCCGATCCTATCGATCTCTGGTCGTGAGACCATTCCTTTCCAGGTTTACTTCGAGCGTTTCCTTTCCCTCCTTTGGGATAAATAATGCACGGTGGCGGCTCTGTGTCTTTTCCCGCCGGTTTTTCGCGTAATGCGACAGCTGGCGACTCTGCTAGGGAGATATAGAGAAGGTGACCTCTTCTTGGTCCATCTTCCCTAAGCGAGTCAATCCTAGCGTCCTTTAGGATAGTTTTGGTTGCTTGTACTGCTTTATTTATTGCATTTATGATTATGATGTGATTGTATATATGTGCATTATGTGTTTGCATGCATCATATTATTATTGTGCTGGTTGTGTATCTGTTTCCTTGTTGGGTGGGAGTTACAAGAGGTAAAAGGCCCAATACCCAGGCTATGAGTGAACTTTAGGACACCTAGGAATAAAGTGATTCATGGGAAGCGGGTGGTATGGCGCCACTTAGCGGAACATGGTATCACGAGCAGTTCAGATCCTGATGGGGTATTATCGTTGCATACGACTGGTGTGTATATGATGGTATTCTTGAAAGGGTTGTTTATCCTGCGTTTCTCTTGACCTTACCCTTGCCTAGATGACACCCGTGAGTGGGGAGGGAATGAATCATTACAGGTACTGTTGGTGACTTGATCTGTTGGTGACCGTGTCCTGTTGGTGACTCTTGGTCCTGTTGGTGACTTGGTTCTTGTAGTATGGGTTCCAGATGACCTTGGGTTCCAGATGACTTTGATCTGTGGTTTCTGATGCCGAGTTCATGCCGAAGCTCTGATCCTGTGCCTTGTGATACACAGCCAACCAGTCATAGTTGCATCATTTGCATCATAGCATGTTTAGTTTCAAAAAAAAATGCAATAAAAAAAATGATGATAAAAAAAAGAAATGCAAAAAAAAGGAAAAAGCTAATCTCCCCATGCATATCATTTCTCAGGTTCATTCAGGAGTCTGTTCATAGTGAGAGATGACAGCCATTCCAGAGTTGAAGAGGAAGACTTGCACCTACAGTTTTCACCGTGAGCCATTGCCATCTTTGTTAGAGTTGAGCAATCTTGTGATCGGCGGTAATCAGAAGGTGTTTGATGATCAGTATGAGAATATTCTGGCACTGTTGAAGATGGTGGTAGACCCAGTACCTCTGCAGACTCTCCTACAGTTCTATGATCCAGAGCTCTGTTGCTTCACCTTTCAGGATTACCAGTTAGCTCCCACTCTTGAAGAGTATTCCATCCTGATGAATGTCCCAATCAGATATCAGGTGCCCTTCTTGGATGTGCCAAAGGAGGTGGATTTCAGAGTTGTTGCTAAAGTTCTCCATTTGGGTATCAAAGAAGTGAGTGATAATTGGAAATCAAGTGGTGATGTTGTGGGTTTGCCTTTGAAGTTCTTGGTGAGGATGGCTAAGGAAGAAGCAAAGAAAGGAAATTGGGAAGCTTTCAACGCTCAGTTGGCTATCATGATCTATGGAGTTGTGTTGTTCCCTAGCATGCCTAATTTTGTGGATCTTGCTGCTATCACTATTTTCATTGGAGGAAACCCGGTTCCTACCTTGTTAGCTGACACTTATTATGCTATACACAACAGGCATAGTAAGGGTGGAGCTATCAGGTGTTGTCTCCCATTGTTACTCAGATGGTTCCTGTCATTTCTGCCAACCAGTGGGCCTTTTGTGGATACTCAGAGCACTCGTAAGTGGACTCAGAGGATCATGTCTCTCACATCCTATGACATCAAGTGGCAAGCTTACCGGTTTGAGGTGCGTAATGTCATTATGAGTTGTGGAGGGTTTCGTAATGTTCCACTCATAGGGACTAAGGGTTGCATCAACTACAACCCGGTTCTTTCTCTCCGTCAGTTGGGCTTTGTTATGAATGAAAGACCACTAGATGCTTAGATAGCTGAAAGTGTGTACTTTGAGAAGCGGAGTGACCCAGCTAGATTGGAGCAAGTGGGAAGAGCTTGGAAGAGCATTGGTGTCAAGGATGGATCTGTGTTAGGGAAGAAGTTTGCAGTTGCTATGCCTGCTTACCTTGATTGGGTCAAGGATAGAGTTGAGACTTTGTTGTTACCCTATGATAGTATGGAACCATTGCAAGAACAACCACCTTTGATACATTCTGAGAATGTGCCTGCTGAGTATTACAAACGAGCTTTAATGGAGAACCGCCAGTTGAAAGAGAAGGAACAAGATATCCAGATGGAGCTTTACAAAGCCAAAGCTGATAAGTTGAACTTGGCTCATAAACTCAAAGGAGTGCAAGGTGAAGATGCTAGCGGATTGAAGAGCAAGAAGAGGTCTTATGAGGAGATAGAGACAATGCTGAAGGAAGAACACCATGAGCGTTTGAGGTTGCAAAAAGCGGAAGCTAATTACCAGAAGAAGATACGAGACTTGGAAAAGCAACTTAGGGACAAAGATGTTCAGTTGAAGAAGGAAGTGGACCTAAGATATGCATCAGAGAGCTAGCTAAGAGAAGAAGTGAGAGGACTCAAGGAGCAACTGAAGGAGAAGCTCACTCCTTTACCTGAGTGTTTAGAGTGTGACCTGTTGATAGACCAGTGTTAGTATCTAAAGACTCTCATTCCTAGAGGACGACTTTCTTAGATTGTATCTGTTGTTTATGTTGGGGATCACCTCCAGGATTGTTGGATGGGATTCATTGTTGTACTCTAATGATTTGAATCTTTGCCTGAACTATGTTGTATGATCCTTGTTGCTCATGGCTATAGATGAGATTGTTGATGTTTCACCTTGTGCTCATCACCCTGTGTAGTTTGCTTCTTTGTTGTTTATATTGCAGGTTGCCATTTTTCAAAAGATGAATTAGGCTCTTGAATGCCTGAGAAATGAACATATCATATACATCATACGCATCATAAGCATCATACACATATCATTCTTGCATTACAGGTGTTCTTGAACGAGACTTCTCACTCTGGTTCCTGTCTTAGGCAGGATTGCTGATCGTCGTCCGCACCGCTACGCTACAAGACTGAATCAACAGAGAAGTATGGACCAAGTTCAGGATGAGTTGGCAGAGATGAGGGCTAACATGGCCCAGTTTATGACCATGATGCAAGGGGTTGCGCAAGGGCAAGAGGAACTTCGAGCCCTGGTCCAGAGACAGGAAGCTGTGATTCCACCGGTCAACCGTGCCTTACCAGAGGGGGTCCCTGTTAATGAAGTTGTTGCTGCTACTATTCCCGTCAACAACTATGCTGTGGGTGATGAGTTGAGGGGTATCAGGATCAACGGACAATCTATTGCTGCTGAAACTGCTAATGTTAGAGCAACCCGTGCTCCGGTTTGCCATCCTGCTCCGTTAGTTGACAGACAGGAGGACATGTTTACTCTCCTCGGTGAGGATGATGAAGTTGTGAGAATTGAAGAGAGGGATAGGAAGGTTGATGCCCTAGCTGAGAAGATCCGGGCCATGGAGTGTCAGAACTCTTTGGGATTTGACGTAACCAACATGGGATTGGTTGATGGGCTGAGAATTCCCTACAAACTCAAGGCGCTGTCCTTTGACAAATATAATGGCACCTCTTGTCCTCGCACCCATGTGCAGGCCTACTACAGAAAGATCTCCGCATATACTGACGATGAGAAGATGTGGATGTACTTTTTCCAGGATAGCTTGTCTGGAGCTTCTTTGGACTGGTACATGGAGCTGAAGAGAGAGTCTGTTAGAAGCTGGAAAGATCTGGGGGAAGCCTTCTTGAGGCAGTATAAGCACAATATGGATATGGCTCCGAGCAGAACCCAACTGCAGAGTCTGTTCCAGAAATCTGGTGAAAGTTTTAAGGAGTACGCCCAGAGGTGGCGTGAGTTAGCTGCAAGAGTGCAACCTCCTATGTTGGAGAGAGAGATGACTGACATGTTTATTGGAACACTGCAGGGTGTGTTCATGGACCGGATGGGAAGTTTCCCGTTCGGTAGCTTTTCCGATGTGGTAATCTGTGGAGAGAGGACGGAGAGCCTTATTAAAGTAGGGAAAATTCAAGATTCTGGTTCTTCATCTTCCAGTTCTAAAAAGCCATTTTCTGGGGCACCCCGAAGGAGAGAGGGTGAGACTAATGCTGTGCACAGTCGGAGAAATGTGAACAGAGGACAGTATCGTTAGGTCGCTGCTGTAACTATCCCAGCACCTCAACCACGACAACAACAACAACAAAGAGCTCCACAACAACAACAACAACGCCCGTTTTAACCCAGGCAGAGAATGCCCGAGCGTCATTTTGATCTGTTGCCCATGACGTATGCTGAATTGCTTCCTGAACTGCTCAGGTTGAAATTTGTTGAGCTTCGCACCATGGATCCGTTGACAAGGATTCCTGCTGGGTATGACGCCAATGCTCATTGTGATTTTCATTCCAGTGCACCGGGGCATCATATTGAGAACTGTCGGGCTTTCCATCATAAGGTCCAGGATTTGATTGACGCCAAAACAATCAACTTTGCTCCTGTTCCTAATGTTGTGAACAACCCTATGCCTCAACATGGAGGGCCCAGGGTGAACAATGTGGAGGGTGAGGAGGCTATAGACTTGGTAGTCAGTGTTGATGAGGTTCAGACGTCGTTGCTTGTGGTAAAAGAGCGTCTATTGGAAGGGGGAGTCTTCCCGGGTTGTGATGAGGGTTGTTCAGATTGTGTTGATCAAGAGAATGGCTGTGTCAAGCTGAGGAGAGGTATCCAGGATTTGATTGATGATGGTTGCCTACAGTTTGCTCGGGCTGTGAGAGATCGTGGGGTGGTGTCAACTGTCACTATTTACTTCAAACCGTCCGAGGGTCCTGGATGTGCTCTGAGAACTGCTAATGCACCTGTAACTATTGGTGCCCCTGTCACCATATCTGCGCCAGTAACGGTTGGTACTCCTACTACTATTGTTGCTTCTGATAAAAGACCTGTTGAGAATAGTAGGGTCGTTCCTTGGAAGTATGACAATGCTTACCGCAGCAATAGAAAGCCAGAGAATCAAACCAGACCAGTGAATCAGGCTCCAGTGACCATTGGTGTGCCGGTTAAAGCTCCTGTAACTGTTGGTCCGGCTGTGGACAATGTAGGAGGACCTGGGGGTTTCACTAGAAGTGGTCGTCTGTTTGCACCACAGACTTTGAGGGATAACAATGTTGAAGCTCTTGCTAAGGCAAAAGGTAAGCAAGCTGTGGTTGAAGAAGAACCTGTGCAAAAGGAGGTGCCTGAGGGTTCATTTGAGAAAGACGTGGAGGAGTTCATGAAGATCATTAAGAAAAGTGATTATAAGATCGTGGACCAGCTGAACCAAACTCCGTCCAAAATCTCTATCCTTTCTCTGTTGTTGTGTTCTGAGGCACACCGTAACGCCTTGTTGAAAATGTTGAATCTGGCTTACGTACCTCAAGAGATTTCTATCAATCAGCTCGAGGGTGTTATTGCGAATGTCAGCACGCGACATGGTTTGGGGTTCACAGACTTGGATCTGACGCCTGAAGGTCGTAATCACAACAAAGCCCTGCATATCACCATGGAGTGCAAAGGCGCCGTATTGTCGCATGTGTTGGTAGATACTGGCTCGTCTTTGAATGTGTTGCCCAAGAAGATTCTGAGCAAGATTGATGTTAAAGGGGTTGTCCTCACTCTGAGTGATCTCATTGTCCGTGCCTTTGATGGATCCAAGCGGTCTTTTTTTGGTGAAGTCACGTTGCCGGTGAAGATTGGCCCAGAGGTATTTGATGTTGTCTTCTATGTGATGGATATTCAACCAGCATATAGTTGTTTACTGGGGCGTCCCTGGATACATGGGGCTGGAGCAGTTTCGTCAACTCTCCATCAGAAGCTGAAATATGTATGGAATGGTCAGGTTGTGACTGTGTGCGGCGAGGAAGACATTCTTGTGAGTCATATATCTTCCTTCAAGTATGTAGAGATGGATGGCGAGATTCATGAAACACTGTGCCAAGCTTTCGAGACCATTGACATCGAGAGGGTGGCTTTTGCTGAGCAGAAAAAGCCAAGTGCCTCAATTGCTTCCTACAAGCAAGCGGTGGAGGTTGTTAATTCTGGCAAGGCAGAAGGCTGGGGCAAGATGGTTGACCTGCCCGTCAAGGAGGACAAATTCGGTATTGGTTATCAGCCTCTTCAGGCAGAGCAGGGTGTTCAGAAAGGGTCGAGTTCCTTCACCAGCGTTGGGTTGATGAATCATGGTGACGTCTTTGCAGCCGGTAATGAAGACGGGGATAGTGATTATGATGTGGACAACTGGGTGCGCCCGTGTGCTCCCGGGGAGATGGTGAATAATTGGACAGCCGAAGAAATAGTCCAAGTTACTCTTCAAACAGAGTAATTTTCTTTTGTTTTTCATTTTGCACAAAAACCCTGCGCTTTGCCCGAGGCGTAGTGGTTCATTGTAGGGCCACATCATGTTTTCTATGATATCATTAATAAATGACGTTTTGCAAACAAATTTGTGCTCACTGTTGTCGCTACGCGAAAAATACAGAGTCTCCATCGGTTTTTATTTATTCCAAAGGAAAGGGAAAATATCGAGAAAACCCCAAAGTATGGTCATCGCAACCACGAACAGGTTCAGAAGTCGGTTATGCAAGGGGAAGGTATTGGCACCCCTCACATCCATGGTACTCCATGGGAACCATCTAGGATGTTTACGCTTACGTGTGTATGGTTTATCGAATGTTTGCTTGCCAAAGGATTGCGGAGTGGAGGTAGATTTTAAATTAGTGTGCTCGCCAAGGAATGGATCCTCGTGCCTACGTATGCCCACTTGTTGAAGTGAGAAATCAGAGCTTTCGTAGTTCGTGGTTTTGAAATTGTTTGGTTTGTTTTGTTGGTTTTATTATCTTGAAGAAGGGTTTTCGATTATGTTTCCCTAAGGCTTAAACAAAAGGTTTGAATGCGTTGAATTATTTTTAAGTTTTGAAGAAAATGTTATTGATTTCGGATTGCACTAAAGACTATGGATAAAAGTGAATGCCTCAAATGGTCAAGCCGAACGTCTTGTGTTCGAAGCATTCAGAATGAGTGTAGGAAAGCTCCAGTCTCATCCCTTCTTTATCGCTTAAGGCTCGTGACGTACGATCCCAATCGCCATTTATTGTGTTTTTAGATTTGATTTGGAAAAGACCGCTTGACGTTGGATCAAGGGTTTGTTTATTGAATTTGACTTGAAAAATGGACCACTTGACGTTGGATCAAGGGTTTGATTATTGGTTGCGAAATGGTGAACGTTCCTAATGCCTAAGAAGTATCTAATCAAGCAATAAAAGAAAGCGAGTAAATGCGTACATGAGAAAGGGGAGGGGGGTACATGTAAAGTACAAGGGAGTGCAGGAAATAAAAGGTCTCATTGTCAGGTAGCCCAAGAGAAAGCCATGTGTGTGCAATTGTGTACTAAACTAGAAAGCATGCAAAAGATTACAATTGATATTACAAATTCTTCTTGATCCTTGCACGTTTCTTCCATGTTAGGTCATATTTGTCCAAAGTCTCTTTTGCAAAGGGTCCTAATGAGTCTCTAAGTCCATTGTCCAAAGTTCTCTCCATGCTTGGGAAATTGTTATCCTCTTTCATTTTTTAAAGTCTTGACCATTTTTAGATTCATTTTAGAATGAAGTGAATATGATGGAATATGGATGTACAATGTGATAAAAGCAAAATAAAAAAATAAGAGTGCATAAATTAAATGACCGAAATTAAAAGTTAGGAGCGGAAATTAAAAGCGGAAAATTAAAGGAGTTAGAAGCGGAATTGTAAAGAATTAGATGCGGAATTATAAAGTGTTAGAAGTTAGAAATGCGAAAATTAAATGTTAGGGGTTAAATGTTAGAATTAATCAAAATCAAAAGAAAAGTTATAAGAGAATCATTAATTAATAATAGCAAGAAATAAGATTCTAAAATTAAACAATTATCAAAATCAATTCCAAGTGTCCACAAATCTAATTAAGTCTAACCAATTACCAAAATCAAAGCAAATTCTAAACAATTAAAAAATGAACCTAAACAGTTAACAATTCTAAACTCTACACAATTAATCCAATTCCAATATATTTTCCAACACAACATGATTAATATCCTAATATTAAACTACTATTAATCTAAAATTATCCTAATATTAAACTAAACTAGTCTCAGTTCAGCATGGGCCTAATAACAGGGGGTGTGGATAGTGAAGTGCCATAGGCCCTATCCAAGCCTCTACAAGGCTACTGTAAGCAAGCAGCAAAACAAGAAAACGCAAACGGAAAAGCGCTTACCAAACGCGCTTATTCGCGAAGCTCATCCACAAGCAGAAATGCAATTGGTTCTATAATGGAGATTATACCAGAACTTCACAAACGATTACGCAATGGTGACAACTTCTACTATCCAATACATCCTCATGGAAAACAAGTCGAAGCGTAAGCATACGAATTAAGAGCTACCTGTCGAAGACGATGACGAAGGCGGCGACGATGATGACGAACACGCACAGCTTCTGAGCGTCTCTCTTCCTCTTCTCACAGCGTTGGAGCGAGCTGGAAGCGTGTGAGCGATAACGATCTGCGAGCTTCGAAGCTTCCGGTGGTGGTGGCGATGATGACGAAGATCACCAGTATGCTTCCGAGCCACTTTTGAGCGCCTCTCTTTTTCTTATCTTAATGCCGAGATGCTCTATCCGTATCTGAAGCGTGTGAGAGGTGGTGACCGTCGAACTTTGAGTCTTCCGGTGGTGGTTTAGCTCTGCCGTGTAGAGCTTCGAGTGATGAAGCTGTCACAACAATGGAAGATGAGCGTATACTGAAGGTGGGAATTGAGTGCAAAATGCTTTTGGAATGAGGGAAAAATCTTCTAAACCCAATGATTGGCAATGATTGCCACTTATATAGCACGATCCAAGGGCAAATTGGAGAATTAAGTCTGAATTGTTCAATCTGCACCATCCAGCTGGCATTTAAATGAATGAGAAGGTGAGTTTTTACATCATGAATTAAGTCACGTGGGATTTAGAAAATTGAATGGCACGCTTCACTCCTTGACTTGATCACTGAAGTCCCAACTGTGGATATTAGCCTTGAACCAAACTGGCTTGGATCCCTTAATTTCCTGAACTTCTTATTGTTTTGAAACTCAATGATTTGAATCGAACTGTTTTTTGGATTGTAAGTCTGTGTTGGTATGCTCAGATAACTTGCCCTGTTTCTGCAGGTTTTCTTGGCTTTGGTTCCGCAGCAGGGTAGTTACCACGATTATGACTCAAATTCCATGTCTCGCCTTGCATTGGCGACTGTTATAGATTTTGCCGGTGTAGTCATTAGAATCATCTTGGTCCTCTTTTGCAGGTAGCTCCGAAGTTGCAGTAGGGTGCTTGGTTGATGTATGAATTGATGTGGGACCCATGCTATGGTTTTGGTTTGTTTCATGTTGCAGAACTGCTTTGTTTGACTTTAATTTGAAACAGTTTAGTATGCCAACAGGGTGCAACCTGTAGCACCTCAAATTTGCACCTATCATTGTACATACATTTTCATATTAGGTCATAGCATATCATGGTCCACTGCATAGCATTGCATTGTTCCATTTGCCTCAAGTGCAAGCCAATTCAGAAATTAGGTCAAACTGGTCAGGAGATCAGTCAGTCAAGCAAGCAAGTGCATTTCTCAAGGAGACAAGGCCCTAGGGTTAGTCCAACATGTTCACATGACTTAGGGGTCCATTTGAAGTGTTTAGGTCAAAGATTGGATGTTCAGAAGTCATCAGTCAATGCACAATCAGTCAGAAACCCTAAAAGTCAACTATTGGTCAACTGTCCATTTAATCAGTGATTTGATGATAGAAATTGGTTTGAGAGGTCTTATTCATGTCCATATAGGCCTCATATATCATGTCAAATACCATCATGGAAGAATTTGAAGCCAGATCAGAAATTTCCAAAAATGGAAATTGGACCTGTAACTGAAACTTACCAAAAATGGAAAGTCTTGATCCTCAAACTTACATCATGATAAAAGCTTCAAATGAATTTTTGACCAACATGAAAGTTGAAGATCTTGTTCTCCCATTTCCAAAAAGTCCAAGAACACTCAATTCCCATGTATGGTTGGCAAGTTATGATCGAATCGTTTTCAGAAATTCTTGAACTTCAAAAGGCCATATCTCTCAAACCATTTGGCCAATTTGGGTGGGGTTTTTTCCTACAAGTCACATTTGATCCCCTCTTTCCAAAAATGTATTTTTCATGTACCAAAACTTCACCAATCAAAATGGCATTTTTGAACTTGTCTTATTTAATTTCAAGTGAGTTGAATTTTGACTTTTCAAAATAATCATCTTTTAACCATTTGACCAATTGAAATAGCTCAGAAATTTGGTTTTGGTCATGTTACAAAGTCAAATTCGTGCAAGTACATACACCCATGCCAAGTTGCTTGAAAATTGAAAGAAAGTACACTTTTTCAACAACCACATCCCACATTTTCATGAACTTGGATTTGCACTCTAAAACAGCAGAGATAAACATCATTTTCTGTCATTAGAAACCCTAGTTGCAGCCTCCAATCAGAGAAAAAAACCTTTGTTCTCTCATTCTCTCAAAAACCTCATTTTGACCATTTTTCAAGAATCTTCCGAAAAAACTCAAGAGAGCACGACCTGGCCATTGTTGTTCCATCATTCAAACAACCTTGTGAGCACATTGCAACCATTTTTCTCCAACTGGAAGGAGCCTTTGTCCAACTGTTCTCAAACACACCATTTTTCATTTTGGAAAATTCTGCAAGAACTTCCATAGAGCTCGTGTTACTGTGTACCTGGCCTTGATTCAACACATCTTTGGAAGTCATTTCAAGTCTCAAACATCAACTGGAAGCAAAGAAAGCAGCACTGTTTTGATAAGCTCCATCCATGGCAGAACTCGGTTTAAGCCATTTCAAGGGTTGCTGAACCAAGCCAACTTCAGCATCCATCATTTGGAGGACCATAGGACATCTGTTTCATCATTAAAGCACCAAACAACAACTGTTTCTCCATTTGCTTCAAAAACAAGTAAGGATTCGAATCACTCTTTTCTCTAAATCATGAAATGCCTTGTGTAGAGCTCTTTATGCTGGTCATTTTGGAACTTGAACCACTAAAAATGGTTGGCTATTTTGAAAGTTATGCCATGTTTAAGTTTGATGATGAAATATGTTTGTGCTGTGTTTGTCCTTGTTGGTACGAGTTAATGAAAATGATGGTTGTATTGTTGATGTACTCGGTTAGACGAACACCATGATATGTTGTTTGTGAATTTTGGTGACACTTCGTTCTTGCTGGAAAAAATCTGGAAACATGTTGAAGAACACGGCCAAACCCTAATTTTTTCATGACAAAATCGTGTTTGATCCATAAAGCCGCGCCTTGCATGTTTTTCTGGTGTTTTTTGGCCATGTGACGAATCAGCGTGCGACACGCAGGCCATCTGGAACGCCGCGTTTCATTAAAAGGTCCGGGAAATTACAAGTTTGCCATTCCCGGACCCCATGTCTCATTGAATGATGTGTGTTTTCAATATTTATTTCAATTTGATACATCATCTTACAAAATTCATAACTCGTCCATTTTAAATCCAAATTTCATGGGATTTTTTGCATCATGTTCATCACAATCTCTAGTTTTTTATCATATTTTTTCCAGATTTTTTTGATGAGTGGATTTTAATTGGTATTAGGGTTTGTGACATGTATGCATATTTTGTACACTTTGCCAAAACATTTGTGAAATGGTGATACTTTATCCAATGGCTCCCAAATTTTTTGTGCTTAAACTAGACACACTCATGGTGATTTTGGTGTAGAGTTTGTGAATTTATAATTGCTGGTTTGTGAGTTATGAATTTTTGAATTAGGGTGTGACAATTTGTGTCACACCATTGATGTGCAACTTCATGATTTTTGTATCCATGCTTCTTGACCTCCAATTGATCTGATTTTTTGCATGAACCTGCTCTTGTATGTCTAGTTTACATGTGAAAATTTTCTTGGAATTATTTGTGGCATTTCCTAATTGTTTGAGATTTTCTCCCCTGCTTAGTCAAATATTGATTTGTTGTGACACATGTCCCCATTTCATTTGTGAAATTCTCATACTTTATTAGATGGACATGACATTTTACATGAGATAACTAGACATCCTCATCTTTGCCATGGTCTTAGTCCCATTCATTTATCATGTGCCATCTCTGATTTATGAATTTTTCAAGTTGATGCATGATTGGTTGACTTCTTTGAGCATGTTCAAAATTGCTTTGACTTTCTGATTTTCATTGACTGCCTTCCGCTTGTCCAAATAAGATGAAATTTGACATGCTTACCATGCTGTGGGTTGTGATTGATCATGATTTATTTGGTGATTTTTGGAAATGTTTAAGATTGCTTTTGAGTTAAGTCTTGCTGTTGACTTCTATGAGCTTCTAAATGCCATGTTTTGACCTAATTTGCTCATGAAATGATGATGATGATTGATATGAATGTGAACCCAATTGGTTGTGTTTCTTAATTGTTTGAACATGATTTTGGATGCTTGCCCTTTGCTGTTTTGACTTTTTCATTCTCTTTTGACCCTAGGCTTGCCCTAGTGGTCCTGTTACTCACTTTTGAGCTCATGTTTTCAGGTTGACCAACAAATGACCAATGAGACCAGTTCTTTTTGATTGAGCTTGCTTAAATATCATTGACTAACTTGTTTGTTTTGTAGGTGGCTTGGCTCACATGCCTTAAGCCCTGTGCCTTGCACATTTATCTGCTTGTGCTGACTGTTAACCTTTGTTTCATTTTGATTTAACTTTGACTTGTATACTAACTGTGCTTGACTGATTTCAGGTACTTTAGTTGCTTTTAGTTCCTTGTGAACCTTGCTTTGCTTTGCTTGATAAGCAATTTGCATTGAGGTATACCTTTCTATCTTCATGTAGTCTGGAAGACCTGGTCTGTTACTTGGCCAGGCAACTGTCTGAAGCCCTCCTTAAGAGGCGATGTTTGTGACTGTTTACATTTGTCCTTGTACAGAGTCAAAGACCTCCTAAGTGAAGAGGCAATTGGCAGAACCCAAGGGATAAGCAACCTATCCCCTGCCATTCTGTGTGTCATCTGTTTTGCTCACACCACTGTGTTGATGCATTGCAGATACAAACCCAAGATCTTGTACAATTGTACAGTTGAGTCAGTTTTAAATGTGTAGGAGGGTTCCCACTTTCTGAACCCACACATTCTTGTCTTAAGCTCTCCCAGGCCAGGGATAAGAGCTGTGAAGTCTCATCTTCACTCACCTTTCATCTGCTTCACCTTAGCCCCTCAATGGCAAGGTTAAGAGCACCTACTACCCCGTTCCAGAGGTTTGTTTGTTGAGGTTGATATGACCCCTCGACTAAAACCTAACCCTTGTTTGAGCCTCTTGTGTGCATATAGTGTGTGCTACCTGTGCTTGTATGTTTGTTTGACTTGCTTCCTGTGCAAGTTAGGTTTTGCTTGGCTTGCTTCCTGTGCAAGTTAAGTGTGTGTGTGGCTTGCTCCCTGTGCAAGTCATGACTAGGATAGGCTTGCTTCCTGTGCAAGTTAGCTAGAAACCTTAACTTAGGGATGATTTGCATGATAACATCTAGGCTCAAGTCGTAGTCTCCCTAGTTGTGTCTCCCTCTGTTATCTGGTTAGGCTAGTCCTTTATCCCTCTGTAGGGGAACTACGTCGCCCTGATCCTCATACCAGATGAGGTACGTAGGCAGGAGATGAGCAGATCTCTCCGGGCGCCTGTGTCTTTGTTTTGTCCTGTTGTGTGCTTGGAAGCTGATGTAAGTCCATCGAGTGGCATTTGGGTTCCAGTGTGCGTGCGTTTGGTTCGGATGTTGATGTAAGTCCAGTGATTGGCATTCAGGCTCCATGTTTGCCTTCTTGAGTGCGTTTTGGTTCGGATGCTGATGTAAGTCCAGTGATTGGCAGTCAGGCTCCACGTTTGCCTTTGCCAGTGTTTGTTTGTGTGCGTGTCAGCCGAGCTACGAATGCTCTGATTCTTCTCTCGTCCGAGGAGATACGTATGCATAGGATGCGATATCCTAGCGAGCATGTGTCGTTTCCCCAGTCCGAACTACTTCGACTCTGATGTCTATGCCTGATAGACTAAGTAGGCCCAGGATACGATGTCCTGCCGAGTCAGTTTCAGTCTGTTTTCTTGTGTCTCTTTCAGCCAGTGTGTGTGAGTGTGAGCAGTATTATAGCAACCATTCTCCTTCCTTTTGTGCGTGGATCCCGTAGAGTACTACGGATGCGTAGGGGTGCTAATACCTTCCCTTCGCATAACCGACTCCCGAACCCATTCTCTTTGGTCGCGAGACCATGTTCTTTCCCAGGTTTACTCTGAGCGTTTCCTTTCCCTCTTTTGGGATAAATAACGCACGGTGGCGGCTCTGTTGTTCTTGTTTTCCCGCCGGTTTTTCGCGTGATGCGACAGCTGGCGACTCCACTGGGGAATAGAGAAGTTGACCTGTGCTGGTCCATCTTCCCTGAGCGAGTCTCTCCTAGCGCTCTCTAGGTTAGGGTTTTAGTTGCTGTTTGCTGTTTTTTTATTGCATTCATTTATTTATTGTTTGCATTTATGTTTGTAATTATGTTTGCATTCACATTCATTATTCATCTGGCTGGTTGTCTGTTTCTCTCTGTTGGGGTGGGAGTTACATGAGGTAAAAGGCCCAATACCCAGGCCATGAGTGAAATCTAGGATACTTAGGAATAGAGTGATTCATGGGAAGCGGGTGGTATTGCGCCACTTAGCGGAACATTGATATCACGAGCAGTTCAGACCCTGGTGGGATGTTATCGTTACATACTTCGGGTGTGTATATGATGATGTTCTGCGAAAGGTTATTTATGCTGCGTTTCTCCCGACCTTACCCTGGCCTAGATGACACCCGTGAGTGGGGAGGGAATGATCATTTTTACAGGTACAGTTGGTGACTTGTTGGTGACTTGTTGGTGACTTGTGATCCTGTTGGTGACTCTTGGTTCAGAATTTTGGGGTCTCAGATGACTTTGGGTTTCAGATGAATTTGTGGTTCTGAGTTCAAGCCGAAGCTTTGATCCTGTGTTCTGAGAGACACAGCCAACCAGTCGTGTCTGCATCATTTGCATCATAGCATATTTATTTTTCAAAAGAAACGCAATAAAAAAGGGATACAAACAAAAAAAGAAAAGAAAAAAAAAACAAAAAAAACTAATCCCTGCATGCATATCATTTCTCAGGTACATTCCAGAGCTTGTTCACTGATAGAGATGGCAACAGTCCCAGAGTTGAAGCGGAAGACTTGTTCCTACAGCTTTCACCGTGAACCTTTGACGTCTCTGATTGAGTTGAGCAACCTTATGACCAGTGGTAACCAGAAGGGGTTTGTTGACCAGTATGGAGATATTCTGACACTGTTGAAGATGGTAGTCGATCCGGTGCCGTTGCAGACTCTTCTACAGTTCTACGACCCAGAGCTTCATTGTTTCACCTTTCAAGATTATCAATTGGCGCCTACTCTTGAGGAGTACTCCATTCTGCTGAGTGTCCCGGTCCGGTATCAGGTTCCTTTCTTGGATGTGCCCAAGGAGGTTGATTTCAGAGTTGTTGCCAGAGCTCTCCATTTGGGTATCAAGGAAGTCAGTGATAGTTGGAAGTCCAGTGGGGATGTTGTAGGATTGCCTTTGAAGTTTCTGTTGAGGGTAGCTAGAGAAGAAGCAGAGAAGGGAAGTTGGGAAGCCTTTCATGCTCAGTTGGCCGTCATGATCTATGGGATCGTCTTGTTTCCGAGTATGCCCAATTTTGTTGACTATGCTGCAGTCAGTATTTTCATTGGAGGAAATCCAGTTCCTACTCTATTAGCTGACACTTACTATGCTATTCACAGTAGGCATGGTAAGGGTGGGGCTATCAGGTGTTGTCTCCCGCTTTTGCTCAGATGGTTCTTGTCTCTCCTGCCAGTCAGTGGACCTTTTGTGGATGCTCAGAGCACGCATAAGTGGACTCAGAGGGTTATGTCTCTTACCTCCTATGATATCAGGTGGCAATCTTACCGGATGGATGTGCGTAATGTCATTATGAGCTGTGGAGGATTCCGTAATGTGCCACTCATAGGGACTAGGGGTTGCATCAATTACAACCCGGTTCTTTCTCTCCGCCAGTTGGGGTTTGTGATGAAGGGAAGACCACTTGAGGCTGAGGTAGCAGAAAGTGTGTATTTTGAGAAGCAGAGTGACCCGGCTAGATTGGAGCAGATAGGAAGAGCTTGGAAGTTTATTGGTATGAAGGATGGATCTGTCTTAGGGAAGAAGTTTGCCGTTGCTATGCCCGATTACACTGATTGGGTCAAGGAGAGAGTAGAAACTTTGTTGTTACCCTACGATAGGATGGAGCCGTTGCAGGAGCAACCACCTTTGATCCTTGCTGAGAGTGTGCCTGCGGAGCACTACAAGCAAGCCTTGATGGAGAATCGCCGTTTGAGAGAGAAGGAGCAAGATACCCAGATGGAGCTGTACAAAGCCAAAGCTGATAGGTTGAACTTGGCTCATCAACTCAGAGGAGTACGAGAAGAAGATGCTAGCAGACTGAGAAGCAAGAAGAGATCCTACGAGGAGATGGAGAGCATGTTAGATGCAGAACACCGGGAGTGCTTGAGGCTGCAGAGAGCTGAGGCCAGCTATCAGAAGAAGATCAGAGACTTGGAGAAGCAACTCAGAGATAAAGACATCCAGTTGAAGAAGGAGGTAGACTTGAGACAGACATTAGAGAACCACCTTGGAGGAGAAGTGGTAGAGCTTAGACGACAACTGAAGGAGAAGATCACTCTTTTGCCAGAATGTTCAGAATGTGACCTGTTGATAGACCAGTGTCAGTACTTGAAGACTCTCATTCCGGGAGGCCGTTTGTCTTAGCTTGTATCTTTGATATGTATGTTGAGAATCACCTCCAGGCTTGTTGGATGGGATTCATTGTTGTACTCCGATTGTTTGGATTTTCTTTGTCGACTTTGTTGTATGATCCTGTTACTCATATATATGGGGTTGTTGGTTTCACCTTGTACTCATCACTCTTATGTATGTTGTTTCTGTGCTTCTATGTTGTTCTTGCTGCAGGTTGCCATCTTTTGAGGATGACTCAGACTCTTTGAATGCCTGAGAAATGAACATATCATGTGCATCATACGCATCATTTAGCACCATACTCATATCATTTTGCATAACAGGTGTTCTTGGTCGTGACTTCTCACTCTTGGTTCCTGTTTAGGCAGGATAGCTGATCAACGTCCGCACCGCTACTCAACAAGACTGAATCAACAGAGAGGTATGGATCAAGTTCAAGCTGAGTTGGCTGAGATGAAGGCTAACATGGCCCAGTTTATGAATATGATGCAAGGGGTTGCGCAAGGTCAGGAAGAACTGCGAGCCATGGTTCAGAGACAAGAGGCTGCAATTCCACCGATCAACCATGCTCCGCCAGAGGGAGGCCCGGTCAATGATAATAATGTTGCTGCTGCTGTACCCATCAACAACTATGCTACAGGTGATGAGTTGGGGGGTATTCGAATCAACGGTCAATCTATTGCTCCAGATGCCGCTAATGCCAGAGTAGTCCGTGCCCCGGCCCGTAATCCTGCTCCGATTGTTGACAGACAAGAGGATATGTTCACTCTGCTCAGTGAAGACGAAGACGTTCTGGGAAGGGTTGATGAGAGGGATCGTAAAGTTGATGCCCTTGCTGAGAAGATCCGGGCTATGGAATGTCAGAATTCTCTCGGTTTTGATGTTACCAATATGGGGTTGGTGGAAGGTTTGAGAATCCCTTACAAGTTCAAAGCGCCGTCCTTCGATAAATACAACGGTACTTCTTGCCCTCGCACCCATGTGCAGGCTTATTATCGAAAAATCTCTGCGTATACCGATGATGAAAAGATGTGGATGTATTTTTTCCAAGATAGTCTATCTGGGGCTTCTTTGGACTGGTACATGGAATTGAAGAGAGATTCTATCCGATGCTGGAGGGATCTGGGTGAGGCCTTTTTGAGGCAATACAAACACAACATGGACATGGCACCGAACCGGACTCAGCTGCAGAGTCTATGTCAGAAATCCAATGAGAGCTTCAAGGAGTATGCCCAGAGGTGGCGTGAACTGGCTGCTAGAGTTCAACCCCCTATGCTGGAGAGGGAGTTGACAGATATGTTTATCGGTACTCTTCAGGGTGTGTTTATGGACCGGATGGGGAGCTGCCCATTCGGTAGTTTTTCTGATGTTGTCATTTGTGGAGAGAGGACTGAGAGCTTGATTAAAACTGGGAAGATCCAAGATGCTGGTTCCTCTTCTTCTAAGAAGCCGTTTGCTGGGGCACCTCGTCGAAGAGAGGGTGAAACTAATGCTGTTCAATACCGCAGAGATCAGAACAGAAGTCAACGCTGTCAGGTTGCTGCAGTGACCATTCCGGCACCTCAACCTCGTCAACAACAACAACAAAGAGTTCAACAACCGCAACAACAACAACAACAGCAACGTCCGTATCAGCCCAGACAAAGGATGCCTGATCGACGTTTTGATTCGCTACCCATGTCGTACGCCGAATTGCTGCCTGAACTACTCAGGTTGGGGATGGTTGAGTTGCGTACAATGGCTCCGCCTACAGTATTGCCTCCTGGGTACGACGCCAACGTCCGTTGTGACTTTCACTCTGGGGCACCAGGGCATCATACTGAGAAGTGTCGGGCTCTCCAGCACAAGGTCCAAGATTTGATCGATGCCAAGGCGATCAACTTCGCACCAGTGCCTAACGTCGTAAACAACCCTATGCCTCAGCATGGTGGGCATAGAGTGAACAATATTGAAGGGAAAGAAGCTGAAGATCTGGTTGTTAATGTTGATGATGTTCAGACTTCTCTGCTAGTTGTGAAGGGTCGTCTGCTGAATGGGGGTGTCTACTCGGGCTGTGATGAGGATTGTTTGGGCTGTGCAGAATCTGAGAATGGTTGCGACCAGTTAAGGGCCGGTATCCAGGGTATGATGGATGAGGGTTGTTTGCAATTCAGTAGGGCTGTAAAAGATCGTGGAACAGTGTCAACTATCACCATTTACTTTAAACCGTCTGAAGGACGTGGACAAAGGGTCGTTAGTGCACCTGCAACAAATGGTACCCCAGTTACCATTTCCGTGCCTGTAACCATCAGTGCTCCAACTACTATCGCCGCGTCTGGAAGAAGGGCTGTTGAGAATAGTAGAGTCGTGCCGTGGAAGTATGATAATGCTCACCGCAGTTACAGAAGGGCTGAAAGTCAGACGAGACCAGTGAATCAAGCTCCGGTGACAATTGGTTTACCGAATAGAGTTCCTGCAAATGTTGGTCCGGCTGTGGATAATGTAGGGGGTCCAGGAGGTTTTACCAGAAGCGGTCGTCTGTTCGCACCGCAGCCTTTGAGGGACAATAATGTTGAGGCTCTCGCCAAAGCAAAGGGTAAGCAAGCTGTGGTTGAGGAAGAGCCTGTCCAGAAGGAAGCGCTCGAGGGCTCATTTGAGAAAGATGTGGAGGAGTTTATGAAGATAATCAAGAAGAGTGACTACAAGATTGTAGATCAGTTGAATCAAACTCCGTCCAAGATTTCTATACTTTCACTGTTGTTGTGCTCTGAGGCACACCGTAATGCCTTGCTGAAGATGTTGAATCTGGCTTACGTGCCTCAGGAGATTTCTGTCAATCAACTGGAGGGTGTGATGGCCAATGTGAGCACCAGGCATGGTGTAGGGTTCACCAACCTGGACTTACCGCCTGAAGGGCGGAACCATAACAAAGCCTTGCACATCACCATGGAGTGCAAGGGGGCAGTGTTGTCTCACGTATTGGTAGACACCGGGTCGTCGCTGAATGTGTTGCCTAAGCAGATTCTGAAGAAGATTGATGTGGAAGGGTTTGTGCTTACTCCCAGTGACCTGATCGTTCGTGCTTTCGACGGATCCAAACGTTCTGTGTGTGGGGAAGTTACCTTGCCTGTGAAGATAGGTCCTGAGGTATTCGATATCATTTTCTATGTTATGGACATCCAGCCCGCCTACAGTTGTCTGTTGGGGCGTCCATGGATTCATGCAGCAGGGGCAGTCTCGTCGACTCTCCATCAAAAACTCAAGTATGTCTGGAACGGTCAGATTGTGACTGTGTGCGGTGAAGAAGAGATTCTGGTGAGTCATCTATCCTCGTTCAAATATGTTGAGGTGGATGGCGAGATCCACGAAACCTTATGCCAGGCGTTTGAGACTGTGGCTCTTGAGAAAGTGGCGTACGCTGAGCAGAGGAAGCCAGGTGCTTCAATTACTTCTTACAAGCAGGCTAAGGAGGTTGTTGATTCTGGCAAAGCTGAAGGCTGGGGCAAGATGGTGGATTTGCCTGTCAAAGAAGACAAATTTGGCGTTGGTTATGAGCCTCTCCAAGCAGAGCAGAATGGTCAAGCGGGTCCGAGTACTTTTACCAGCGCTGGGCTGATGAATCATGGCGACGTCTCTGCAACCGGTAGTGAAGACTGTGACAGTGATTGTGATTTGGACAACTGGGTTCGCCCGTGTGCACCAGGGGGGTCTATCAACAACTGGACGGCTGAAGAAGTGGTTCAAGTTACTCTTCTGACAGAGTAATTTTCTGTTGTTTTGTCATTTTGCATGAAAATCCTACGATCTGCCCAAGGCGTAGTGATTCATTGTAGGGCCTCATCATGTTTTAATGATTATCATTAATGAAGGACATTTTTTGAAATCAAACTTTGTGATCCCTGTCTTTCTATTTTTTGTTTTCATCCTTTTTCAAAAACAATAAAAATGGCAATGTTTTTGTTTTTTGTGACTTTATTGAACTCTTTTTCTAAAACAAAGCATTAAACATGCAGAAGCGATCTTATGGCATTCACTATGAACAGTTCTGTTATGGCTCAGTATGATTTCGACAATCCCATCTACCAAGCTGAAGAGGAGAGTGAGGAAGACTGTGAACTTCCTGCAGAATTGGTCAGATTGCTGAAGCAGGAGGAAAGGGTCATCCAACCTCATCAGGAGGAGTTGGAGGTTGTTAATTTGGGTACTGAGGACGCCAAAAGAGAAATCAAGATTGGGGCTGCTTTAGAGGACTCTGTCAAGAGGAGGCTGATTGAGATGCTGAGAGAATATGTGGAGATATTCGCCTGGTCATATCAAGATATGCCTGGTTTGGATACAGACATTGTGGTGCACCGATTACCTCTTAGAGAAGGATGTCCTTCGGTCAAGCAGAAGCTTCGTAGAACGAGTCCTGACATGGCAACTAAGATCAAGGAAGAGGTTCAGAAGCAGTGGGATGCAGGTTTTTTGGCTGTTACAAGTTATCCCCCATGGGTGGCCAACATCGTTCCTGTGCCGAAGAAGGATGGTAAAGTCAGAATGTGTGTCGATTACCGGGATTTGAATAGAGCGAGTCCGAAAGATGATTTCCCATTACCTCACATTGATGTATTGGTTGATAATACGGCTCAATCCTCGGTATTCTCTTTCATGGATGGTTTCTCTGGATATAATCAGATCAAGATGGCGCCAGAGGACATGGAAAAGACGACATTCATTACACCTTGGGGCACGTTCTGCTATAAGGTGATGCCATTTGGGCTAAAGAATGCTGGTGCTACCTATCAGAGGGCAATGACGACTCTTTTTCATGACATGATGCACAAAGAAATTGAAGTGTACGTAGATGATATGATTGCGAAGTCGCAGACAGAAGAGGAACACCTGGTTAATTTGCAGAAGTTGTTTGACCGGTTGAGAAAGTTCAAGCTGAGGTTGAATCCGAACAAATGTACGTTTGGGGTGAGATCAGGGAAGCTTTTAGGCTTCATTGTCAGTGAGAAAGGGATTGAGGTTGATCCAGCAAAAGTCAAAGCTATTCAAGAGATGCCTGAACCGAAAACGGAGAAGCAAGTCCGTGGGTTTTTAGGGAGATTGAACTACATTGCAAGGTTCATATCTCATCTAACGGCCACGTGTGAACCAATTTTCAAACTGCTTAGAAAGAATCAGGCGATCAAGTGGAATGATGACTGTCAGAAAGCTTTTGACAAGATAAAAGAGTATTTACAGAAACCTCCAATCCTTATACCTCCAGTTCCAGGGAGACCTCTAATAATGTACCTGTCAGTGACTGAGAACTCGATGGGGTGTGTATTGGGACAGCATGACGAGTCTGGTCGAAAAGAGCATGCCATATACTACCTTAGCAAAAAGTTTACCGACTGTGAAACAAGATATTCACTGCTCGAGAAAACTTGCTGTGCTTTGGCCTGGGCTGCTCGCCGACTGAGGCAGTATATGTTGAACCATACTACCTTATTGATTTCTAAGATGGATCCAGTGAAGTACATCTTTGAGAAACCGACTCTCACCGGACGCGTTGCTCGTTGGCAGATGATTCTAACAGAATATGATATTCAGTACACGTCACAAAAGGCCATCAAAAGTAGTATTCTGTCAGACTACCTCGCCGAGCAACCGATTGAAGATTATCAGCCTATGATGTTTGAATTCCCTGATGAAGACATCATGTATCTTAAGATGAAAGATTGCGAAGAGCCTCTTGTCGAGGAAGGACCGGATCCTGATGACAAGTGGACACTGATGTTTGATGGGGCTGTGAATATGAATGGTAACGGTGTTGGGGCGGTGCTGATCAATCCCAAAGGTGCTCATATACCTTTTTCTGCCAGATTGACGTTTGACGTCACCAACAACGAAGCTGAGTATGAGGCTTGTATCATGGGGATAGAAGAAGCCATTGATCTGAGGATCAAAACTCTTGACATATTTGGAGATTCCGCTCTAGTGATCAATCAAGTCAACGGAGATTGGAATACGAATCAGCCGCATTTGATTCCGTATAGAGATTACACCAGAAGAATACTGACGTTCTTCAAGAAGGTGAAGTTGTATCATGTCCCCCGGGATGAAAATCAGATGGCTGATGCTTTGGCAACTTTGTCGTCTATGATCAAAGTTCATTGGTGGAATCATGTGCCACATGTTGCGGTGAATCGACTCGAGAGGCCTGCGTATGTGTTTGCAACCGAGTCTGTTGTGATTGATGAGAAGCCGTGGTATTATGACATCAAGAACTTCCTCAAGACTCAGGAGTATCCTGAAGGTGCGTCGAAGAATGACAAGAAAACCCTGAGAAGGCTAGCTGGAAGCTTCTATTTGAATCAGGATGATGTGCGGTATAAGAGAAACTTTGACATGGTCTTGCTCAGATGCGTGGACAGACCCGAGGCGGACATGTTAATGCAGGAAGTTCATAAAGGTTCCTTCGGTACTCATGCCGGCGGACATGCAATGGCTAAGAAATTGTTGAGAGCGGGTTATTACTGGATGACTATGGAATCTGATTGTTTCAAGTATGCTCGGAAGTGCCATAAGTGTCAAATCTATGCTGATAAGGTGCATGTACCACCAAGCCCTCTGAATGTCATGAATTCGCCTTGGCCGTTTGCCATGTGGGGCATTGATATGATTGGGAAGATTGAGCCTACTGCTTCGAATGGACATCGCTTCATTTTGGTAGCGATTGACTATTTCACCAAATGGGTGGAAGCAGCTTCCTATGCTAACGTTACCAAACAAGTGGTTACCCGGTTCATCAAGAAAGAAATCATCTGTCGTTATGGAGTTCCTGAGAGAATCATCACTGACAATGGTTCGAATCTCAACAACAAGATGATGAAAGAGCTGTGTAAAGATTTCAAGATTGAACATCACAATTCTTCTCCTTACAGACCGAAGATGAATGGTGCTGTAGAAGCGGCGAACAAGAATATCAAGAAGATTGTGCAGAAGATGGTCGTTACGTACAAGGATTGGCATGAGATGCTGCCTTTCGCTTTGCATGGGTACCGTACCTCAGTACGTACGTCGACCGGGGCAACCCCTTACTCCCTTGTGTATGGTATGGAAGCTGTCCTACCTGTTGAAGTGGAGATTCCTTCTCTGAGAGTTTTATTGGATGTCAAGCTGGACGAAGCCGAGTGGATTCGAACAAGGTTTAATGAGTTGAGCCTTATCGAGGAGAGACGGCTAGCAGCTGTATGTCATGGACAGTTGTATCAGCGAAGGATGAAGCGAGCCTTTGATCAGAAAGTGCGTCCTCGAAGCTATCAGATAGGTGATCTAGTTTTGAAGAGGATCCTCCCTCCCGGTACAGATAACAGGGGCAAGTGGACTCCTAATTATGAAGGTCCGTATGTTGTGAAAAAGGTATTCTCCGGTGGAGCCTTGATGCTTACAACTATGGATGGTGAAGATTTTCCGTCTCCTGTTAACTCAGATGTAGTCAAAAAATACTTCGCATAAATTGACCCGCTGGACAAAAAGAAAAAAAGAGTCCAGGCAAAAAAAGGGCATCCCGGCGAACCAAAAAAAACAGAAAGAAAAGGTTCGGGCAAAAATTAGGGATAAAATAAAAATTTGTACACCCGGTAAGTCGAAAACCCGCAAGGGCGGCTTAGGCAAAAATGGGTATCCCGGTGGATTGAAAACCCGAAAGGGCGATCCAGCCAAAAGAGGGATTAAAGCGAAGACTACAGTCTGAGTTGTCTGTACTTCATCAAGCCTTGTCATCTGCCATCTCGAAAGATGTGATCCGTCCAGTCATTCTTCTCAGAAAGCAAGGAGTTGGGAGGAAAACTGATGATCTGTGAGTTATAACAGAATTGGGAAATGGTGGATGTCGTGTTCACGTTGCCATTAGGATAGATTTTTCCTTTTGTGCGCAATTACCTCTTTCTAGGAATTGCCTCCCAATGTATTTGCCTCTTCAGGCACATTTTCAATCAATAAAAGTCGTTATTCAGATAAATAGCTCTTTGGTTTTTATTTTTACTGTTTTGTTTGCAAAAATGTCCGAATTTTTGATAAGCATTGCATATAAGAACATGAAGGCTACACAATAACGTGCAGAAAGATAAAACATTTGAAAATCATTTTGAATGTTGAGGACACTTGAGCGTATCTTGTCCATGTATCCCCTGGGGGCATTTTGTTGTGCTGTTTTTCAGGGTTGGCATCTGTGAGGACGTTTCCTCAGCAGATATTTTTCCCCAAGCAAGATTGGAAGCTATCAGAGCTAGATTCCCTGCGGAGACGTCTGTGGATAGTGCCTTCTATTCCCCAGCAGATCTAAGGATTGCCTATCCCCAGCAGGCCTGTATTTGCCAATTTCCTCCCCGAGTGAGGCAGGTTCATTGAAATTTATCTCCAGCATTTATCCTATCTGCGGACTGAAGGATATCCCCAGCGGAGTTTACCTTTCCCCAGCAGCAATGCTATTCTCCAACATGAGTGAGAAGTCGTTGCTCTCCTTGCAGAGTCTCCCCGTAAGAGTTGGAGCACCCAATCAGTTTTGGCTCCCCAGCCGGAGTTTTTCATCATTTTTGCATTCTTGCATTTTAGTGATCATTGCATCCTCAAACTGCGTAGCATTCCCATTCAATATGGAGCATTACGCCATAGAAAAATTCAAACATATGCATTCATGTGTTAACCTCACCAGACCGTATCCCCGGCAGAGGCGGATCATTTTGTTCAACATCGGTGCAACACGTCTGCTACAGTTGCTCTTGACAGTATTCAGGATTGATATCCCCACGGAGGTTTATTACCTCACCCGTTGGTGACAGAAAGTTTGTTTCTCCCCAGTGAGACCCCCAGCAAGTGGTCAATCTTGCCTTGACATATCTAAGAAGTCGTTCTTGTGATACCGGTAAGTGTCATACTAGCACCCGCGTGTGTTTCTTTGTTTGGTGTCGGTAAACACCATTGTTTCGGTGTCTGTAAACATCGGGTATTCTCTCCAGTCATCAGTAAATGTCTGGTCATCATGTTTGGTGTCGGTAAACACCATTGTTTCGGTGTCTGTAAACATCGGGTATTCTCCCCAGTCATCAGTAAATGTCTGGTCATCATTTTTGGTGTCGGTAAACACCATTGTTTCGGTGTCTGTAAACATCGGGTTTTCACCCCAGTCATCGGTAAATGTCTGGTCATTTTTTGATGTCGGTAAACATCATCTTTCGATGTCGGTAAACATCGAAACTTTTATGCAGTCATCGGTAAATGTCTGATATTCCCCAGCTAGAAATCCCCAGTAGAGTCATCTGTAAATGTCCTATCTGGTTTCCAGTTGCAAATATTTGTTTTTTCCCTTAGTAAAGTGTTCCCCAGTCATCGGTAAATGTCTGGTCGTTTCTTTTGATGTCGGTAAGCATCATCCTTCGATGTCGGTAAACATCGAGTCTCATCCCAGTCATCGGTAAATGTCTGGTCATGCTTTGTTTCCTTGTTGATAAAATCAAGATCCCCAGAAGTCGTCGGTAAACGTCTTGTCTGATTACACCACAAAGATTTTGTTCCTCCTCAAGTGGAGACGTCATCGGTAAATGGCCCCGTATGCTTCGATATCGGTAAATATTGAAATACCCAGTTTTATCCGCCATCGGTAAATGGCCCCGTTTTCTTTGATATCGGTAAATATCAGATCCCCAGTAGCAGTAGCCATCGGTAAATGGTCGAGTTGAAGTTGATATCGGTAAATGTCAAGTTTCTTTGAAGCCACCATCGGTAAATGGTTGTGCTTCCTTTTACGTCAGAAGTTGTTTCCCGACAGCCATCGGTAAATGGTCCTGCTGAAGTTGATATCGGTAAATATCAAGCTACCAGTTTCTAACCATCGGTAAATGGTTTCGCCTTTCTGAAGTTGTCAATTGCAGGCGTCATCAGTAAATGACGTGGTTCTTCTTGTATCATATCCGGCAGAGTGCAATTTTCTACGGTTCTTGGTATTCAATCCCTGCTTACCCTGAAAGTCTGACAGCCGTTGCTCTCATCCATTCGGGTTTGCACCTATCATTGTACATACATTTTCATATTAGGTCATAGCATATCATGGTCCACTGCATAGCATTGCATTGTTCCATTTGCCTCAAGTGCAAGCCAATTCAGAAATTAGGTCAAACTGGTCAGGAGATCAGTCAGTCAAGCAAGCAAGTGCATTTCTCAAGGAGACAAGGCCCTAGGGTTAGTCCAACATGTTCACATGACTTAGGGGTCCATTTGAAGTGTTTAGGTCAAAGATTGGATGTTCAGAAGTCATCAGTCAATGCACAATCAGTCAGAAACCCTAAAAGTCAACTATTGGTCAACTGTCCATTTAATCAGTGATTTGATGATAGAAATTGGTTTGAGAGGTCTTATTCATGTCCATATAGGCCTCATATATCATGTCAAATACCATCATGGAAGAATTTGAAGCCAGATCAGAAATTTCCAAAAATGGAAATTGGACCTGTAACTGAAACTTACCAAAAATGGAAAGTCTTGATCCTCAAACTTACATCATGATAAAAGCTTCAAATGAATTTTTGCCCAACATGAAAGTTGAAGATCTTGTTCTCCCATTTCCAAAAAGTCCAAGAACACTCAATTCCCATGTATGGTTGGCAAGTTATGATCGAATCGTTTTCAGAAATTCTTGAACTTCAAAAGGCCATATCTCTCAAACCATTTGGCCAATTTGGGTGGGGTTTTTTCCTACAAGTCACATTTGATCCCCTCTTTCCAAAAATGTATTTTTCATGTACCAAAACTTCACCAATCAAAATGGCATTTTTGAACTTGTCTTATTTAATTTCAAGTGAGTTGAATTTTGACTTTTCAAAATAATCATCTTTTAACCATTTGACCAATTGAAATAGCTCAGAAATTTGGTTTTGGTCATGTTACAAAGTCAAATTCGTGCAAGTACATACACCCATGCCAAGTTGCTTGAAAATTGAAAGAAAGTACACTTTTTCAACAACCACATCCCACATTTTCATGAACTTGGATTTGCACTCTAAAACAGCAGAGATAAACATCATTTTCTGTCATTAGAAACCCTAGTTGCAGCCTCCAATCAGAGAAAAAAACCTTTGTTCTCTCATTCTCTCAAAACCTCATTTTGACCATTTTTCAAGAATCTTCCAAAAAACTCAAGAGAGCACGACCTGGCCATTGTTGTTCCATCATTCAAACAACCTTGTGAGCACATTGCAACCATTTTTCTCCAACTGGAAGGAGCCTTTGTCCAACTGTTCTCAAACACACCATTTTTCATTTTGGAAAATTCTGCAAGAACTTCCATAGAGCTCGTGTTACTGTGTACCTGGCCTTGATTCAACACATCTTTGGAAGTCATTTCAAGTCTCAAACATCAACTGGAAGCAAAGAAAGCAGCACTGTTTTGATAAGCTCCATCCATGGCAGAACTCGGTTTAAGCCATTTCAAGGGTTGCTGAACCAAGCCAACTTTAGCATCCATCATTTGGAGGACCATAGGACATCTGTTTCATCATTAAAGCACCAAACAACAACTGTTTCTCCATTTGCTTCAAAAACAAGTAAGGATTCGAATCACTCTTTTCTCTAAATCATGCAATGCCTTGTGTAGAGCTCTTTATGCTGGTCATTTTGGAACTTGAACCACTAAAAATGGTTGGCTATTTTGAAAGTTATGCCATGTTTAAGTTTGATGATGAAATATGTTTGTGATGTGTTTGTCCTTGTTGGTACGAGTTAATGAAAATGATGGTTGTATTGTTGATGTACTCGGTTAGACGAACACCATGATATGTTGTTTGTGAATTTTGGTGACACTTCGTTCTTGCTGGAAAAAATCTGGAAACATGTTGAAGAACACGGCCAAACCCTAATTTTTTCATGACAAAATCGTGTTTGATCCATAAAGCCGCGCCTTGCATGTTTTTCTGGTGTTTTTTGGCCATGTGACGAATCAGCGTGCGACACGCAGGCCATCTGGAACGCCGCGTTTCATTAAAAGGTCCGGGAAATTACAAGTTTGCCATTCCCGGACCCCATGTCTCATTGAATGATGTGTGTTTTCAATATTTATTTCAATTTGATACATCATCTTACAAAATTCATAACTCGTCCATTTTAAATCCAAATTTCATGGGATTTTTTGCATCATGTTCATCACAATCTCTAGTTTTTTATCATATTTTTTCCAGATTTTTTTGATGAGTGGATTTTAATTGGTATTAGGGTTTGTGACATGTATGCATATTTTGTACACTTTGCCAAAACATTTGTGAAATGGTGATACTTTATCCAATGGCTCCCAAATTTTTTGTGCTTAAACTAGACACACTCATGGTGATTTTGGTGTAGAGTTTGTGAATTTATCATTGCTGGTTTGTGAGTTATGATTTTTTGAATTAGGGTGTGACAATTTGTGTCACACCATTGATGTGCAACTTCATGATTTTTGTATCCATGCTTCTTGACCTCCAATTGATCTGATTTTTTGCATGAACCTGCTCTTGAATGTCTAGTTTACATGTGAAATTTCTTGGAATTATTTGTGGCATTTCCTAATTGTTTGAGATTTTCTCCCCTGCTTAGTCAAATGTTGATTTGTTGTGACACATGTCCCCATTTCATTTGTGAAATTCTCATACTTTATTAGATGGACATGAAATTTTACATGAGATAACTAGACATCCTCATCTTTGCCATGGTCTTAGTTCCATTCATTTATCATGTGCCATCTCTGATTTATGAATTTTTCAAGTTGATGCATGATTGGTTGACTTCTTTGAGCATGTTCAAAATTGCTTTGACTTTCTGATTTTCATTGACTGCCTTCCACTTGTCCAAATAAGATGAAATTTGACATGCTTACCATGCTGTGGGTTGTTATTGATCATGATTTATTTGGTGATTTTTGGAAATGTTTAAGATTGCTTTTGAGTTAAGTCTTGCTGTTGACTTCTATGAGCTTCTAAATGCCATGTTTTGACCTAATTTGCTCATGAAATGATGATGATGATTGATATGAATGTGAACCCAATTGGTTGTGTTTCTTAATTGTTTGAACATGATTTTGGATGCTTGCCCTTTGCTGTTTTGACTTTTTCATTCTCTTTTGACCCTAGGCTTGCCCTAGTGGTCCTGTTACTCACTTTTGAGCTCATGTTTTCAGGTTGACCAACAAATGACCAATGAGACCAGTTCTTTTTGATTGAGCTTGCTTAAATATCATTGACTAACTTGTTTGTTTTGTAGGTGGCTTGGCTCATATGCCTTAAGCCCTGTGCCTTGCACATTTATCTGCTTGTGCTGACTGTTAACCTTTGTTTCATTTTGATTTAACTTTGACTTGTATACTAACTGTGCTTGACTGATTTCAGGTACTTTAGTTGCTTTTAGTTCCTTGTGAACCTTGCTTTGCTTTGCTTGATAAGCAATTTGCATTGAGGTATACCTTTCTATCTTCATGTAGTCTGGAAGACCTGGTCTGTTACTTGGCCAGGCAACTGTCTGAAGCCCTCCTTAAGAGGCGATGTTTGTGACTGTTTACATTTGTCCTTGTACAGAGTCAAAGACCTCCTAAGTGAAGAGGCAATTGGCAGAACCCAAGGGATAAGCAACCTATCCCCTGCCATTCTGTGTGTCATCTGTTTTGCTCACACCACTGTGTTGATGCATTGCAGATACAAACCCAAGATCTTGTACAATTGTACAGTTGAGTCAGTTTTAAATGTGTAGGAGGGTTCCCACTTTCTGAACCCACACATTCTTGTCTTAAGCTCTCCCAGGCCAGGGATAAGAGCTGTGAAGTCTCATCTTCACTCACCTTTCATCTGCTTCACCTTAGCCCCTCAATGGCAAGGTTAAGAGCACCTACTACCCCGTTCCAGAGGTTTGTTTGTTGAGGTTGATATGACCCCTCGACTAAAACCTAACCCTTGTTTGAGCCTCTTGTGTGCATATAGTGTGTGCTACCTGTGCTTGTATGTTTGTTTGACTTGCTTCCTGTGCAAGTTAGGTTTTGCTTGGCTTGCTTCCTGTGCAAGTTAAGTGTGTGTGTGGCTTGCTCCCTGTGCAAGTCATGACTAGGATAGGCTTGCTTCCTGTGCAAGTTAGCTAGAAACCTTAACTTAGGGATGATTTGCATGATAACATCTAGGCTCGAGTCGTAGTCTCCCTAGTTGTGTCTCCCTCTGTTATCTGGTTAGGCTAGTCCTTTATCCCTCTGTAGGGGAACTACGTCGCCCTGATCCTCATACCAGATGAGGTACGTAGGCAGGAGATGAGCAGATCTCTCCGGGCGCCTGTGTCTTTGTTTTGTCCTGTTGTGTGCTTGGAAGCTGATGTAAGTCCATCGAGTGGCATTTGGGTTCCAGTGTGCGTGCGTTTGGTTCGGATGTTGATGTAAGTCCAGTGATTGGCATTCAGGCTCCATGTTTGCCTTCTTGAGTGCGTTTTGGTTCGGATGCTGATGTAAGTCCAGTGATTGGCAGTCAGGCTCCACGTTTGCCTTTGCCAGTGTTTGTTTGTGTGCGTGTCAGCCGAGCTACGAATGCTCTGATTCTTCTCTCGTCCGAGGAGATACGTATGCATAGGATGCGATATCCTAGCGAGCATGTGTCGTTTCCCCAGTCCGAACTACTTCGACTCTGATGTCTATGCCTGATAGACTAAGTAGGCCCAGGATACGATGTCCTGCCGAGTCAGTTTCAGTCTGTTTTCTTGTGTCTCTTTCAGCCAGTGTGTGTGAGTGTGAGCAGTATTATAGCAACCATTCTCCTTCCTTTTGTGCGTGGATCCCGTAGAGTACTACGGATGCGTAGGGGTGCTAATACCTTCCCTTCGCATAACCGACTCTCGAACCCATTCTCTTTGGTCGCGAGACCATGTTCTTTCCCAGGTTTACTCTGAGCGTTTCCTTTCCCTCTTTTAGGATAAATAACGCACGGTGGCGGCTCTGTTGTTCTTGTTTTCCCGCCGGTTTTTCGCGTGATGCGACACAACCCAATTGTGGATTTTGCATTTTGCTTTGCGGTGTACCGGCTTGGAATTGTGGCTATTGTTTGGCTCGGCTGTTTGGCGTTTTGGACTCACTTTTATGCAGGTTTTTGGTGGTATTTAAATGCAGAATTTTTGCTGTATTTTATGCAGAATTTTGGTGTGTTGCTGCAAAATATTTGCTGTATTTTATGCAGAGTTTTTGCTGTGTTGCTGCAGAATTTTGGTCATGTAATGCAGAATTTTGTTCATTTGTAATGCATAATTTTTGATTTTGATTATGCAGAATTTTGTTCATTTGTAATGCAGAATTTTGTTCATGTAATGCAGAATTTTTTATTTTGATTATGCAGAATTTTGGTTTTATACAAATGGATATGGGTATGATTGGATAATGGCAATTGGTTTTAAATGGATAAACTAAATTGGATATGGATAATGGATTATTGTAAAAATGGATTAATTGGATATTTGGATTAGTAAATGAAAAAGGATTTGGATTGGTTTATGAGTGGATTTTCTAAATGAATGGAAAAATGATTTTGGATAATGAAAATGGATCGATGTGGATTATATGAATGAATTTTCTATATGGATATATAAAAGAAATTGGATTTGGATGAATGGTTAATGGACTAAACTTATGGGCTTAACGAAAAGAAAAGAATGGGCTCAATGCAACCACGATAAAGTTTCCACAACCAAATCAACTTTTCAGTAATCAACCCGGATCATCCAACTCAACTTGAATTTCCAAGATTAATTCGAGAAAAGAACGAAATGATTTCTAAAACCGAATTTTATTTTCAAAGATCAAATCTAACTTCAAAATCAATTCAAACTTCAAACGTTAATTTGAAATTGAAATCAACACGAAGTTATAATTAATCAGAACCATTATTAACATGATGCCAAGAGGATGCCTGCTTGTGGCGAACCATGCTTATTCAATGAAATGAATGAATGAGGATGATATGTGAATATTTGGGATTAGTGACTGTAGCGGTGTATTCGTCACTTTATGATTTATTGATTAAACCAAAAGCAAAGCATACAAAGAATCGAGTCGCCACCACACTTTTATTTATCCAAAGGAATGGCTAAAAAGCGAACAAAAGCCTAAGAAGTTTTACACATAAAAAACCAATGAAAAGATCAGAGAATCTGGGTAAGGGGTAAATTACGCAATGGGAAGGTGTTAGGCACCCAAAACGTCCTAGGTACTCCTAGGGAGCCCTTTTCACACTTGTTGTATAAAAAGTATATTTGTTTATGACATATTGTGCAAACATGATTGGGAAGATGAGAAAAGAATATACAAGTTATTATTTTTGTGTTTGGATGGATAACCATTGCCTACGTACCTTTACAGGATCAAAACCTCGTAGTTCGACTAAAAGATTTCCAAAATATGAGTGGGTTCATTTTAAACAAAAGCCCTAAGGTCTTTCGTTATCCACGGGAGAAAACTCAACCTTATACAAACAACGAGTCCACCATGTGAGAACAACTTCAACTTGCTAGTGAGGGGTTAACCCTATAATAAGCAAGGAAGTCTTACAGTTCAATCACTAAGGACAAAAAGGTGAGATTAACATCAACCAACTAGGATAAATCAAACCTATGGCTAATGTTTGAAAACTTATCAAGAATGGACAAAGCCACAAAACAATTGAATGAGTGAAGTTAATTGATTATGAGTATTCACAAAATATGGTTAAAGTATGATTAGAATTCAGTTCAAAGAAGTATTATGAAATGGAGTTTGAAAAATCAAAGGCCTAAAGCCTAGGTTTCTAAGTTGAAAACAGGTGAAAAGTTTGCACAATATATGTCAAAGTTTTTGAATTAACAATGTGAAAAGGGTTTAGAACAAAAAGGGTGTGAGGGTGAGGGAGTAAAACTTCTTAGGTGTTCACCTCTTGAAATCATATAGAAGATGATTCAAGTGTGTCCTTTGGAATGAGGCAAAATGCAAGTAAGCAAATGAACAAAGCAAGGTGATACCGGATGCCAATTAATGGACTTACACCAATCTCACAAACAAAGGTGGATACCGGATACCAATCAATGGATTTATACCAATCTCCTAAAACAAAACAAATGATACCGGATGCCAATCAATGGACTTATACCAATCTCACAAACAAAGGTGGATACCGGATACCAATCAATGGATTTATACCAATCTCACAAACAAAAGCGGATACCGGATACCAATCAATGGATTTACACCAATCTCCTAAAACAAGACAATGATACCGGATGCCAATAAATGGACTTATACCAATCTCACAAACCAAAAGCGGATACCGGATACCAATCAATGGATTTACACCAATCTCCTAAAACAAAACAATGATACCGGATGCCAATAAATGGACTTATACCAATCTCACAAACAAAAGCGGATACCGGATACCAATCAATGGATTTACACCAATCTCCTAAAACAAAACAATGATATTGGATGCCAATAAATGGACTTACTCCAATCTCCTACCATATCACAGGAAACAAATGCCAATGACTGGACTTATAATTGACTCCTCAATGGTCATAGGAAACACTTGCCAATAAATGGACTTACAGTTGCCTCCTCAAGACAACAAACAAACAAAAGCAATGAGCAAAGAGGGTACAAGTTGCCAATAAATGGTCTTACACTCAATCCCATCCTTATCATAGGATCAATGGCCAACAACTGGGCTTACAACTGATTCCTCAATGGACAAACAAAGATGTCACAGAGATATGAAATGATGATCATGCAATAATATTCAGTTAATGATGATAAATGCACAGAGCACACAAGCAAGCATGCACAGATGGATCAAGCAATCAATCAAACAAATCATTTAGCACACACTATATACAAGCAATTAGGCTCAAGCAAGGTTAGACTTTACAGTCAACTGGAATGGGGTAAGTTGTGCTCTTAACCTTAACATTGAGAGTTAAGGTGAAGCAGATGAAAAGGAAATGAGGGGTGTGCCTCATAGCTCTTATCCCTGGCCTGGGAGAGCTTTGAATGATAGAAGGTGTGGGAGTTCAGAAAGTTGGAATCTCTCCACAAGGGAATGACTCTATAGATCTTGGGTTAAGATCCACAATGCATCAACATGTAATGTGAGCAAAGGGATGACACACTGAATAGTAGAAGATGGACTGCACATCTCTTTTATCTACCAATTGCCTCATATGAGGACTTTTCCTGCTTAGGACAAAGATAAACAAACACAAGCATTGCCTCTTAAGGAGGACTTCAGACAGGTGCCTGACCAAATAACAGGCCAGGTCTTCTAGACTACATGAAGAAGAGAAATTATACCTAATTGGTTAAGCAACCAAGAAAAGGCAAGTTCAAAATGAACTTAAGCAACTAATGTACCTGAAAACAATCCAACTCAATCAGTATACAATTCAAAAAGTCAAACAGATAGTCCAACAGTCAACAGACAATACACAATCAAACAAGCAAGGCTACAATGTGCAAGGCACAAGCTCAACTCAAATGAGCTAAAAGCATCCTACAAAACAAGTCAAGATTAGTCAACATCAATCGAATAAACCAACTCAAGCAATGTGAATTAATCCCCTTATGGCGATGTACTTCTTAACCTGAAAACAAGCTCAAACATGAGAAGCAAACCACTAGGTCAAGGCCTAGGGTCAAAGAAGGAGAAATAATCCAAAACAGAACATGAAAATTGACATGAATCAAACTCAAACAATTAAGAACATCATCCAAAAGGTCTCATGTCAATAGCATTTACCAAATTCATTTCACAAGCCAATCATGTCAAGGTGTGCAAGTTGAAAGCTTATTGAAGCAACAGAATGAACAAATCCACAATAATTCAAAAATGGTTCAATAAATCTCAAGAAAAATCATGGCTAAACAGAACTCATCATATGATCAACACACCAAAAATCAAGGCATTTAAACAAGTATAAGCATGGCAAATAAATTCCATAAGGCAATGTAAGCACAAACAAGCTCAAAGGAGGCACAAATTGATACATCAACTTAAGGCAATCCTAAAACAGAGATGACAAATGATAAATGACTCAAACCAAAGCCACAATAGACTTCAATGTGTCTAGAAAACATGTGAAAAATTTAAAGTTCATATGACAAAGCATAAGCATTTCCTAAATCATTGAAGTTCAACACTCATCAAAAGTCCACAAATGGTCAACCAGCAAAGAAAATCTCAAACAAATCAGAAATGGATCCAAAAATTCCACAAAAACTTCATGAGCAATCCTAACATCCAGAAGAAACATCATGCAAAAAATCAGATCATTTGGCATTTAGTTGGCATGGGAAAGAAAATCAACAAATTGAGCAAGCAAAGGTGTGACACACATTGTCACACCTACATTAATCAGATCATAACTCCACAACCAGAAATGAGAAAAATGCAAACTCTACACCAAAAGATCAAGCTAGGTGTCTAGTTTAAGCATGTCAATTTTCAGATTCATTGGATCAATCATCATTATTTCACAAAGAAAATGGCAAGCAAGGTGCAAGATAGCATATGCATGAACAATCCCTAGGCAAATTAAAATTCCAACCAAGCACAAATTCTGGAAAAATAACCATAAAATAGTAGACATCATGAGGAGCAAAGTGCAAAAAATCTCGCATCAATTGGATCATTATTTATGGAGTTATGATTTTTGGAAGTGAAGAGAAAATAAAAAAAACATGAATGAAGCATATGAACATGGATAGCCTAAATGAACTAAAATGCAACAAGCCAATTTGGAAATGTCACAGGCTGGGATCGAACCGTGTGAACATTTGAACTTGGCGCGTTTCCACATGAAATGCACCGTTTCATTAATCATATGTGGCAACGCAAATCAACATCAACCAATCATTCTGCCATGTGAAAGCCAAATGGACCAATACATGCGCAGTAACATAAAAACACATGCACATTGGCGCTAACAAGATCAAACAAGCATCTGGAAAAGAAACCCTAACAAGTTCATCCATGTTCATCGTGTTCATCATCCTCAAGAACAAACATGTCCAGAAATTCACAATGCGCATATCAATGGACTCGTCTTCTAACATACAACACGGATCAATGATTATTTTGACCTAATTCTACATGTATCAAGCAAATCGAGCAAGAAAAGATTCACATGCCAAACTTCAAATCACTATAACTATCACAATACTGCATGAAAATTCATGATCTAAAGCTCAGTATAACCAGTGATGAAAGATCTACAATAAGCACATAATTATTTCAAGAATTGGAGCATTCGAATTCTGACCTTAATTGAAGTGCAGAAATGAAATCAGTGGATCTAGGCCTAGAAAAGCTAAAACAGATCTTCCTCAACTCTTGAATGAATGAATGGATGAAGAATTGTAGCTCAACAGTGCTTAATCTGGCCAGAAACCTCAACTGCCATGGATGAGCATAAACTTCAATAGCTTCGATTCTTGATGAATTCTTCTGGATCTTGCTTCCAAAACCTTCAATGATGCTTGTGGATGATGAACAAATCAAGAACCAGGCAATGCTTATGAAGAATTTGGATAAAAAAGTTGAGAGAAAATTGGAGAGAAAATTCTAGATTTGAGATTTGTGAAGTGTTGTTACTGATTTTCTGTTAGGATTTCACTTATATACTCCTAATTAACCAAACTTAATCATGATTAATCAATTGGTAATTGCAATTAGTGAAAACAAGGTGTTTTGGACAATTTGCAAAAACACCTTATGCATGTGCATGGCAATGAACAGTGCACGTGATGCTGATCCAATTCACTTAAAAAATCATTTTGGAGCTATTGGCAATTGTAGAATGTTCAAATGAATTACCAATTTTAAACTTTGAAAATTCCCTCCAAAATTCAAGATTTTTGCAAATGTTCATGAAATGAGAATTGATGCAATGTTATGCAAGAATATCAAATTATAGGTCATGACATGAAATTAGCAAAAAGAGCCATGTGATTTGGAGCAATGGTTGAGAAGTTATGCCCTTTTGAAGTTCAATCCACAGTTGGCCATCTTTTGATCATAATTCCTTAACCACACATGAGAAATGCATGTTCTTGGACTTTTTGGAAAGGTGAGAGAAAGATCTTCAACTTTCATGTTGGACAAAATTTCATTTTAAGCTTTCTTGATGATGTAATCTTGAGGAGAAGACCTTTCCATTTTTGGCAATTTTGAATTACAGGTCACTTACTATTTTTGGAAACTTTTCATCTGACCTCAAATTCTCCATTGTTGATGCTTGGAATGTTATATAAGACTTGTACGGACATGAATGAGGTCTCTCTAACCATCTCCCACCTTCAAATCCATGATTGAATGCACAGTTGACTTGTGTTGACTTTTCTAGGGTTTCAGTTGACTTGGCTATGCTCAGATGAAATCCAAGCCTCTTCCACTTGAGACTTTGATTCAAAATGATATCACAACTCATATGAACTCTTGTGAATGACCATGGTGCCCAAATTCTTCAGAATGGCCACCATCTATAGCTCAATGACTGCCTTGACCTGTAATTGCTTCATCTGCAAGTAACAAGGTTAGATGACATATTTTTGTACTTTTGGTTAGTAAACAAATGAAAAGCAAATGATATACAAATGCAAAACATGCTTGATGATCAGGAACCACACTCAAAAAGATGACCCACCCACAGGGAAGGAGGCAAGGTGCACAATAATCCTTGAGGCAATGATATGATATGATGAGGGATCTTAGGGACAAAATTGGGGTCTTATAGAGACCTATAAGATCAATGTGAAGGACGAGGCGAATTTCAGGGTATGACAACTGTGTTTCTGTTTTTATTTTCATTTCCAAAACAATAAAAATGGCAATGTTTTTGTTTTTGTGACTTTCTTGAACTCTTTTCTAAAATAAAGCATTGAACATCGTTCGTGCAGAATTGATCTCGCGGACTCCATTAAAAACAATTCTGTTATGGCTCAGTATGATTTCGATAATCCCATTTACCAAGCTGAAAAGGAGAGTGAGGAAGATTGTGAACTCCCTAAAGAACTGGTCAGATTATTGAAAAGGAGGAGAGGGTCATCCAACCTCATCAGGAAGAGTTGGATATTATTAACCTTGGTACTGAGGATGCCAGGAAAGAGATCAAGATCGGGGTTGCGTTGAAGGAATCTGTCAAGAGAGGGCTGATTGAAATGCTGAGAGAATATGTGGAGATATTCGCTTGGTCGTATCAAGATATGCCTGGGTTGGATACAGATATTGTGGTGCACAGGCTACCTCTCAGAGAAGATTGTCCTTCGGTAAAGCAGAAGCTTCGTAGAACTAGTCCTGATATGGCTGTCAAGATCAAAGAGGAGGTTCAGAAGCAGTTGGATGCAGGTTTTTTGGCAGTTACCAATTATCCCCCGTGGGTGGCCAACATCGTACCCGTGCCGAAGAAGGATGGTAAAGTCAGGATGTGTGTCGATTACCGGGATTTACACAGAGCCAGTCCGAAAGATGACTTCCCATTACCTCACATTGATGTATTGGTTGATAACACGGCTCAATCCTCGGTTTTCTCTTTCATGGATGGTTTTTCTGGCTATAATCAGATCAAGATGGCGCCAGAAGACATGGAAAAGACGACATTCATTACACCTTGGGGCACGTTCTGCTATAAGGTGATGCCATTTGGGCTGAAGAATGCCGGTGCTACCTATCAGAGGGCTATGACGACTCTCTTTCATGACATGATGCACAAAGAAATTGAAGTGTACGTGGATGATATGATTGCGAAGTCTCAGACAGAAGAGGAGCACTTGGTAAACTTGCAGAAGTTATTTGAAAGACTGAGAAAATTCAAACTGAGGCTGAATCCAAACAAGTGTACGTTTGGGGTGAGATCCGGTAAGCTGTTAGGCTTCATTGTCAATGAGAAAGGGATTGAGGTTGATCCAGCGAAAGTGAAAGCTATACAAGAAATGCCTGAACCGAGAACTGAAAAGCAGGTTCGTGGGTTTTTAGGGAGATTGAATTACATTGCACGGTTCGTATCTCACCTAACTGCCACGTGTGAACCGATATTCAAATTGCTAAGAAAAGATCAAGAAATCAGGTGGAATGATGACTGTCAGAAAGCTTTTGATAAGATAAAAGAGTATTTGTAGAAACCTCCAATCCTTGTACCTCCAGTTCCTGGGAGGCCTCTGATAATGTACCTTTCAGTGACTGAGAACTCGATGGGGTGTGTATTGGGACAACATGACGAGTCTGGTCGAAAAGAGCATGCTATATACTACCTTAGCAAAAAGTTTACCGACTGTGAAATAAGATATTCGCAGCTCGAGAAAACTTGCTGTGCTTTGGCCTGGGCTGCTCGCCGACTGAGACAGTATATGTTGAACCATACTACCTTGTTGATTTCTAAGATGGATCCAGTGAAGTACATCTTTGAAAAGCCGGCTCTCACCGGACGTGTGGCTCGTTGGCAGATGATTTTAACTGAGTATGATATCCAGTACACGTCGCAGAAGGCCATCAAAGGTAGTATTCTGTCTGACTACCTTGCCGAGCAACCGATTGATGACTATCAGCCGATGATGTTTGAATTTCCTCATTAAGACATCATGTACTTGAAGATGAAAGATTGTGAAGAGCCTCTCGTCGAGGAAGGACCGGATCCTGATGACAAGTGGACGCTGATGTTTGATGGGGCGGTTAATGTGAATGGTAACGGTGTTGGGGCAGTGCTTATTAATCCTAAAGGTGCTCACTTACCTTTTTCTGCCAGGTTGACTTTTGAGGTAACCAACAATGAGGTTGAGTATGAGGCTTGTATCATGGGGATTGAAGAAGCCATCGATCTAAGGATCAAAACTCTGGACATTTATGGAGATTCCGCTCTAGTGATTAACCAAGTCAATGGAGATTGGAATACTCATCAGCCACATTTGATTCCTTACAGAGATTACACCAGAAGGATCCTGACTTTCTTCAAAACAGTGAGGTTGTATCATGTACCCCGAGATGAAAATCAGATGGCTGATGCTTTGGCTACTTTGTCTTCTATGATCAAAGTCCATTGGTGGAATCATGTGCCACATGTTACCGTGAATCGACTCGAGAGGCTTGCGTATGTGTTTGCAACCGAGTCTGTTGTTGATGAGAAGCCGTGGTACTATGATGTCAAGAATTTCCTCAAAAGCCAGGAGTATCCTGAAGGAGCGTCAAAGAACGACAAGAAAACCCTGAGAAGGCTAGCTGGGAGCTTTTATTTGAATCAGGATGATGTGTTGTATAAGAGGAACTTTGACATGGTTCTGCTCAGATGCGTGGATAGACACGAAGCAGGCATGTTGATGCAGGAAGTGCACGAAGGATCGTTCGGTACCCATGCTGGTGGTCATGCAATGTCTAAGAAGTTGTTGAGAGTCGGTTATTACTGGATGACTATGGAATCCGACTGTTTCAAATACGCTCGGAAGTGCCATAAATGTCAGATCTATGCTGACAAGGTGCATGTACCACCAAGCCCTCTGAATGTCATGAATTCGCCTTGGCCATTCGCGATGTGGGGCATCCATATGATTGGGAAGATTGAACCTACTGCTTCTAATGGCATCGCTTCATCCTGGTCGCGATTGATTACTTCACCAAGTGGGTGGAAGCAGCTTCCTATGCTAACGTTACCAAGCAGGTGGTTGCCCGATTCATCAAGAAGGAGATTATCTGTCGTTATGGGGTTCCTGAGAGAATCATTACTGATAATGGTCCAAATCTCAATAACAAGATGATGAAAGAGCTTTGCAAAGATTTTAAGATCGAACATCACAATTCTTCCCCTTACAGACCGAAGATGAATGGTGTTGTAGAGGCGGCCAACAAGAACATTAAAAAGATTGTGCAGGAGATGGTCGTGACGTACAAGGATTGGCATGAGATGTTGCCTTTCGCTTTGCATGGGTATCGTACCTCAGTACGTACGTCGACCGGGGCAACCCCTTACTCCCTTGTGTATGGTATGGAAGCAGTCCTACCAGTTGAAGTGGAGATTCCTTCTCTGAGAGTCTTGCTGGATGTCAAGCTAGACGAAGCTGAGTGGATTCGAACAAGGTTTAACGAGTTGAGCCTTATCGAAGAGAGGCGGTTAGCAGCTGTATGCCATGGGCAATTGTATCAGAGAAGGATGAAGAAAGCCTTTGATCAGAAAGTGCGTCCTCGAAGCTATCAGACAGGGGATTTGGTTTTGAAGAGGATCCTTCCTCCCGGTACAGATAACAGGGGCAAGTGGACTCCGAATTACGAAGGTCCATATGTTGTTAAGAAGGTTTTCTCTGGTGGAGCCTTGATGCTGACAACTATGGATGGTGAAGATTTTCCGTCCCCTGTGAACTCAGATGTAGTCAAAAAATACTTCGCGTAAATTGACCCGCTGGACAAAAAGAATAAAAGAGTCCAGGCAAAAAAGGGCATCCCGGTGAACCAAAAAAAAAAGGGGAAAAGGTTCGGGCAAAAGTTAGGGATAAAGAATGAAAAATTTGTATACCCGGTAAGTCAAAAACCCGCAAGGGCGGCTTAGGAAAAAATGGGTACCCCGGTGGATTGAAAACCCGAAAGGGCGATCCAGGCAAAAGAGGGATTAAAGCGAAGGCTACAGTCTGAGTTATCTGTACTTCATCGCGCTTCAACGTCTACCATCTCGAAGGATATGATCGGTCCAATCATTCTTCTCAGAAAGCAAGGAAGTTGGGGGAATTGAGGATATACGAGTCATAACAGAATTGGGAAATAGTGGATGCCGTATTCACATTGCCATTAGGATATATTTTTCCTTTTGTGCGCAATTACCTCTTTCTAGGAATTGCTTCCTGATGTACTTGCCATTTCAGGCCCATTTTCAATCAATAAAAGTCGTTATTCAGCTAAATTGCTCTCTTGTTTTTATTTTACTGTTTTGTTTGCAAAAACGTCCGAATTTTTGATAAACATTGCATATAAAAAACATGAAGGCTAGACAATAACGTGCAGAAAGATAAAACATTTGAAAATCATTTTGAATGTTGAGTACACTTGGGTGTATCTTGTCCATGCAATCCCCTGGGGCATGTATGTCTTGTTGTTTTGCAGGTTATTATCTTTGATTGCTGGCTAGAGCAGATAAGCCACGGTTTGTTCAGAGATGTTTCAACAATGTCCGTTGGTGTGAGGAGTTAGGCTATCTACAGCGAGTTCAGGGCTTGTCTCCCCAACCTATTCGAGATCAGGGATTTCCCAGCAGGGTTGAAGATGTTTCCCCAGCAGGCTTGAAAGTGGTTCTTTCCCTAGCAAGTCTGAAAACTATTAGAGATGTTCTTCCCCGGCAGAGGCGTCTGTGAGTAGTGTGTCCCTCGACATCAGGCCTGAAAGTTGATCTTTCCCCAGCAGGTCTGAAGATTGTTAGTCCCCCACTGAATCTGAAGGTTGTAGTTTCCCCAGCAGTGGTGCCTGTGGGTAGTTTGTTCCTCAGCAGTCGGGTATGAAGTACTGTAATCCCCAGCAGGGTCGTAAATGCCTTTCCCCAGCAGCAGTGCTATTCCCCAGCACGTTCAAGGTTGGTGTGTTCCCTAGCCAGGGGCTCCCCAGTGGAGTTGGCTTCTCTGCCGTCCCCAGAGTATCAGATCAGCAAAGCACCCCCAGTAGTGCATCTCCCCACAGAGTTGGAGGATCAAATCAGAATTGTGTGCTCAGCGGAGCGACCAGTTCTCCCCAGCAGGAGTTTTCATCATTTTGCATCTTGCATGTAGTAATCATTGCATCCTTAAATAGCGTAGCATTTTCATTCAATATGGAGCATTACGCCATAGAAATTCAAACATATGCATACATGTGCTAAACCTAATTGGACCATATCCCCAGCAGAAGTGGACCGTTTTGCAAACATCTGTATGGCACAGTTGCTGTAGTTGCTCTTGACAGACAGCATTCAAGATTGATAGGTCCCCAGAGAGGTTTATTTCCTCACCCGTCAGTGAAAGGAAAGCTTGATTCCCCAGAGTAGTCCCCGACAAGTGTCTGGCCTTGTCTTGACATATGTAGATGTCATCCTTGTGATACCAGTAGGTGTCGTGTTGATACTCGTGTGGGTCCTGTCTTTGGTGTCTGCAGACATCACATTTCAATGTTCGTAACATCAGCCTCCTTTCTCCCATTCATCCGTTGATGTCTGGTCGAGTCCTTCCTATTCGTCCGTTGGCGTCTAGTCGTGGTTTCTTTCTCCCATTCATCCGTTGATGTCTGGTCGAGCCCTTCCTATTCGTCCGTTGGCGTCTAGTCGTGGTTTCTTTCTCCCATTCATCTGTTGATGTCTGGTCGAGTCTTTCCTATTCGTACGTTGATGTCTGGTTGTGTATCTTTGTTCCAGTCATTGGTAAATGTCTGGTCGTCCTTTTGTTGGTGTCGGTAAACATCATCTTTCGATGTCGGTAAACGTCGAGTTTTTCCCATTCGTCCGTTGACGTCTGGTTGTGTATCTTTTTTCCAGTCATCGGTAAATGTCTGGTCGTCCTTTTGTTGGTGTCGGTAAACATCATCTTTTGATGTCGGTAAACGTCGAGTTTTTCCCATTCGTCCGTTGACATCTGGTTGAGTTTTTCCCAGTCATCGGTCAATGTCTAGTCATGTATCCCTTTTCTGGTACATATCAAATCCCCAGTAGAGTCGTCGGTAAACGTCTTGTCTGGTTCCAGTTGTGAACATCTTGAAAGCCGCCATCTAGTAAATGTGCCTCGCTTTCCTTGGTATCCGAGTATATCAAGCCTCTCCAGTCAAGCCGCCATCGGTAAATGGCCCCGCTTTCCTTGATGTCAGTGTACTTCAAGTCAACCAGTCAAGCCGCCATCGGTAAATGGCCTCGCTTTCCTTGATGTCAGTGTACATCAAGTCGACTGTTCAAGCCGCCATCGGTAAATGGCCCCGCTTTCCTTGATGTCAGTGTACATCAAGTCGACTGTTCAAGCCGTCATCGGTAAATGGCCCCGCTTTCCTTGATGTCAGTGTACATCAAGTCGACTGTTCAAGCCGCCATCGGTAAATGGCCCCGCTTTCCTTGATGTCAGTGTACATCAAGTCGACTGTTCAAGCCGCCATCGGTAAATGGCCTCGCTTTCCTTGATGTCTGTGTACATCAAGTCGACTGTTCAAGCCGCCATCGGTAAATGGCCTCGTTTTCCTTGATATACGCGTATATCAAGTCGACTGTTTCTTTGGTTATCCCCCGCAGAGTGCAAATTCTACGGTTCTTTGGTATTCAATCCCTGTTTACCTTGAAAGTATGACAGTCGTTGCTCTCATCCGTTCAGGTTCCCAGTTGATTGAATAGGGTCAGCTGTAGAACCTCAAATTTGCACCCCCATTCATTCATTCATTTCATTTTTTAGGTCATTGACACCACATTAACAATACCTTAACATTGCATAGTACATTGTATTTCATCAATCAAGGCTGGCATCAGGAGAATTCCTCTGTGCAAGGAGCCAAGCATTTTTATGAGAAAAAGGCCCTATGGTAGTTCGAGAGAGCTTATGTGAATCCAAGGTTCATTTTGAAGCAACTTGACCAGGTGTTAGAGGCTCAAAGTCCACAGTGCAGTTTCAGGTCATCTGGGGTCCATAAAAGTCAACTGCAAGTCAACTGAGGGCTAGGAGGTGGAGAAAGGGTTTGAGACACTTCATTCATGTCCCAAAGAGGGTTATTCAACATGTCAAACATCTACCTTGAAGATTTTGAAGCCAGATCAAAAGTTTCCAAAAATGGAAAGTGACCTGTAATTTCAAGTTTCCAAAAATGGCAAGTTTTTGGACCAAATTCAACTTGACTTTCCAACATCAAAGAAGCTTCAAATGAAATTTTGTCCAACATGAAAGTTGAAGATCTTTCTCTCCCATTTCCAAAAAGTCCAAGACCATGAGCATCTGATGAATGGTTGAGGAGATATGGTCAAATCATTGCCAAGTGTGCATGGAACTTCCAAAGGCCATAACTTTTTGACTCATAACTCCAAATTGAGTGCTCCTTTTTGCATAATTCTTCTCATGACATGAACTTTCCAAATCATTCATCACATTGCATGAAAATTCATCATATGATCATATGCATATTCATGTCCGTTTTGGAGGGAAAATCATGAATTCAAAATTGGTGCATCATATGGACTTTTTAACCATTCCAACATGTTCATGAGAGGATTTTAAGTGAAATTGCATGGCCATTGTTACTGTTCATGTAGGATTGCATGCATGGGGTGAAAAAACCAAATTTTGCATAACACCTCTTTTCTCATTAAAGTTTAATTAGCCAAGCCTAAGCATGATTAGAAAATGGATTAACATGTCATATAAATAGCTAATCATAACAGAATTTTCACAATTCACAATTCTAGATCTAGATCCAAAATTTCCCTCCAAAATTTCTCTTCTTCCAAATTCAAAAATTCTTCAAAGGACACTTGATTTTTCTTCCATATTCTTGTTCTCTGGTATTGATTTAGTGTAGATCAAGCATTGGATCATTGAATTCGAGCAAAATTTGTGCATACTCCAAGCAAGAACATGAAGATGGAAATTGTTGATTGAGCTAGATCCAAGCATCTCCAGGCCTCAATTTCAACTTCAAGCTTCATAGCAGTGATATAGGAGTGAATTTGAATGCTTGCCAAGCCTTGAACCTACCACTGCCATTGTTGAAGCTTCAAGAGGTCAGATTTTCGAGCTTCTTAATTCATGTTTTTATTGCCATAGACTTGTAGTTCATTGCTTGCTGATCACGCTGATATAAAATTCTTGAAAAACGGACAAATATTAAAGAAGATATGATGAATTAAAGTCTTGATGCATAAACATGTTTTCATTCGATTTGCATTTTTTATGAAGAATTAGGATTAAATATTAGTGGATTCGTGATCTACACGTCAAGACGAGTCCAACCATGTATAGTTTCAAAAATTCTGCAAAAAAATTTGAGTGAAGCTACTGTTCACCCACCGTATTCATGAGGAAGACGGTGGTTTCCACCGTACCAGCTGCCGCTAGGAACAGTGCACAGCGCGCCTGCAAACCCTAGCCAAAACGTTGTCGTTTTGTTCAGCGAGCCAAACCCCCATTCGATTCCATGCTCCAGCATTTCGTCCTTTTTTTTTCATTTTAATTCCTTGGCCAAACGACGTCGTTTGGTGTGTAGCGCTGGACCACGCTTCAATCCTGGCTGAAGGCAATTCCACATTCATTACTCATTTTCATTATTTCATGTTTTTCTTCAATTTTTATTTCATTTTATGCATGATATTCAAAAAACCCTAAAAAATAGTAGAATAATCCAATTAATTCCAGGTTTTTCCTACATGATCCTGTGAATGTCTAGAATTTTATGGTGTGGATTTTAGGATTTCATCATTTCTGGAAATTAAATTGTGTTGATTTGATTGAACATGTATACATTTGGACCATGCTTCATTCAAACTAATGTGAAATGCTCAATAATGATCCAATTGCCATGAAATTTTGCATGATGGTTCTTAACATGTTGATGGATTTGTGTGATTTTATTTGGCATTTTTTGATATTTCCTTCCCTGTTTTGGACACATGGACTTTAGGTGTGACAATATGTGACACACAATTGGATGTCTTGCTTGTGCATTTTATTTCTAGGTCATTTGAGTTCTGTTGATCCTGATTTTTGGCATGGTGATTGTATTAGACATGTTGATTGCTCATAAAAATTTCCAGAACTGTTTGAGTCATTTCTGTTTTAATATGGAATTTTGATTCTTGATGTTCAATTGCATGCTTTGAAATTGCCTTTGCCTTCTCATGCTCATGAAATGACTTTGGTTAATGATATTGATTTGGTCCTTTTTAGGACATGTTCATGATTGTTTAAATGAGCTTTATGTTGAGTTTTAGTTGCTGTTTTGACTTTTTTCTCCATCTTTGACCCTAGGCTTCGCCCTAGGGGTTTAGACTCACATTTGAGCTTTTGTATTTCAGGATCAAGCCTTTAGCTCCATGGTTGATGTTGCTTCCTCATTTGAGCTTTTGATTTTGCTTTGTTTAACTAATGTTGATTGTGTTGTAGGTCCTTGGGTGGACTCACTTGAGTTGCATTTGGCTTGCATTGTGTATATTGGTTGTTTGATTGTTGTTATCTGTTGGTTGTTTGTCTGAACATAGTACTGATTGTTTAGTTTTTCTCATAGGTACTTTAGCCGCTTTAACTCATTGTTTGAGTTGCTTTGCTTGTGGTTGACATACCACCTAGGTAACTTCCTATTCTCCATGTAGTCTGGAAGACCTGTCATGTTATTTTGGCAGGCACCTGTCTGAAGCTCTCCTTAAGAGGCAATGTTTGTGCTTGTTTACCTTTGTGCCATGTACTTCAAAGACCTCCTAAGTGAAGAGGCATTGGCAGATAAAAGGGATGTACAATCCATCCCCTGCTACTCAGTTGTGTCTTTCATCTTGCTCACACCATGTATTGATGCACTTTGAATAAAAACCCAAAATCTTGTATATAGAGTCTGTCATTGTGGAATAGAGTTCCTCATTCTGGACTCCCACACTTTCATTGTTTCAAGCTCTCCCAGGCCAGGGATAAGAGCCATGTGGTCTGACCCTCATTTCCCATTTCATCTGCTTCACCCTAACTCTCAATGTTAGGGTTAAGAGCTCAAAACACCCTTTCCAGTTGGCTTGTTTGTCGAGGTTGATATGACCCCTTGACTAAAGACAAGCCTTGTATGAGCCATTTGTTTGCATATAGTGTGTGTGGTTGCTCTCTTGTGATTCCTTATTTGCTGTTTAGGCTAGCTTGCTTTCTGTGCGAGTTAGGACTAGAGACCTCAACATAGGGATCGTATGCATGACAACTTCTAGGCTCGAGTCGTAGTCTCCCTAGTAGCTTGTTATCTCCCTAGTCTTTGGTTAGGATGGTTTCTTCCCTGTTAAGGGGAACTACGTCGCCCTGATCCTCATACCAGATGAGGTACGTAGGCAGGAGATGAGCTGATCTCTCCGGGTGCCCTTTTCTTTTTCAACCCTCTTGTTTGTTCGGAGTCTGACATAAGTCCAGCACTTGGCAGTCGGTTTCCCGTCTTGTGTGCGTTTGCTTGTTTGGAGTCTGATGTAAGTCCAACGATTGGCAGTTGGTTTCCTGTGTGTGGTTGTTTGTTTGGAGTCTGACGTAAGTCCAGCGATTGGCAGTCGGTTTCCCGTGTGTGTTGGTTTACTTGGAGTCTGATGTAAGTCCAGCGATTGGCATTCGGCTTCCTGTTTGTGTTTTGTTTGGCGTGCGTTAGCCGAGCTACGAGTGCTCTAATTATTCCTCTAGTTAGAGAAGATACGTATGCATAGGATGCGATGTCCTAGCGAGCACGTTTCCCATTTCTCCGAACTATGTCGACTCTGATGTTTGTTTCTGACAAGCTACGTAGGCCCAGGATGCGACATTCTGCCGAGTCATCTTCTTCCGTCTTTCATCTGTGTTTCATTCCAGTTTTGTGCAGTTTTTGAGCAGTCTTTTTAGCAACCTTATTCTATTCTTTCTGAGCGTGGATCCCGTCGAGTACGACGAATGCGTAGGGGTGCTAATACCTTCCCTTCGCATAACCGACTCCCGATCCTATCGATCTCTGGTCGTGAGACCATTCCTTTCTAGGTTTACTTCGAGCGTTTCCTTTCCCTCCTTTGGGATAAATAATGCACGGTGGCGGCTCTGTGTCTTTTCCCGCCGGTTTTTCGCGTAATGCGACACCTTCCATTCATTATAGAGGGCTTGCATATTCTTGATGATTGCATCCATTTGAGCCATCGTAGCTTCTACCCCAATGAATCTGTCTTCCCAATATTGTGGTTCTTTTGCAGATCTAGGTAAGCTTATTCATATATCCCCTTCTTCATATTCTTATATTGTTCACAAGCTCTTCCAAGTTGGAATATCTCATGTAAGAAGCTTTGGTATATCTTCTCCTTCTCCAACTGCTCATGGGTCAAGAGGTCTTTGCACTTTTTTACGGTCTTCCCCGGCTCTAGGATTTGGGCCTCATAATCTTCTCTTGTCGCTTTCTTCATTGCATTTGATAATTCAACAAATTTCTTAAGATCCTTGATAGTGCGGAAAGCTTGATCCAACTTGTTGTTTCTTAAGTTTAGCTCAGAGTTAGCTCCTAACAAAGCACCACCAACCCATTCCTTCTTTCCTTCAACCTCTCTCAACCTTTTATCATAACTCTCAAACACCTCTTTGACTTCCTTACCTTCGTATTCCAAGTCTTTATTTCTTTGCTTGGTACGACTGAGTTGAACTCGTAACTGAGTGTTTTCTAATTCAAGCTCTTTGATTTTGTCGGTAAGTTTGATAAAGTCTTCTTGTAGGATATGCTCAGGTTTGGGCACTAAAGGGAAGGACGAGGACTAAAAGAAGAATGGGATCTTGACGATTTGAGCTTGCTCTTTTACCTAAATGATGTATGGTTCCTTGGATACGACATTTTTCTTCCCCCATTATTGGTTAATTCTAACAATCTTTGTCCAATATCTTCTCACTCTTCTCATAGCTGGGCTGAGTGGGTCCACATCATTGGTGATGAATGGCATAAGTTCTTTATCTTCATGAGGATTAACCAATGCATGCCCAAGTTGTCTTTTAAGTAATATGGGGTTGTAATTGAAGTAATCAGGTGTACCTATCAAGGGTACATTAGGGAACCATCCACATCTGAGTATGACATCTTTAGTCTTCCACTCTCTTTTATACCATTGGACAGAACTGGAAGAGAGAGGCAAACCTCTGAGGCCAAGTAAGATATGAAGAAACAAAACGTCATCTTTAAGGCACGTGGGTCCTCATCTATACGTGTAAGAGTGGAGCACAACAAAGAAAAGTTCCTCCTTTCTTCTCATGCTTAGTGTGAAAGGTATGATAAAAATATGCTAACAGAAATTGCACTGGGTTGCTAGCCAAGAAAAATTTAACTGCCATTTGGTCTACGAAATTGTCAATATTTGGGAATATGACAATCCCATGAACCAAGAGTGTTAATACTACATTGCATAACTTCCATCTTTCCTCTTTAAAACACCTCCAAGCATGGTCTTCTAAGAACTTCATTTTGAATCCCTTGACAATACCTTTGGGTGCCCGATTGTCCAACAACTCATTTGCATTAAGTCCTAACACAAAGGCTAGCTTGGAAATATATAAATATTCTTCCAACTAGGGGAAAGGATTATAGTCTTTTATAGATTGATTCAAAAGTCTTTCAAACTCTTCCAAGGATGGAGCTATTTGAAAATAACGGAAAGTAAAGCATCATAACGGGATGTCATAGTATTGAGCTAAGGTGGTGAGTGCCCCAAAATCAACTTTCTATGTTAAGAGGTCCAAAATGTTCCCATAGTTTGCATGGAACTTGTTGTATTTTATGGACATAACCCTAGAGCTTAAGGGTTTTAGACTGTCACATAAAGGTTCCCTGTAGCGGAAGGAGAATGTGCTTTTCCTAGATGGAGTATTCATTATTACTTTGCAAAGTGTCCTATATTCCTGCAATGAACACAAGAGACTAAGAGCTTTGTTTTTTAGTTAATGATTATAATGTATGAGTGCATGTATTCATGTATGAATGGATTAATGGGTGATCAGATTGATGGGTGAATGGATAAACGGTACTCAACCATGGAGTTCATAATCTGAGATCTCTGAGATGAGGAATGGAGTTTAGTAGTGATTGTTTTTAAAACCAAGGTTCTCACTATGCAAGATCTAATGATATTTAGAAACAGATACCCCTAAAGTCAAGGATCCATCTGACTGCTTTCCACTTATGGCAAAAGCACGCTGGTTGACAACTCCATCAAATAAATCTATTTTGGGTTAGGTATTCGTATCGACCCTTGCAAGAAAAGCTTCTCGGGGGACCCATACTACGTGACCATTGACAATGGGTTCTAGACAAGATTCTCAGAGTCATGGATTTCCTTGACTGTTTTCCACTTATGTCAATTTACTTGCCAGGCGTCAGCTCCATCAAGGAAATCTATTCTGAGTGAGATCTTCATATCGACCCTTACGAGAAAAGCTTCTCGGTGGCCCATACCACGTGATCATCGTTCCTAATTGGCCAAAGTTTAAATGTTCTAAAAAAAGGTCCTTAAAGTCAAGGATTCAAATGAAGATAATTACGCTTACGCCAAAAGCTTGACAGTCATTATTATCTTCAAAAGAATCTACTCTAAGCGAGATTCTCGTATCGACCCTAACGACAAAAGCTTCTCGGTGGCCCATACTACTCAACCTATCCTATCTCAAGATTACTCTCTATAGTCGGGAAAAGAATCTTTCCCACAAGGTTTTTCTTTGCAATCAATATACATTTCTTTTTTTGTTTGTATCACATCATCATAGAGTCAAAGTCAGAGACAAAATAATATTTACAAATATAAAGCAAGAAATTAACAATAAAGATAAAGTAAAAAAGAAAATAAAAGAGATAAAACCCCTACACATGCAAAAAGAAAAACTAAATTAAGCATGACTTGCTTAGGGAAACCCAGTCCCCAGTAGATTCGCTAGTTGTCGCTACCGTGAAAAAACTGACCAACATCAACGAATGACACAGAGTCGCCACCGAATTTTATTTATTCCTCATTTAAAGGAAAAGAAAAATAGTTGATAAAACCCTTCTAAAAAGGAAATAGAATCTACAGATTAGGATAAGGATTGATCTCGCAACCAAATATGGATTTGGAAGTCGGTTATGCAATAGGAAGGTATTAACATCCCTCACGTCCATCATACTTCATCGGAACCATTTAAGTTGTCAGTGTGCATGGGTATTTATATTTTAGGTTTATTTTATTATTAAAAGTGGGAAAATAATGGGATTTTGTTTTTTTATTATTGTGCTCGCCAAGTATTAGGACCTTTGTGCCTACGTATCATTCATCGGGGGATGAAGAATCAGAGTCCCGTAGTTCGGAGTAGAAAATGTCTGTGTGTTGGTTGACTTTACCTTGAAAAAGGGTTTTCGGTGTGATGCCATAAGGTGCAAAAATAAGGTTTGATGAGTTGAAGTTGTTTTTAGGGTTTTTAAAAAGTTTATTTTTTATTATAATTGCACTAAAGACTATGGGCGGAGGTGAATATTTTAAACAAACAAGCTAAGTGTCTTGGGTCCAATATATTTAGAATAAGGGTAGGAAAGCTCCATTCTTACTGATTCTCCATCACTTAAGGCTCGTGGCACAGAATTCTAATGGTATTTTTATAGTGTTTTTGAGTTTGATTAAGAAAATGTCACTTGACGTTGGGTCAAGGGTTTGTTGCTTATTGATTTTGAATGGTGATATACATGGATATTTGAAAGGTATCAAATGCGAGAAACAAAAGGTCTCATTGTAAGGTAGCCCAAGAGAAAGCCTTGTGTGTGCAAAGTGACCTATACTAACAAGAAGATAATGGTCTTAAAAGCATGTCTCCCTAGGGTAGTGTCATGAATTCCATTCTTACTATAAAAGATTGCAAGTTACATATGAAAATCCAAATTAGGGCATATGATCAGGAGTTAGGGTAGGGTATCCATGCAAGGGTCCTAATGACCCTCTAAGTCCAACAGTTAGTTATAGATGAATGCATTTTTTTGGTCTTTTTTATTTTTATCATGTTTTGGTTGTTTTTGGTTATGCAATGGCAATAAGTAAATGACTAATGATAAATATGTATGAGAGATATTTTGAGGAGGAAGTCAAGCGTCAGGCTACAAGTTAAGTACGACCGACAACCCAAGTAATCAAATGTTGTGTACAAGTACGTACACCCCATTTTAGCATTCCAGTTTATTGAGAAAATATTTTGAAAATACATTTGACGTTGGATCAAGGAAAAAGTGTGTGTGAAGGAGATAAAGATAGAATGATATAGATTGAGAAGAGAATAAATGATAATATGGATAATGGAATGAGATACTTGAAGTTAGATTAAGAACTCACGTTGCTATGAAGTGAGTTTGATTTGGAAAACACTTAATGTTGGATCAAGTGTGCTTTTTGTCTTTTGAAAGTTTATTTTTATCATTTGGTTTTATCTTTTTAGTTAGCATGTATTGAAAGCAATAAAAGGAAAGATAAATCTAATCTATTACACTTTCATGGGGTGGGGGACATGTGACCCACAATGGGGGGATGAAACCATCCAATACAAAAGGTAAGGAAACGGAGACATACAAGTTAGAAACCAAGCACCATGCCTAAAACAATAAAGTGGAATGGTGTCCTCAAACAATACAAGGCAAAATGAATGATTAAAGATCATGACTGGCAAAGTAACTTGGATCCATACTTGAAGTCTCAATGGTCATGTAAGCATACAAACACATGGAGTTAGTATGAAATAAAGCAAATGAAATCAATGCATCAAAATGGAAACATGCTTAATAGAATTTTATTAATTCACATGGAAATGAATCATGAACAATTAAAGATGGTTAGTCATATGATCATGAATGCAATAGAATTGAAGATTTGATTGACTAATCAATGAACCAAACACAAACCAAGATCTTGACCATGGAAATGAATGACATGCACACCATGATTGAATGAACTTGAATGGATCAAAGATAAGTGGGTGAACCATCAAGAATGGAAAGGATCAGATGAAATGATCAGATGGGATGATGGGACTTGAAATTGATCTAACCCAACCAATGAGATCTCCTGATGAACCAAAGACAAAATGTCTTGAATAGAACTTGAACAAACCAATGCACCATGATCAAATGAATGGTGATGCCTCAGATGAACTTAGGGTTAGAAGTGTCCACAAGCAAAGGGAACCCCAAATTAGGGTTTTTTCACCAAGAATCCCCAGATGAATCCTCAATGCCAAACACACACACACAAGGACCAAGAATGGCCACAATTAGGGTTTTAGATTGACTAAGCAACCTTAAGCTGCTAGGAAACCCTAGCTTCCACCTGATACAAGCAGCAATGCTCTAAATCCAAGATACATGTCCTCTTGTATTGAATCATGCATATGCAAATGATATGACTGACCATGAAAATATGCACATGATTAAGGTTAATGACCTAGGTGAACATTGTGAAGGGTAGGATAAATTTTGGGGTATGATAAACCAGAGTCGATTCAATTCAGAGGGGAGTAACAGAAGACGTATTCCTTTTACCAAGAGTATTTTATCGCAAAGAATCTATTTGAATTGGTTTTTGAATTAAATTTATAAAGCTATGCATAGTAACGACAAAAGAAGTATATAAAAAAAAACACATAACATAAATACAATTTTTTTACAACTTTGTTGTTTGCATTGTAAAATAATTTGATGTCTTTTGTCCTTTTATTTATGACTGGAAAGTTGCGACAGTTAAATTTGGCAAGTTACGATGGTTTGAACCGCCCCAAATAGCAAGTCGCGACAGTTTTGGTACTGTCGCAAAAATGTGTGTCACCATGTTGTACTTCGACGTTTGCCAAGTCCGTCACTCCAACTGTTATTCTAAGTTGTGAGGGTCCGAAATTGACTTAAATTACAAGTAAAGACAGTTACAAACCGCATGAATTTCAGTTTGAGTTTTGTTTTCAATGCTAGTTGTGACGATATCAAAGAGTGGTGTGTGTGAATTCCTGAATGTTCAAATCGCCGCTATTAGTATTTTTTTTAATTAATTTTTGCAACAATCTATTCTTCAAATTAATTTAAATTAGTTTTAACAAAATTTCATTTAATCATAATTTAATATTCATAGACAATATCACAATCCCATCTTAAAATTATTTATCGCATCTATTCAAACTATTCATCAAACTTATGCAAATAAAATTACATTCAGCTATGGTTTAATTAAGACCAATAAATCTCAAATTCTAATAAAACATTAGAACCATTGAGTGCATCATACCCTAAAAACCTTGTACGTTTATGGCGCAAAAAATATATTAATAATATAAACAAGTGAGATATAAGCATGTCCATTTCTATGACACATTCCACAAAAGCATATCATGTACAACCTGTAATTTTTTGAGATTTTAGACAATAGATCCGCCACTTATAACTTAAAATATAAGTTTATTTAAATAAAAGGTTTTAATGCATAATGGTAGAGAAGAAACCATGTGTTTGAATTAATTTATTGATTGATAAGGTGTGATTCAGTCAATCAATTTGATTTGCGAAAATATAATTTTAATTTGATTTAAAAAATAAAGTCATATATACACATAGTTATTATTCTTTATTATTTTTGATTTTTTTTGAATATTTTGAATATTTTTGTGTTTTTTTATTTAAAATCTAAATGCTAATAAACCAACTAAAATTCTAATGAAATTAGCACACCCTCTAATCAAACTAAAAAAATTAATTCAATTAAGAAAAAAGTATAATTAAAAGAAAAAAAAATTTCATCGTTTTTGAATAAATTAAAAAGGAGAAACGATAAACACATTGCAGATGAGGGAGGCGCTGCCTAAATTGCTGGATCGGTTTTTTTTTCAAATTCAATTTTTTGGTCGGAAATAGATATCTCCAGGTCGACGTATCTGTTTCGGCGGTGGTTTAACAGGCCATCCTCACTTTCTCCTTTTATGATTTCGTTTTCTGCTCCATTTTTATTGGATTTGTGTTGTTAAGGTAAGGTAATAATGTACATTGTTAGTATTGTGTGTTGTTTTTGTGTGATCTTTGGCTTTGGTGAATTTTATTGAAAGAATGAGTGTAAGGTTGGTGATGTTAATGTTGTTTAAGGGGAAGAAGAAAAGTATTTTTTGAGCGAAATAATATATATATATATATATACATATATATATATATATATATATATATATATATATATATATAAGGAACAAAGTAGTTTAATATCTACTCATAAATGATAAAATAAAAGTATATAAATAAATAAAAGATAAATTGAGAGACAATAGAGTATGAATCAAGACATACAAATTAATTTTTGTAACACTCCAATTAAAATGCGCGTCTAGAATCACATTAATTGAAGCAATAATTCGTGGTACTGAATTCATATATGAGTTTCTATGTGACATCTCAAAACATGTACACTACATGATTATAAAACATGGTATATGTACAACCATAAATATTTTAAAAAAATACCCAAAAGAGCTAACACATCAGAAAATCATAAAATGCACAATAAAGTCTTCGCTTCCTCAAGTCATTTTTTTCTTTTCCTTTGTCTTGTCCTAAGTTTCCTGAAATATTCAAATGGGGTAAGATACAATAATCTCAGTGGATTATTAACTAAACCTCAAGTCCTCTCGACCAAGAGTTTCAAATACTCAACACGTATTCTAATACTAACTCACATATTAGGTAAGGAAACAAGAGAACATATGTCTTATAGTTTCTCATAGTATATAATCTATTGACCCCCTAGTCACACGGTCATGTAGATCTTAGAAGGTGGTTAGTCAGAACGCGTGTAACAAATTGTTAGGCTCATTCCATTAGATTGGGTTTTACGGTGCGATCTACCCCCTGAGTCCTGAAAAAATGCCCACTAAGGCGAGGTCTTTCGGGTTTAACTGCCTCCATTTGCGTGGATCTTATACTCCTAATAATAACCTATATTTCACGACCAACCCTACGCGCTCCGATGAAGTGTCATTACACTCCTACACATTTTCCCTTTTTATGGAGTTCTCACTCGACACCTAGGGTTTCTCACTTTCATGTTTTAACTTTCTAATTTGATTAGGGAATTAAAACATAACCAAAAACCCTAATTTCAAATCAATACTTCTTCCTTCCTAATAATTTATATGTCTTACCACAATTGAGTACTAAATACTTCAAGTCCATTTGACTGCATTTCATCCATGATATCATAGCATGGGAAGACACATCACATTGACTAACTAGGGGTACAATAAATACAATAAAATGGGGAATTCAAACAAAATGATCATTCAGAAGGAGATGTACTAAAAAAATAATCAAGCACTTCATTACAAGCAACATGCAAAGAGGTTACTTAGTTATCCATGATCATACAAAAAGGTAACTCATGGTGTTCAAACAATTTCATCATTTGTCTTTGCTCTAACCAAAAGAGTTTCTTCTCTAACACATTTTATGCATTATTCAATCACACATTCAAATAATGATCAAACACAATCAGACAATGAATTCAAGCAAAATCATCACCTTTTCAAACTAACTAATCCCACCCATTATGCAATATCCCTCAATGGTTCTAACCCCAAATTAAACCACCTATAAACAAACTTCAACCCCTAAACATATAATATAGATAAAGCCTAAATAAGTGTTAGGTCATAAGTAGGAGTAAAAAAATTGAGCAAACCTCGTAGAAATTGAACATTGTTGGAATTCGATATTAAAGAATTTTGTTGAAATTGATATCCGAAAAGGATGAAATTGAAGAATCTAATAGAAATTAAACCTCGTTGAAATCCAAAATATGAAGAAATTTGAGAATCTCGATTGCTGAGATTGAAATTCGATTGAAATCATGATTTGTTATTTCTAATCTTTCTAGTTGTTTGAAGAGAGATTAGAGATACAGGGGTTTTGCAATTTTAAGAAAAAAGGTTTTGAGTTTTTAGAGAAAAGTAAAGAAAAACGTGTCATATATTAAAAACTAAACACCAGACTATTTATTATAAACTATTTCGGAAGATTTTGTTGATAAGTTGTGTATTTTTAAAATTCTTATAATATTTTTCAAAATGTTTGTATTAAAAACTATTTTACCGTCACCATCTAGAAAAGATAATGGATCAGCTATTGATAATTTAAAATATTCAATTATATATTTTAATTATGAGGACGAAAATATTTTATTATGTTGTATTTTACAATGGTAAATATATAATAAAAATATTTTTTATTATATCATGATGGTTTCTTGCTCGTCTTATACTCTAAGATATTATTTTAATTTGAGAGACATGTTATATATGAGATATATATAATTTATCGTTCTTATGCAAAATAGAGAGAACTCGTTCAACGGTAGACGTGCAGAAGGTCTAGTGAAATTAAGATTTAGATTAAAAGGGACGTAAAATGATTGTTCTTTGTATGTCGATTTATAAGACGTGAAGGTAGTCAATTCAGATTTTATACCTCAGAATGATACATGACGTGATAGTGAAAGAGTAACTGATATAGTTTTCTATTTATCCTTGCACACGTCCATCAAGCATGATGTATATAAGGTTGATATGCTTTAGAAATATTTATCTCAATCTACATGGCTTGTTGGACTCAACTAACAAGTTATGGGGTCCCTATTTGAGATGTAGGCTTATTTTTGTTTGAGGTCAGGAATATAACCTTAACTCTAATGTCACTTCATATCCAAAAAGTTAGAGGTCTATAAGGGTGAGTTGCTTTATGAAATTATTATAGTCAACCAACATGTAATCATGATACTTATAAGGGCCATGTACTTCTAATTGGTGTTTTCATGCCCGATTGACTCAAATAAAAAATATTGCTTGTTATAAGTGTCTTTATTTCTCCAAAACCAACTCAGTGGGGTTTAAAATACTATTTAAGAAGATTTTTCATTCCAATTTAATATTTTTTTTGTTAGAGAATGTGAGATATGTCCCGTAAAACTCTTTCTGAGTTCTTTAGTTTATATGTACATGTGAGTTATGTCCCGTACTGCAACACTCTAGCTAAACTCAATAGTCTAGGAGTAAATGTGAACTAAATTCATACTATAACACTCTCTCTAGATGCAAATCTACTTCCATTCTAGTGTGATGCATGATCAAACATACGCGAATTTCTCCCAAAATTGCTTCCTCTTTTGAAGTATACTTACTTTGATTGCCACATCAGGGCTTCGCAAATAATTACCAAACCTGTATTGCCACATTCACATTATTTTCCACATTAGGTACTCACATTTGTTTTACTAAACGTGGAACTCATGTCCTAATATTTACCTGAAAAACTTTAAGAGCCACTAATTAGGGTGATACGTAATGGTTACAAGAGTTTCATTAAAGTATAGCTATCCTCATTAGCTTTCAGATGCAATTGGTTGTACCTCAATTTGAGTTTCCTAACTCAATATATGATGATTACAAGTTGACCCTATACATATATCCGCGAGCATTATGGTATGGGCATAATGACCATTACGATTCGTAATGGCCATTATGACCTGTAATCACTTTAGAATTTCTGCTTTTTTTTGTTCCTTTTCTTCAATCTAAACTCTTCCCAACATGTTTACTCAGCCTAAAACGCATAAAAACGGTACAAGAAAGAAATTAAATAACATAACACATCAGAACATCATTTAATCATAACTTGAACAGAAGATCATTTCATATTAACACATCTTCATCGAGGTAAACATAAATTTAACAATTACACATATAATCATGAGCAAACATACCAATTTGCACAAACACCCTAAGGATCTATCATTCAAAAATCTAGGGTTCAAAATAAATAATCTCTTATAGAAATTTCCATGATGGATTTGTCCGAAGATGGTCTAAGACTAACCCCTATGCCCACAACCAATATTGTACACATGAATAAAATAATCTCACTCCTTACCTCAACTGAATCTTTCAAGTAATATAAATATCTCGATGGTAGTAACTAACTCGAACAAATTAACAAGTCCACATCTCCTCCACTCATTATTACGTAGGTCACAGAACATGTGACGATAGTTGGTATTAATCAAAAAGTAAAATAGAGATGGTGATATGTAAAGTGACGTAGTTGTGTTGACTAAGGAGTTTAAAAGAAATAGTTATCCGAAGAGTTGAGAATAATAACATAAATAGAAGGAGTATATATATATATATATATATATATATATATATATATATATATATATATATATATATATATATATATATATATATATATATATATATATATATATATATATATATATATATATATATATATATATATATATATATATATATAAATATTAAAACAATAATTGTGATGAGTGTGTTCAAATATGACAAAAATAGGCAATTGAGTTAATGGCAGTAAATGCTTGCAAATAGTCCCACATAAAAAGAGGAGTTAACTTTAAAAACATTTATAAAGACCTTGAAATATTAAACTCACCAAAGGAGCCAAATAGGATAAGTTACCACATGGACATATGTGGTGGTCCCAAGCACTATGCCACTTGTCACATCCAAACAACCCCTCACCGATGTCGCCATCGGCGACACCGACTCTGGCTCTGGAGCCGAGTCCGAGGGAGTGGGCTAGAGGTGATAGTGACGGCTTGTAGGCAACATTTGAGCACTTAGGCATAATGCATCAGAGCAATCAGGTTATTCGTGGTGTTAATGAGGCGGCGCTCCGGCGGTCGGCCTTCGGTTGACATGCTGCGAATTAATTTTAATTATTGCTCCAGAATTTTGATCGTTGCTTATAGTTTGAATTTCGAATTCAAAATATATAACACTTCATGAAGTGGTACATTATATTATTATAGGTGAACCATTGCAAACATTTGCTGAAAATGTGTTGTTTCATCAAGAGTTGCAACCTTATGAAACAACACATGCATGGCCTACAAATACATGATTCTGAATTCGAAAATAATTCATCAAAATTTTACATCCTCTTTAATATTCCAAACAAACTTCCTTGCATTCATGTTCTTCTCTAGTCTTGTGCAGACTCGATTAAGAGGATGAATTATCCTGGGTATTATTGTTTTCCAACTCTAAGACAACAAAGAGAGTGCTTGAACTACTTTTAAGGGAAGTGACTTCATTCACGATTCAGACCTAGATATATTTAATATTACCGAAATATCTGACAGTCTTAAAAGTATTTACATAATGGCTTTCGACGCTGCAATTTCAAGCATCAAAGTTATGAACCAGGATCTAGTCAAGCTGGATCGCTTTGATGGAACCAACTACACCAAATGGCAAGATAAGATGACATTCCTACTGACTGTCCTGAAGGTTCACTATGTCTTAGATCCTGACTTAACACTGACTTCTGAACCAACCGAAAAGAATGAGTGCAAGAAACGTAAGGAGGTCCAACTGCTATGTCGTGGACATATTCTGAATACATTGTCTGATCGTCTCTACAACCTCTATACGGATAATATGTCTGCAACAGAAATCTAGAAAGCACTCGAGTATACATTCAAGTCTGAAGAGGAAGGTACAAAGAAGTTTTTAATTTATAAATATTTTGATTTTAAATTTATAGACTCCAAGCCCATTCTTCCCCAAGTGCATGAGTTGCAAATCCTCGTGAATAAAATAAAAGCGGTAAAAATAGACATCCTTGAGACCTTTCAAGTCGGTGCAATCATTTAAAAATTACCACCTTCGTGGAAAGGCTACAGAAAGAAATTGTGGCATAGTTCTGAGGACTTCTCTTTGGAGACAATCCATAAGCATCTTCAAATCGAGGAGGAATCGAAGGAGAGGGAGAAATCAGAAGTTGCGGGTCTTTCTAAAGCCATTGTCATAACCACCAAAGGAAAGAAGAAATATGATGGCATGAAGAGTCATCTTGGACGAAAAAAGGAACATAACAAGTTCAAGAATTCCGACGGTCAGAAGGGTCTGAAAAGCGGATGTTTTGTTTGTGGAAAACATGGACGATATGCTTGAGATTACAGGCACAACAAGTCCAAAAATGAGATCAATGTAGTTCATGCAAATGATGACATAATTGCTATAGCGAGCAAAATTATGGAAATCAAAGGCAAAGTTCAAGGTTGGTGGCATGATACATGTTCTACGGTGCATGTCTCTTATGATAAGGCTGCATTCAAAACCTATTCTGAGACAGATGATGGACAAGAAGTACGGATGGGAAATGAAGTACGATCTAAGGTTGTTGGAACCGGATCAGTCGAGCTCAACTTCACTTCCGAAAAGAAAGTCACTCTTGTCAATGTGCTTCATGTCCCCGACACGAATAGGAATCTTTTTAGTGGGGATTTATTGGGAAAATCGGGTATTAAATATGTTTATGAATCAGACAAACTTATATTGATCCGTAATAGTGTATTTGTTGGAAAAGGATATTCCGCTGAGGGAATGATCAAACTATGTACTACCGACAATATTATCAATGAAATTTCTAATTCCGCTTACATGCTTGAATCTCTTTCTTTATGGAATAATAGATTAGCACATTCCTATACTAGTTCTATGAAGAGGCTAGTTAAATTTGGATTGATTTCATGTAATATAAATTACTTCACAAAATATGAATTATGTGTTAAATCAAACATGATTAAGAAACCTTTCAAAAGTGTTGAAAGAAACACAAATCTACTTGATCTTGTACATTGAGATTTATGCGAATTTAATGGCATGTTAACCTGTGGAGGAAATAGATATTGTATTACATTCATCGATGATTCTTCTAGATACACACATGTATATCTCTTAAAGCATAAATATGATGCATTTAATGCCTTTAATATTTATAAAGCAGAAGTGGAAAATCAATTAAGTAGAAGTATAAAAGTCGTTAGGAGTGATAGGGGCAGTCAATAATTTTCTACTAAATTTGATGTATTTTGTGAAGAACGCGACATAATACAAGAATGTTCGGCACCTCACACACTGCAACAAAATGGCATGGGCCAAAGAAAGAATCGAACATATCAAGAGATGATGAATTCCATGTTGATAAATTATGAATTACCCCTCAATTTGTGGGGTGAGGCCTTACTATCTGCTTGCAACATAATTAATAGAATTCCTTTAAAGAAAACCGGTATTTCTCCATATGAGGCATGGGAAGGCAGAGCACCGAATATCGATTACTTTGAAGTATGGAGGTGTGTGGCTTACTACAAAAACATGGATCCTGAAAGAACCAAGTTGGGTCCTCGAGGGAAAAGATGTGCCTTTGTAGGATATGCACAAAATAGTAAAGCATATAGACTCTTAAATTTAGAGTCTAATGTAATTGTAGAATCCCGAGATGAAGAATTATTTGAAAATATTATCACCAAGGATAAAGTATAGATTCGTCCGCAAATAAAGAATATTGTGAAAAAGATTTTTCTTGGATTGTAGAAATACAACCTGAAGGAACTTCTCGGATCATTGAATCACAACCCGGGCCTTAGATAAGCAATAGAGTCCGGAAAACAAAGATTCTAGGACCAGACTAAATTGATCCTTAAATTATTTCCTTTCATCTAGTTGAAGGAAATTGTAATAATTTCGTTCAAAGTATTCTGGTCATTCTTCAACTAGAGGATGATCCTAAAACTTACAAGGAAGCAATAACTTCGAGGGACTCCTCTTTTTGGAAGGACGCTATCCAAGATGAAATGGATTCAATTGTGTCAAACCACACTTGGGAACTTGTTGACTTACCAAAGGGATCAAGGTCCATTAGATGCAAGTGGGTGTTTAAAAGGAAATATCATAGTGATGGTACCTTAAACTATTATAAGACCATATTAGTGGCAAAAGGATTTAGACAAGAGGAAGGTATAGATTACTTTGACACATATGCACCGGTAGCAAGAACAACCATAAGTAGATTGTTGTTTTCCTTAGCCTCTTTCAATGACCTTATAGTTCATCAGATGGATGTTAAAACAACATTCCTAAATGGAGATCTCGATGAGGAAATCTACATGGAACAACCAGAATGCTATGTGCTTCCTGGAAATGAACTAAAGGTGTGCAACCTTGTCAAATCCTTATATGGCTTAAAATAAGCACCAAAACAATGACATCAAAAATTTGATTATGTGATATTCTTAAATGGATTTATTCCTAATTCTTGTGACAAGTTTTTATACACAACGGTGTGCAAAAACATTGTAATATTTCTTTGTCTCTATGTTGATGACATGCTAATAATTAACAATGATTTGAATGAAATTTTAGAGACAAAGAGGTTTCTAACTTCCACTTTCAAGATGAAAGATCTTAGACTTGTTAACCCAATTTTAGGGATCAAAGTTAAGAGATATAGTGTGGGTTATGAACTTAGTCAAACACACTATATTGTGAAAATGCTTGATTAGTTCAAACACCTAAAATTTAAGGAAGTAACCAATCCATTTGATCATGTCGTCAAACTTCAAAAGAACAATGGAAGTGCAATGGCTCAATTGGAATACGCAAGTGAAATAGGGTGTCTTATGTACTTAATACAATGTACAAGACCCGATATATCGTTTGTAGTTAGTAAAATGAGTAGATTTACTAGTAATCCAAGTAAAGAACATTGGAAGGCAATCACGAGGATTTTTGGCTATCTACTGAAAACCAAATATCTTGGCCTTAATTATGGTATGTTCCCTGCCATACTAGAAGAATATACCGATGCGAGTTGGATATCTAACATTAGAGATCATAAATCTACATATGGATGGATATTTACACTATCTAGAGGAGAAATTTCTTGGAAGAACAAGAAACAAACATGCATTACTCTTTCGACCATGAAACCAAAGTTTGTGGCTCTCGCTTCCATTGGTCAAGAAGAAGAATGGTTGAGGGATCTTTTGTTGGAAGTTACATTGACTAAAGACAATGTTTCAAAGATTATGATACACTACGATAACCAAACCACTTTATCAAGAGCATTCAACGAAGTGTATAATGGAAAGTCTAGGCATATAGGACTCACTACAAGAAATTATCCATTTTGCGACACATAGATTACGACCCTTATGTAAAAACTGTGGCAATTCCCTATTTGTTACAGTTGTCACGATAATTAACTCCAACCGCCTTAAAAAAGAAATACAATATATACCCATAAAAAGTGTCTACGACGGTTAAACTCGCCCCTATTTTGGAATGAAATATTTTAGTTTCAATTCGCTCTATTTTTATGTCGAGAACCAAAAACCCATTCTCCATTGTATGAGAGAAAAACCGATCCTCCTTCCGTATGAGAATCAAACCCTCTCACTCTTATAGAAATGCAGAGTCGCTGACGCACGTTCTCAATGTCTTTCCATCTTCGTTCGCACTTTTTCCTTATCTCTCCATCTTGGGCGGCATCTTCTCCTTATCTATTCATCTTCCGCCAAACCTTCTCTTTATCTCCCCCATCTTCGGTCGCACCCTTTTCCTTTTCAAAAACACAAACTCGGTTTTGTTCACAATTCTAACTTTCTCTCACAAAACCCTCATATTATAGCCAACATTATATGTTTTATGTTAGTGCTAACCACCATATTAGTTATCTGTCCTTTGTTCCCTGGATGCTTTAAAACCAGATATTAGAAACTTTTAGTTCTCGAGCCTTGACTACAAAGTATAGCTCAATGCCACAGGAAGCGTCACAACCATTTGATATCCTGTGATGGAAAATGGTTCATGGATGGTAAACTAGTCTTTATTTCCATGTTAGTTTTCAATTTGATTATGTTATTCTGCTAAATTGGATAATATATAGTTGAATACTAATCTGGGACTATTCAATATACATGTTTTCATGTCATTGATAAAAAAGGAAACAAGCTAATCCATGAAAGCATTTTAAAATATATAGAACATGTGAGACAGTAAGAACAAGACATTATATTTATATCTAAAGAGGTTGAATCCGTGTTAATGTTGTTGATATTAATCTTAAATTTTTATTGTATGTTACAAGTTTCACTCGGGAGTGTTCACAATGTGAGAACTAGTTGCTCAAACGCTCTCACTGTGCTGGAATTATCAGGAACTGATAGATTTGATCTTCTATTAGAGGTTTTTGTTGTACATGATGATCTTCAATGTTGATGGCTTTGTGAGTAACTCTGCCATTACATCTAATTTTCTGTAAAGCCACAACATTTACTCTATTTTCATACCATAATAAATTATATACTTGCTTTGTAGCTTCTCCAAAGGATAGGGTTTTTTCAATAATTTGTTTTTAGGATCTTTGCAGTTTTCAATGTTTGGTTCTTAACAGGATGGAAAGAGCTATGGCCACTTCTTCTGCTTGGAGGTGAAACTGATCCTTTATTTTGTTGAATTGTAATTCTTTGTGTCGAAGTAGGTCGCTCGACAGAGCAAGGAAATGTCCAACCACCTAATATGTTAACTAGTGTTAGCTATTTTGGACTTTTATAATTTTGGGCTTTTATAGTTTTGGGCAAGTTAACCTAAATCTATAAATAGAGAGAGTAATCCTTATTTTTTGTAAAGAAGTGAATAAAGCATTCATAATATTGTATTCACAGTATTTTACAGTTGCAAAGTGAATAAGAAGTTTACCACAGTTTGTGGGAAGAGAGAAACTCTGCAGAATTATATTACTCTTCATTTTCATCGTTCTATACACTCTTTCTTTCTCCATTGTTTTTCTCTTTTCATTGCTGTTGTATGGGTAATAACAATCTTGTTCATCAAGATTGATTAAAATTCTCCATAGGTTTTGGGGGATTTTCAACATCTGGTATCAAGAGCTCCGATTAATCGATTCATGGGAAGAAAATGACCATGACAACGGATAATCCAAACGGGTATTTTTCAGCAAATATTCCGATTCTCAAGAACACCAATTATAAGAATTGGTGCAAGCAGATAAAGGTTGTGTTCTGTTATCAAGATCTTTGGGATCTTGTGAAGGAATGAGTAGCAACGCTTGCAGAAGGCGCGATAGATCAAGAAAAGGATGCACATAAAGAATTGAAGAAGAAAGATTATAAATCTCTCTTTATAGTCCATGAATGTGTTGGTGCAGATAACTTTGAAAAGGTTAGTGATGCAGAGTTAGCGAAAGAAGCATGGGAAATTCTGGAGAAATCATTTGGAGGCACGGAAAAGGTGAAAGAGGTGGGGTTACAAAATCACAAAAGAACATATGAATTGCTTCATATGGAAGACAATGAAAGCATAACTGATTTTTTCACCAAGGTTACGAAACTAGGGAATCAAATCAAGGTATATGGAGAAGTGTTGACATCAAGATCTGTTGTTGGAAAGATCTTGAGGTCATTGACTCCAAAGCTCGACCAAGTGGTAGTAGCCATAGAAGAGTCGAAAGATTTTTCAAAATTAACAAAGAAAGAGCTTCAAGGGACGCTTGAATCTCATGAACAAAGAATGGCTGAAAGAGCTGCAGGAAAGTCGAAGAGTGATATTGTAACACCTCAAAATTTGCCCTCCTCTTCTTGGGACTAGCTTAGCATATTGCATTTCATGTTTTAGGACATTAGGCATTTGCATATTGTATATCATGTGATAATAACAAGTCATCCTCCTAAATCTTTCTCAGAAGATAGAGAGGTTAAGAGATTTATGCCTGAGGGTCTTATTGAATTGATGATCAATCATCTGAGGGTTGCTCTTCAATTAGGTTTTTGGTTCCTCAAGAAGTTTGAGTATTATCTTATTGGCAAGGGTACATCATCATCATCATGGTCTTGTCATCCTCAAGGGGTTCATTGTGCCTGATCATGTTCTTTAGGATTAGGGTTTTGACCTCTGGTCAACCCTAATCAATGCCATTCTACCAGTCAGGGATTTTCAAGGAGATGAGGTCTTTATTGAGATGGAGATTATCATATGATTTTATTGAGCTTGTACAAGCTAGGGTTTCATTTTGGAGCCGTTTCATCAAGTGGTTGAGGCTCAAAATCATCTGTGCATGTTCAAGTCATCTGTCAACCTAGAAAGTCAATAGAAAGTCAACTGAGGGCTAGGAGGTGGAGAAATGAGTTTCAACATCTCATTCATGTTCAAAAGAGGCTTATTAATCATGTCAAATGCATATCTTGAAGAATTTGAGGTCAGGTCAAAACTTTTCAAAAATGGAAAGTGACCTATAATTGAAAGTTTCCCAAAATGGAAAGTTTTTGGTTCAAATTCACCATGATATTGCATCATCAAAGAAGCTTCAAATGAAATTTTGTCCAACATGAAAGTTGAATATCTCTTTCTCCCATTTCCAAAAAGTCCAAGATCATGAATTTATGATGAAAGGTTGATGAGATATGGTCAAATCATTGCCAAGAATGCATGAAACTTCAAAAGGGCATAACTTTTGATTCATAACTCCAAATTTGGTGGTTCTTTTTGCACTTTGCTTCTCATGACATGTAGTTTCCAAAACATCCATCATATTGCATGAAATTTGAATATATGATCACTTGCTTATTCATGAAGATTTTGGAGGGAAAATCATAAATTTAAAAATGGTGCATCATGGGAACTTTTTGCCATTGCCAATGTGTTTAAAAAATGATTTTGTGTGACTTTGATCAAGCACATGGCACTGTTCACGTCCATTTACTACATGCACCATGCAAATTTTCAATTTTTGCCATGCACCCTTATTTTGCTAATTCCTAATTAACTTTGCTTAATTTTAATTAAAATAGGATTAACACATGGTGAATATACATAATTATAACAGAATTTGGGGGGTTAATCACAATTCACATTTCTAGATCCAAAATTCTCTCTCCCTCCAAAACTTTCTTCAAACCAAAATTCAAATTTCTTGAACATAGCACTTGTTTTTTGTTGGAGATTCATGATCATTGAGTTGATTATAGTGTGAATCAAGTGTTGGTTCGTGGAATTTGTGCAAGAATCAAGTGGTTGAAGCTCATGAAGTTGAAAATGGAAATTCAAGTTTAAGCTAGATCTACAAGTTTCCAAGCTTCCGATTCATCATCAAACATCATATCAAGTATTCTGGAGTGGATTAGAAGCATCTGGAGCTTTGAATCGCGCAAAACAAGCAATTGTTCTTCAAGAGGTCACATTTTTTATCCTCTTAATTCTATGTTTTATGTACATAATCTTGTAGATCTTGTTGTGGTGAGAATTCTGATATAAATTTTGTGGAATTTGGATGAAAATTGAGTGAGATATGATGATTTCAAGTTTAGATCTAGAAACGTCTTTGCTTCGATTCAGAAAATCCATGGAGATTTAGGCTTAGATAATATGATATTTGAATTCTACATTGAAAGAGCTTTCCAACGATATATAATTTGTAAAATTCTGAGAAAATCTGGAAATTCTGGAAAAAGCTTGCATGAACATTCACGGTGTTCATCTTCATCTTCATGAAGAAGATGAAGATCTTCATGAAGAAGATGAAGATCTTCATCTCTGGTTCGCTAGGGTTCTAGCATGAAGAACACGCGCTCAGGCCTGTTTAATCCATGGTCCTCACTTCGATTTCTGCTTCAGGCGTTTTTTGGAATTTATTTTTCACTTTTGCCATGCTATGCCATTTTTATTTCACATTTTTTCATCAACTTGTAAAAATCACAACAAATTGAAAAATGCATCAAATCACTCCCAATTTTTTGAATAATGATCCTTGGAATGTCTAGTTCTTTATGATCATAATTTTGAAAGTTGTGCATGGCTGGATTTTTTCTGGTGTTATAATCTTTGACCATAGGTGCATTTGTGACCTTGCCTTACTCTTTCCTTTGTGAAATGCTTGATTTTAATCCAATGGACTTGAAATTTTACATGCTGATTCTAGACACATTGATGGATGTTTTAGGCTTGGTTTGGTATTTTTCCCATTTACCATTTCTGTTTTATGCTTGTGTTAACATGGTGTGACAATTTGTGTCACACATTTGGTTGTTCAACTTGTACCATTTAATTTCCATGCCAAATGATCTTGGATGCTTCTGATTTTTTGTATGTTGATCATGTTGAATGTGTTGAATGTTCATGAAGTTTTCCAGAATTATTTGAATCATTTCTGTTTTGATTTGAAATTTTCATTCATGATGTCCATATATGAGCCTTGAAATTGCCTTTGACTTCTTTTGATCATGAAATGCATTTGATGATTGATTTTGATGTGAGCCTTTTTAGGACATGTTAATATATGTTTGAAGTTACATTGTGTTGAATTTCAGCTCCTGTTTTGAATTTTTTCTTCACCTTTGACCCTAGGCTTTGACCTAGTGGTTTGTTGCTTACATGTGAGCTTTGAGTTTCAGGTTTAAGCATCCAAGTTCCATGATTGATGATGCTTCATCATTTGGATGTTGATATTTGCTTTTGATTGCTAACACTTGCTGTTTTGTAGGTTGATGATAACTCATTTGAGTTTGCCTTATGGCTTATGTTTTGTACATTGGGATTGTCTGTTGGATATTAACTGTTGTCTGTTTGTCTGAATTGTGTACTGACTGGTTTAGCTATTTCCACAGGTACTTAAGTTGCTTTAAGTTCATTTGAACTTTGCTTGGCTTTGCTTGTGGTTGGCATACCACTTAGGTAATGACCTCTGACTTCATGTAGTCTGGAAGACCTACTGTTATTGGTAGGCACCTGTCTGAAGCCCTCCTTAAGAGGCAATGTTTGTGGTTGTTTAACTTTGTGCCTTGTACATTTAAAGACCTCCTAAGTGAAGAGGCATTGGCAGATACAAGGGATGTGCAATCCATCCCCTGCTATTCAGTTGTGTCATTCATCCTGCTCACACCATTGTGTTGATGCACTTTGAATAAGAACCCAAGATCTTATTGTGTCAGTCATGTGGAGAAGAGTTCCTTCATTCTGAACTCCCACACTTTCTATTTGATTCGAGCTCTCCCAGGCCAGGGATAAGAGCTATGAGGCATAACCCTCATCTCCATTTCATCTGCTTCACCCTAACTCTCAATGTTAGGGTTAAGAGCTAAAAACACCCCATTCCAGTTGGCTTGTTTCTACAGCCTAGCCTTGTATGAGCCAATTGTTTGCATATAGTGTGTGTGCTTGCTTTATTGTGCTGCTTAGGCTAGCTTGCTTCCTGTGCAAGTTAGGATAGAGACCTCAACATAGGGATCGTATGCATGACAACTTCTAGGCTCGAGTCATAGTCTCCCTAGTAGCTTGTTATCTCCCTTGTCTCTGGTTAGGTTAGAAGTTCTTTCCCTGTTAAGGGGAACTACGTTGCCCTGATCCTCATACCAGATGAGGTACGTAGGCAGGAGATCGTGCGAGATCTCTCCGGGCACCCTTTTTCTTTTTGTGTGTGTTTGCTTGACAGCTAGCAGGCTCGAGTACCAGACTCCCTGTTAGTTTGTTTGTTCAACTTTTTTGTTGCTTTTGACGACTCAGCGTCCGGTTAACCGCTTGTTTGCTTGGAGTCTGACGTAAGTCCAGCGATTGGCAGTCGGTTTCCTGGTTGTGTTTGTGTGCTTGGAGTCTGACGTAAGTCCAGCGATTGGCAGTCGGTTTCCTTGTTTGTGTTTGTGTGCTTGGAGTCTGATGTAAGTCCGGCCATTGGCATTCGGTTTCCAGTTTGTGTTTCTTTTGTTCGGAGTCGGACGTAAGGCCAGCCATTGGCAGTCTATTTCCATTTGTGTGTTTGTTTTGACGTCTCAGCGTCTGTGCGTGTGTTTTGTTTCGGCGTGCGTTAGCCGAACTACGGTAGCTCTGATTCTCATTCCATATGAGATACGTAGGCATAGGATGCGATATCCTAGCGAGCCCGTTCCCCCCTTCTTCCATCCGTGTTTTATTCCAGTGTGTGTGCATTCTTTGAGCAGTTTCTTAGCAACCTTATTCTTTTCTTTTGAGCGTGGATCCCGTCGAGTACAACGGACGTGAGGGGTGCTAATACCTTCCCCTTGCGTAACCGACTCCCGATCCTTGCAATCTCCGGTCGTAAGACCATTTCCTTTTCAGGTTTACTTCGAGCGTTTCCTTTCCCTCCTTTGGGATAAATAACGCACGGTGGCGACTCTGTTTTTTTGCTTTTCCCGCCGGTTGTTTTTCGCGGATGCGACAGCTGACGACTCTGCTGGGGACATTAGAAGTTGACCTCTTGCTGGTCCATCTTCCCTAAGCGAGTCTCTCCTAGCGCTCTCTAGGATAGTTTAGGTTGCTTGTGCTGCTCTATTTGTTGCATTTATGATTATTATATTGTGTATATATTTGCATAAATGTTTGCATGCATCATATTATCATTATGCTGGATTCTGTACAGGTTGGTTCCTCTGATTTTGGGGTGGGTGTTCTGAGTGGGGCTAAAACCCAGACCCGAGTATATACCTAGGATTAGTGTGGTCTCACGTTTCCTCACATGTTGGATCAGCATGTTGTTGCAACGTGACATACCACAAGCCGGACGAGGTTCTTCTGAGTGAGCTCTTCCTTAGTGGGGTATTCCACTTTGGTTGGGTTATCTCTTTAGGGCTGTTTACTTCGGTGACCGTGCTTTCCCGGATCTTTGGTTTAGACGGTCTTATGAGAGCTGCAGCGACACACCCGAAAGGGCAAACCCGTTGAGTATCTTTGCCCGATTGTCGAGACCATTATCCGCGTTAGGATGACCTGATTAGAATTCACCTGTGAGGGGAGGGTTGATTCTTACAGATGCATATTCTGATGGTGACTATTGGGTCCTATTTATAAGTCGGATTTATGGATTTATTTCTGAGACGCCGGAGTTTTGTCCGCGTATTTATCAGTGGGGATCCGTTTATTTCAGGATTCCCTGGGCTGGTTCAAAGGGTCTTGTGGTTATCTGTTCAGAGGACTTTCTAGTGATGATGGTGATATATTCTTAGTTCCGTTTATTTCGGAACCTCCCAAGTTGGATTTATGGTTACTCAGTTCCTCAGATGGTTGTGATCAATTCAGAAACCGAGACTCAGTACAGTGGATGATCAGATAACTTGGAGGATGACATAGTGCATTGCATTCATGCATCAACATCATTCCCATTTTGCATTCATCTGCATCTAACCCATGTCTATCCGTACTCAGGGTCTATTTTTGATTGAGATCCTGGTTGAGAGACATCCAGATGTCAGAATGTCATTGTCAAATTATTATCCGTCTCGATGAAGCCAGAATCGAAGGACCGAATGTTCCTAGTACGGATAAACATTGCATGTGTGAGTCATATTAACCTGTTTTCTGTTTTGTAGGTGTCAGTATCTAACCAAGTGCACATAGCTCTTCCGCTCAGATACCCTAATAGACTCAACAAGTCCAAGCTGATGGATCCACCCAACGCCGACATTCTCGAATTGAAAGAGATGATAAGGGAGTTGTTCAATGTCGTGCAAGGGCTCGCCTTGGGGCAGAAAGCAATCGCCGAAAAGGTGGAGAGGATTGAAAACTGGCTGAGAATGGGGGAAATCCAGGGAGATGCTCTGTCGTCTGGAGTAAAGAAGCCCTCCGGTAATAGTCAACACAAGAAGGAGGTTGAATCAAGTGATGTGCATGCCAAGAGGGGTAAGGATCGTTATCACCCGTATGCTGCTGCAGTGACTATTCCTGCAGGTAATTCATCTGTACTACAGCAACACCAGCCACCTCAACAGAGAGTACAGAAAGCCGGGTGCCAAGTGAGAAAAGGGAAGACAGATCGGCAGTTTGATAAGCCGCCCATGACGTATGCTCTTCTGTTGAAGAGGTTGAAGGATCTTGGATTGGTGCGGCCAAGGATGTTGGCTCCGTTGAGACCTGATCAGAGGCCTGCCAGTTATGATGAGAATGCCAAATGTGAATTCCACTCTGGTGCCCCTGGACACAATATGGAGAATTGTAAAGCTTTTAAGCATATTGTCCAGGACCTGGTGGATTCCAAGGCCATTAATTTTGCACAATCTCCAAATGTTAATGCTAATCACATGCCCGCGCATGGTCAGATGGGGGTGAATGCAATTTCTGAGGATAGGAGGACGATTGGGCTGATGAATGGGGATCAGTTAAAAACTCCAATGTCTGTGGTCCAGAGACCTCTGATGAAGAGTGGAGATTTCCCTAGTTGTGATAATTGTTGTGCGGCTGTCGCCACAAACGGGTGTGTAATGATGAGGGAAACGACTCAGAGAATGATGGAGGTGGAAATGGATGGTGAAAAATTTGAAACACCATGTCAGGCAGTTGAAACCGTCAAGGTGGAGAATGTCATTATTGCTGAGAAAGAGAAAAAGCCGTCCATTTCTTCTTACAAACAGGCCGTGGAAGTGGTGAGAAATGGAGGGATCCCAGGCTGGGGAAGAATGATAGACATTGCGGTGAAAACAGATAGGTTCAGGATTGGTTATCAGGAAAGCCAATACCCGTCTGTGTAAAACAGAAGACGTCATCAACCGTTCACATTCATTAGTGCTGGAATGCTGGATCCAGGTCACGCTTGTGCGGTGGGTGAAGAGATTGACAGTGACTGCGAACTTGACTCGTGGATAAAATCGTGCGTACCAGGGAACTGGAAGGCCGAAAAGATCATCACTGTCACTCTACGTGAAGAGTAATATTTCCTGTTTTTCAATTCTGTTTGCATGAAAGCCATACGTTTTGCCCGAAATGTAATGGTCCATTGTAAGGGCCACCTCATGTGTTTCATTTTGCAACATTTTGCATCATTAATAAATGGATGTTTTTGTATTAAAAGCGGTGTTCCCTGTTTTTCATTTATTTTTGCAGTTTAAAAACAAAAATAAAAATGGCAATGTTTGTTTTCATTTGTCTTCCTTTTGATTTGTCTCGTTCCGACTTCAAAAAAATAATCCTCCGGATCTCATTGATAACAATTCGGTTACACCTTTGTATGACTTTGACAATTCGATCTATCATGCCGAAGAAGAAGGCGAAGAAGATTGTGATCTGCTGGAATTAGCCAGGTTATTGAAACAAGAGGAGAAGGTGATTCAACCGCGTGAGGAGCGAGCGGAGATTGTTAATCCAGGCACCGAGGAGGTCAAAAAGTGCAAGTTGGGGCCGCTTCAGAGGCAAATGTCAAGAGCAGAATGGTAGCACTATTGAAAGAGTGCGTTGATATCCTCGCCTGGTCTTATCAAAATATGCCAGGGTGGAATACCGATGTTGTGGTGCACAAGCTCCCATTGAGAGAAGACTGTCCTCCAGCGAAGCGGAAGTCGGTGCTGAAAAAGGATGAGAAGGCGAGAATGGGTGTGGACTACCAAGATTTGAATAGAGCTAGTTCGAAGGGGAATTCCCAGTACTTCACATTGATGTATTGGTTGATAGTACAACTCATTTCGGTGTTTTCCTTCATTGATGGTTTTTTTGGCTATAATCAAGTTGAAATATCGCCAGATGACATGGAGAAAACAGTGTTCATCACACCGTGGGGCACCTTCTTGTTGCTATAGGTGATGCCATTCAGTCTCAAGAATGCCGGTGCTATCTACCAGAGGGCCGTGGTGACTTTGTTTCATGATATGATTCATTGTAGAATCGAATGCTATGTTGAGGACATGATAACAAAGTCCCAAACTGAAGAGGGGCATCTGGCAGATCTGGCTAAGTTGTTTGACCAGTAAAGATAATTCGAACTGAGGTTGAATCCGAATCAGTGCACTTGTGGAGTGCTGTCCGGTAAAATGTTAAGGCTTATTGTGAGCGGATAAGAGGAATCGAGGTCGATCCTGCTAAAAACACAAAAAAAAAAGCAAAAAAAAAAAGAAGAGAAAAAAAAGAAAAAAGCAATACAAGAAACGCCTGAACCGAGAACAGAAAAAGCGGTTCGTGGTTCCTTGGATAGATTGAGCTGCACTTCATGGTTCACATCTCATCTAACAGCCACGTGTGAACCTATATTCAAGTTATTGAGAAAAGATCAAACGGTCAGGTGAAATAATGATTGCCAAATGGCATTTGAAAAAAAATAAAAGAACATTTGCAGGAACCTCTGATTCTGATGCCTCTAGTGAAGGAACAACCATTAATCCTGTACTTGACAACCCTCGAGGGGTCTATGAGGTGTACTGGGTCAGCATGACGAGTCTAGTCGAAAAGAGCACGCAATTTACCTTAGCAAAAAGTTTACCGACTGTGAAACAATATATTCACTGCTCGAGAAAACTTGCTATACTTTGGCATAAGTTGCTCGCCGACTGAGACAGTATATGATGGTTCATACCACTTTGTGGATTTCCAAGACGGATCTGATCAAGTACATGTTTGAAAAGCTAGCATTGACCAGATGGGTTGCGAGAGGGCAAGTGATTTTGATTAAATATGATATCCAGTATATCTCTCAGAAGGCGATAAAGGGGAGTGTATTGTCTGATTACCTCGCCCAGCAACCCATTGAGGATTATCAGCCAAGGACATTTGAGTTCCCTGATGAGGACATCTCGAGGTGCTCAAATTGAAAGATTGTGAGGAACCGATCCCGGAGGAGGGGCCTGACCCTGAATCCGAACGGATTATGATGTCTGATGGGGTTAATGTGGATGAGTTAGCGCTGCTTTGGTTACGCCAAAGGGATCCCATGTTCCCTTCGTTGCCCGGTTAGCATTTGATTCCACCAACAATGGTGGCTGAGTACGAAGCTTGTATCCTGGGTATCGAACCTCGGTGCGTGCATCTACTGGGGCAACGCCTTCCTCGCAGGTGTATGAGAAGGAATCGGTGCTACTATTTGAGGTCCAGATTTCATCATGGAGAGTCTTGGTGGGCGTAAAATTGGAGAAGGCTGAGTGGATAAGGACTCGGTATGACGCGTTGAGCCTGATTGAGGAAAAGAGACTGGCAGTTACTTGTCATGGGGCAGTTGTACCCAGTGAGCGAAGCGTGTTGTTGACCGAAAAGTGCGACCTCGTGCGTACCACGTGGGAGAGCTGGTATTTGAAAAGGATCCTTCCTCCTCAAGGCGATCGTGGGGCAAGTGGATATACGGTTATGAATGTCCATCCGTGGTCAAGAAGGTTTTCTCTGGCAGAGCTTTGTTGTCAACAACTACGGATGACGAGGATTTTTCGTCCCTTGTGAATGCGGACGCAGTTAAAAGATACTTCGTAAAAAAGAGACCCGTTGGACAAAAAGAATAAAAGAGTCCAGGCAAAAAAGGGCATCCCGGCGAACCGAAAAAAAGAGAAAAGGTTCGGGCAAAAATTAGGGATAAAAGAGAAAAAATGTACACCCGGCAAGTCGAAAACCTGAAAGGGCGACTTGGGCAAAAAAGGGTATCCCGGTGGACTGAAAACCTGAAAGGGCGGTCCAGGAAAAAGAGGGATTGAAACGAACAACTGCGTCTAAGCATGATCGTTTGTGCTTTGGTTAAGACACCGTGGATAATCCCCGGTAGGGATCGATTGGAAGCGTCTTGTTCAGGAGGCAGAAAGCACAGAAAGTATGAGGACATATGGGGTGTAACCGAGTTGGAACTCGATGAGATCGTGGTTTCACATTGCCATTAGGATAAATTTTTCCTTTTGTGCGCAATTACCTCTTTTCAGGGATTGCTTCCTTTGTATTGCTCATTCATGAGCCACACTTTTTTTCAATCAATAAAATGCATATTCAGTCAAATAATTTTGTTTTTGTTTTCATTACCGCTTTGATTGCAAAAACATCCAGTTATTTTTGATAAAGAATCTTTGCATTTTAAGACATACAGGTCCCTTCCAATGCATGTTTATAAGATTGAAAACTTGAAATCTTATTCGGAAGGTGGAGTGATTCAGGTGTTGATATATTGGCACGCATGGTGTAACACCCCTTTTTCTACCCCAAATTATTTAACATATAGTCAGAATAAATAAGCACGCATATAAAGAAAAGGGCGTCACATCGACGTTTTCGAAATTTAAAACTTTCAAAAACCAACAATACACCTGGTAATTCAAAATAAGACATTTCATTCAACATGAATATTCAAGCAATATGCGTACGCAGCGGAAAATAAAGAATACTCATGTAATTCATAATATGATCCATGTCCCATACCATGATCATCTCTCAATAATCACTTCAAATAAAATAAAACAATTAATGACGTAAAGCATATCAAAATAAGATATGAGTTCAATACCACTAATCTACCCAGTGTTACATGACCAGAGCATTGACTCATTACCTAATTTTAAACTAAATATGGAAACTCTCCAGCTATTCTTGAGCGAGCTACCGTCCACCTACTCCAACAATACTACTCTGTAGTATCTGCACGATACCCATGTAAAGGTAACATTCAAACAGAAAGGGTGAGAATTCCAAATCATTATGAAATAGCATAATAAGGCACAATGAATTAAAACAACAATTCAAGAATTCATCACACTTTGTATTATTATATCACTGATATTAACAAACAATCATCTCACATGCTTCAAACATGCATCACACCCACATCAATACATGCATTCAATGATCACATAACTATAAACGACTCGATGCAAGACAATATGACTCCATGCATGTGGTACCTCAATGTGAACTCAAAGTTTCACCGCTTTCCGATTCAATATCTAGAATCCAAGCCACGCTTCCGACCCGGACAAGACCAAAGCCCTACGTCTGTTTCCAATAAAGGATCACTGCTTAATACTACGCCTAATCCCAATTAAGGATTAATGTCTGCTACGTCTGTTTCCAATGAAGGATCACCGCTTAAATACTACGCCTAATCCCACTTAAGGATTAACGTCTGCTACGTCTGTTTCCAATGAAGGATCACCGCTTAACCACTTCCACAATGAAGTCAACCATGCTATGAATGAATGCACACATACCAACACATATGCAATTAAGACCATCTATATACCGTCTTAACATCCCACATATCACCATGACTCACAATTGGTACATATACACATTCATCACAACACATCAATTACGATTACATATACACATCCATAACCATAAATCATTCACAATTCAATAATAGTATACATACACATTCATACAATATATTATTCACCAATATAGGCCAATCATCAAATATGTACACATAGATTTCATTCCAAAACGCACACAACATTTAAATATCAATTTTTCACTTTTCAAACAGTGTTAACCGGTTAACGCCCTGGGTTAATCGGTTAACGCAAAACAGAATGCGCTTCTTGGCAATTTTTAACAGTGTTAACCGGATAACGCCCTGGGTTAACCGGTTAACGCAAGACAGAATGAAATTTTTTTAATATCGTAACAGTGTTAACCGGTTAACGCCCTGGGTTAACCGGTTAACGCAAAACAGAAAGTTGTTCCTGCGCTAACACGAAACAGAATGCAGATTTCCCCGCATTTTTCATCGTTGGAGGACTTCCGGACCTCCGATTTCGATTCCGTAAAAAGCTACACGTTCAAAAAATTATGACTCATCCAATTATATATTCATTCACAGTTTTAGCATAATTTAATCATCACAATTCAAGAGTATTTATCAAGACCTAATAATTCCAAAACCATGCCAATTAAAGATTTCAACCTAAATCATGTTCCTATCCATTGACCCAATCATACTAACCCATAATAATAAGGATTTCCCCCCTTACCTTGTCAATTTGATGGAAACCTTGACTCCTCTCGCTTTTCCTCTCCTCTTTCTCTATTGCCTTCAGTGCTCAAGTGAATTCTAATTCTCACTTCCTTCACTCTTACTATTTATAATAGTATTCTTGTTGGGCTTAAATCATCTAATTTAATCACTAGGCCCAATAATACCTAATATTTAAATACCTCTATTTAAATTTAAATAATTAACCACTCACTATGCAACCAATTTAATTAATTAATTCAATTATTTACTTATTTCTTATATCCACTAGATAATGAATTAATACACCAATTAATTAATTAGCACCCCACATAATTAAATTAAAATTATAATAATAATAGTATAATAATTCAATACTAAAAAAAATGGGTTGTTACAACTCTCCCCCACTTAAAAGATTTTCGTCCTCGAAAATTTACCTCAAACGAACAACTCCGGATATGATTCCCTCATCTTATCCTCGAGTTCCCACGTAATATTTCCATTGGCGACTTCGCCCCATATTACTTTTACCAAAGCAATCTCCTTACCACGAAGCTTCTTCAGTTCTCGATCTTCAATCCACACAGGTGATGTATCAACCGTCAAATTATCCCGTACTTGCACATCATCTAATGGAACAACATGCGATGGATCCGCAATGTACTTCCTCAATTGAGACACATGGAATACATCATGAAGATTAGAAAGTGATGGTGGTAATGCAATCCGATATGCCACTTCACCTATCCTCTCGGAAATCTGATAAGGACCAATGAAACGCGGCGTCAACTTACGCGACTTCAAAGCTCTACCAACACCCGTTATTGGCGTAACTCGAAGAAACACATGCTCGTCTTTCTCAAACTCAAGAGCTTTCCTCCTCTTATCATGATAACTCTTTTGACGACTCTGAGAAGCCTTCATCTTCCCTTGAATCATCTTAATCTTATCTGTAGTCTCTTGAATCAACTCGGGTCCAACCACAACACTCTCTCCCGATTCGTACCAACATAAAGGAGTTCTACACCTTCTGCCATAAAGGGCCTCAAAAGGTGCCATTCCAATACTTGAATGGAAACTATTATTATATGTAAACTCGATTAAAGGAAAGAAACTATCCCAATTTCCTCCTTGTTCCAAAACACAAGACCTCAAAAGATCTTCAAGTGACTGAATAGTCCTCTCCGTTTGACCATCAGTTTGCGGATGATATGCTGAACTCAAACGCAACTTCGTACCCAAAGCACTTTGCAAACCTTCCCAAAATCTCGAAGTGAACCTCAGATCTCTATCCGAAACAATACTCGACGGTATACCATGCAAACACACAATTCTCTCGATGTACAACTTAGCAAGTCTCTCCATTGAATAATCCATTCTCATCGGAATAAAATGAGCACACTTCGTCAGCCTGTCCACAACGACCCAAATCGCCTCACAAATACTCGATATTCTTGGTAAGCCCAAAACAAAATCCATAGAGATACTATCCCACTTCCACTCGGGGATAGATAACGATTGCATCAAACCAGACGACTTTTGATGTTCAATCTTTGACTTTTGACAAGTCAAACATGAATACACAAATTCCGCTACATCCTTCTTCATACCTTGCCACCAAAACATCTTCCTCAAGTCTTGATACATCTTAGTAGCACCAGGATGAATACTCAGACCACTTCTATGCCCTTCCTCAAGAATCCTCTTTCTCAAATCCATACCATCCGGAACACACACTCGATCACGACACCTCATGATACCATTCTCATCAATCCGAAAGTCACCACCTTTACCTTGGTTAATCAATGTCATAACATCGACTAACTTCAAATCTGACCTCTTACCTTCTCTAATCTCGTCAAGAATGTCACACGTAAGCTTCAACATCCCAAGCTTAACACACGAAGACGTCGCTTCACAAACCAAACTCAAATCCCTAAATTGCTCCAACAATTCAAACTCTCGCATCATCAACATAGACATATGCAATGACTTCCTACTCAATGCATCGGCTACAACATTCGCCTTCCCAGGATGATATTTCAAACCAAAATCATAATCCTTCAAGAATTCCAACCATCTCCTTTGCCTCATATTCAATTCTTTATGATCGAACAAGTACTTCAAACTCTTGTGATCACTAAACACATCAACCTCGATCCAAACAAGTAATGTCTCCAAAGCTTCAACACAAACACAACGGCGGCCAACTCTAAATCATGCGTCGGATAATTCTTCTCATGAACCTTGAGTTGCCTCGAAGCATAAGCTACCACTTGCCCCTTTTGCATCAGAACATCTCCCAAAGCCCAACAAAGAAGCATCGCAATACACAACGAAGGTTTCTAACAGACCCGGTAAAGTCAAAATAGGAGCTGTAGTCAATCTTCTCTTAAGCTCTTGAAAATTCGCTTCACACTGCGAAGTCCAAATGAAAGCTTGACCCTTCCTAGTCAACTGCGTCAACGGTAACGACAACTTAGAAAATCCCTCAATGAACTTCCTATAATAACCAGCCAAACCAAGGAAACTTCGAATCTCAGCAACAGACTTAGGAGCTTCCCACTGAGATACAACTTCGATCTTCGTAGGATCCACAGAAATCCCACCGCTCGAAATCACATGTCCAAGAAAACTCACTTCACTCAACCAAAATTCACATTTAGAGAGTTTAGCAAACAACTTCCTCTCTTTCAACACCGATAACACAACCTTCAAATGCTCTGCATGATCCTCTTCGCCCTTGGAATAAATCAATATATCATCGATGAACACAACTACAAACTTATCCAGATAATCATGAAAGATTCTATTCATATACTCCATAAATACACCAGGTGCATTCGTCACCCCAAAAGGCATCACGGAGTACTCGTAGTGACCGTACCTTATCCTAAAAGCAGTCTTCTGGATATCCTCAGCCTTTACACGAATCTGATGATACCCAGACCTCAAATCAATTTTGCTAAACACACAAGCTCCAACCAGCTGATCCATCAGATCGTCAATCCTCGGAAGTGGATATTTGTTCTTAATCGTCACTTTATTCAGTTGTCTATAATCAACACATAATCTCATAGAACCTTCTTTCTTCTTGACCAATAGCACAGGTGCACCCCACGGCGACACACTAGGACGAATAAACTTCTTCTCGAGTAAGTCTTCAAGTTGACTCTTCAACTCTTTCAACTCAGAAGCGGACATTCGATAGGGAGCCATCGATACAGGACTAGTTCCTGGAACTAAATCAATCGAAAACTCGACCTCTCGTTCCGGCGGTAAATCACTTATATCTTCCGGAAATACCTCCGCAAATTCACAAACTATTGGCAGTTCTTCGATCATCCTCTTCTCCCGAATATCCAAAGTTGCCAACAACATAAACAACTCGGCACCATCTTGCACCGATTCATCAACTTGCTTAGCAGACACACACCAATCTTCCTTAGCATCAACCTCAGGAAAAATAACCGTTTTCTCGAAACAGTTGATATACACCCGGTTAACTTTTAACCAATTCATACCCAAAATCACGTCGAGTTTCTCTAACGGAAGACAATTTAAATCAACTCCAAAATCCCTACCAAATCTACTCAATGGACAATTCAAACACACATAGGAAGTAGAAATAGAACCCATAACAGGTGTATCAATAATCATACTTCTACGCATATCAGATAATATGAGATTCAGCCTCTTAGCACAATCCAAAGAAATGAAAGAATGTGTTGCACCGGTATCAATAATGGCAATCAAAGGTGTACCATTAATAAAGCACGTACCTTGGATTAGTCTATCATCGGTAGTGGTCTCCGCACCAGACAATGCAAACACCTTTCCCTTCACTTGCTCCTTCTTCGGCTTATCACATTGCGAACTAATGTGACCTTTCTCACCACAGTTGAAACAAGTTACGTTCGAACCAACCCTACACTGGTTTGCTCTGTGACCCATCCTGCCACAATTGAAACACTTCCCAGAATCTCTACTACACTCTGTAGCACGATGGCCTTCCACACCACATTTGAAGCACTTAAGTGGAATAGAAGATACTCCCCCACTTGGCTTCTTGCCAACACTAGATTGTCTCCTCTTGTCATCATATGGTTTTCCCCGATCTTGGTTTTTCCCCTTCAGACTCTTGTAGACAGAAGCACTCTCCCTACTATCCTCGTCATAAATCTGGCTCTTGTTAACCAATTCGGTAAAACGAGTAATCTGTTGGTAACCAATGGCCTTCTTGATATCATGTCTCAAGCCATTCACAAACTTCAAACATTTAGATCTCTCAGCATTAGCAGTATTGTAATGAGGACAATACTTGATAAGCTCCTGAAATTTAGCAGCATAATCAGCAACGGTACCATTTCCTTGCTTCAATTCAAGGAACTCCACCTCTTTCTTCCCATGACAATCTTCTGGGAAATAGTTCTCCAAGAAGGTATCACGGAAAAGAGTCCAAGTAAATTCAATGTTGTCTTCTTTGAACCTCTGAAGAGTGTTATTCCACCAATCTTCAGCTTCCTTCTCAAGCATATGGGTACCAAACTGCACTTTCTAAGCATCAGTACAGTTCATGACTCTGAAGATCTTCTCAATTGCTTTCAGCCAAGCTTGAGCTTTCTCAGGTGCATACTCACCCTCAAAGATAGGAGGATTGTTCCGCTGGAATCTCCCCAAAGCACGGAACTCATCATCATCTCCCTTTTGGTTACCAGCATTCGCATTCGCTTGATGGGCATTCGCTTGATGGATCTATCCCATGGATTCAGCCAGCATCCTCAGCGCCTCAGCAATGGCATCGTCATTCCTGCCTGCAACCATTGTCCTAACAACCCAAAACATCAAACAAACAGTATCGATCATGTCAGATACACAAATCAAATACCACGGAAAACTTACTACTATTGACCAACTGGTCGACCATGCTCTGATACCACTTTGTAACACCCCTTTTTCTACCCCAAATTATTTAACATATAGTCAGAGTAAATAAGCACGCATATAAAGAAAAGGGCGTCACATCGACGTTTTCGAAATTTAAAACTTTCAAAAACCAACAATACACCTGGTCATTCAAAATAACACATTTCATTCAACATGAATATTCAAGCAATATGCGTTCGCAGCGGAAAATAAAGAATACTCATGTAATTCATAATATGATCCATGTCCCATACCATGATCATCTCTCAATAATCACTTCAAAAAAAATAAAACAATTAATGACGTAAAGCATATCAAAATAAGATATGAGTTCAATACCACTAATCTACCCAGTGTTACATGACCAGAGCATTGACTCATTACCTAATTTTAAACTAAATATGGAAACTCTCCAACTATTCTTGAGCGAGCTACCGTCCACCTACTCCAGCAATACTACTCTGTAGTATCTGCACGATACCCATGTAAAGGTAACATTCAAACAGAAAGGGTGAGAATTCCAAATCATTATGAAATAGCATAATAAGGCACAATGAATTAAAACAACAATTCAAGAATTCATCACACTTTGTATTATTATATCACTGATATTAACAAACAATCATCTCACATGCTTCAAACATGCATCACACCCACATCAATACATGCATTCAATGATCACATAACTATAAACGACTCGATGCAAGACAATGTGAATCCATGCATGTGGTACCTCAATGTGAACTCAAAGTTTCACCGCTTTCCGATTCAATATCTAGAATCCAAGCCACGCTTTCGATCCGGACAAGACCAAAGCCCTACGTCTGTTTCCAATAAAGGATCACCGCTTAATACTACGCCTAATCCCAATTAAGGATTAACGTCTGCTACGTCTGTTTCCAATGAAGGATCACCGCTTAAATACTATGCCTAATCCCACTTAAGGATTAACGTCTGCTACATCTGTTTCCAATGAAGGATCACCGTTTAACCACTTCCACAATGAAGTCAACCATGCTATGAATGAATGCACACATACCAACACATATGCAATTAAGACCATCTATATACCGTCTTAACATCCCACATATCACCATGACTCACAATTGGTACATATACACATTCATCACAACACATCAATTATGATTACATATACACATCCATAACCATAAATCATTCACAATTCAATAATAGTATACATACACATTCATACAATATATTATTCACCAATATAGGCCAATCATCAAATATGTACACATAGACTTCATTCCAAAACGCACACAACATTTAAATATCAATTTTTCACTTTTCAAACAGTGTTAACCGGTTAACGCCCTGGGTTAATCGGTTAACGCAAAACAGAATGCGCTTCTTGGCAATTTTTAACAGTGTTAACCGGTTAACGCCCTGGGTTAACCGGTTAACGCAAGACAGAATGCAAATTTTTTAATATCGCATCAGTGTTAACCGGTTAACGCCCTGGGTTAACCGGTTAACGCAAAACAGAAAGCTGATCCTGCGCTAACACGAAACAGAATGCAGATTTCCCCGCATTTTTCATCGTTGGAGGACTTCCGGACCTCCGATTTCGATTCCGTAAAAAGCTACACGTTCAGAAAATTATGACTCATCCAATTATATATTCATTCACAGTTTTAGCATAATTTAATCATCAAAATTCAAGAGTATTTATCAAGACCTAATAATTCCAAAACCATGTCAATTAAAGATTTCAACCTAAATCATGTTCCTACCCATTGACCCAATCATACTAACCCATAATAATAAGGATTTCCCCCCTTACCTTGTCAATTTGATGGAAACCTTGACTCCTCTCGCTTTTCCTCTCCTCTTTCTCTATTGCCTTCAGTGCTCAAGTGAATTCTAATTCTTACTTCCTTCACTCTTACTATTTATAATAGTATTCTAGTTGGGCTTAAATCATCTAATTTAATCACTAGGGCCAATAATACCTAATATTTAAATACCTCTATTTAAATTTAAATAATTAACCACTCACTATGCAACCAATTTAATTAATTAATTCAATTATTTACTTATTTCTTATATCCACTAGATAATGAATTAATACACCAATTAATTAATTAGCACTCCACATAATTAAATTAAAATTATAATAATAATAGTATAATAATTCAATACTAAAAAAAATGGGTTGTTACACCTGGGGCACGTTTTTATCTAACGATCTCTTTTGCAGGTGCTGTTAGATATTTTCGCTCACTTGCAGGTCGTGATGTGAAGCCTTTTTGACAAGAGATCCCCGTGGAGTCCAATCAGGGACGAGGGATTGAAGAATGGTGAAAAGACGGCGAGAAACGTACGACGATCCTGGATATTAATCAAGAAGACTCTTCAAAGTCCGAGGACTGGAAAGTTTGTATAAATCCAAGGAGTTCGATCTCCGTCGAGTACGGAGGAGTCGAGAATACAAGGTGATGAATCAGAAAAGTCCAAACGAGTTTGGGAGTTCTCAAAAGTGGAAAGCTGACACTGGAGTTGGATGGTGAATACCAGGGTTCGACGAGTCGACAGGTGTTCTGTGCCAGATATTCCTTGTTTCCCCAAGCAGAGTTGGGATTGTTACCTCCTCAGCAGATTCGAGGTCTATGTCTTCCCTAGCAGGGTCGGGATGGTTATCTCCCCAGCAGGTTTGAGATCGGTGTTTCCTTAGCAGCCAGGCCTGAAGGTTACTATTTCCCCAGTGGAGGTGTCCGTTGCTGGCTTTTCCCCAGCATGTCAAAAATTGTTGTTTTCCCCGCAGAATGCGTGGGTGGTTTCTTCCCCAGCGAAGTCCCCAAGTGGATCGGGTTCAGTGGAGGTCATCCTTGGTAAGGGTGGTCCTTTCCCCAGCGGCAATGCTATTCCCCAACAGGGTGGAGGTTGGAGTGTTGTTGAGTTCCTCAGCAGAGTGCCTCGAGCTCCCCAGAAGACTCCCTTGAGGGGGATACTGTTTATGCATTCATCATGTAGATAAGCATGGCATATTGCATACCTAATTGCGTAGCATTTCCATAGTTATGGAGCATTACGCTAAAAAATAATGCATGAGCATTGCAAGCATAAGCTAGTCTCAAGCCATGGTTACCTTTGAGATTTGGTTTCGCCAGTGGGTGAAGATGCTACTCAAGCCGTGGTTACCGTTTGAGAAGTGGTTTCGCTAGTTGGAAGATCAGCATCAGCATTGCAAGCATCAGTTACTCGAGCCGTGGTTACCGCTTGGGAGTTGGTTTCGCCGGATGGTGAAGATGTTACTCCGAGGAGTTTAGCATCATGGTGTTGGGTCAACCATATTCCCCAGTAGTGCGATACTGGAGGAGATTTCTGTCGTGCGAGGTAGAAGTTGGAAGATGTTACTCTGAGGAGTTTAGCATCATGACGTTGGAGTAACAATGTTCCCTAGTAGTGCGATATTGGAGGAAATTTTTCTATCGGGCGGAGATGGAAATAAAATCAAAGAACGTTACGCGATCAGCGCAAAAATACATTTCAATTGGAGAAAGGGAAGTGTTGCGGCATTTTCTGGAGAACGGGGTTCAAATAGAGATTGGAGTTGAAGATTATATCCGGGATGAGGTCCTCAGGAGTGTCTTCTGATCATGTGTCATCTTAGACTTTGGCTGAGGCCAACAGAGGTCGTTATGGGTGTCTTCTGAGGAAGAGATGCACATGTTACCTTCCTTTCGTGAAGGTGTACCCTCTGATATGTCACCATCAGAGTGGTGTTTTGGTGTTATTTCCGATGTTGCCAGCGGAATTATCACAAGAAAATGGAGAAAGGGGTTCAAATGGAGAGGAGGAGATGTTGGGCATTTTCTGGAGAGCGGGGTCCAAATGGAGAAAGGGAGACACATGGTGTTTTCTGGAGAACGGGGTTCACAACGGCGATCACGAGTTATCGTCAGGCGACTGAGGTTCAATTGGAGAGCGGGGTTCATTGTTTGGCAAACAAGACTACTATGAAGGTGTCGGGGTTCAACTGCGGTGATCCGGGATCATTCGCGCGAAAGAAAATATTTGTTCGGGGTTCAAGAAAAACGAAAAAGAGGAAATCAATCAGAAAGTTCCGGGGTTCAAGAAAAAGTAAAAAAAATAATAATAATAATCCCCAGCGGATGCGGCGTTCAGGCCATGGTTATTCCTGTGTTACCATTTATTTTGGTAGCCAAGTCAACATTCTGTTTCGGTGTTCAGGCCGACTGTCTCCGTACCAGACGGATTTTTCTTCTTTTGAGATCACTTCTTTGCCGATTCTGACAGGCAGTGTTAATTATTTCCCATCAGAGCGCAAATTATTCGTCTGTTTTTGGTATTCAATCACTCTTCACCCTGATCATCTGAAAGTCGAGGTTGTTCATATCGACAGGTTCATAGTGGATTGAATAGGGGCAACTGTAACACCTCAAAATTTGCCCTCCTCTTCTTGGGACTAGCTTAGCATATTGCATTTCATGTTTTAGGACATTAGGCATTTGCATATTGCATATCATGTGATAATAACAAGTCATCCTCCTAAATCTTTCTCAGAAGATAGAGAGGTTAAGAGATCATGCCTGAGGGTCTTATTGAATTGATGATCAATCATCTGAGGGTTGCTCTTCAATTAGGTTTTTGGTTCATCAAGAAGTTTGAGTATTATCTTATTGGCAAGGGTACATCATCATCATCATGGTCTTGTCATCCTCAAGGGGTTCATTATGCCTGATCATGTTCTTTAGGATTAGGGTTTTGACCTCTGGTCAACCCTAATCAATGCCATTCTACCAGTCAGGGATTTTCAAGGAGATGAGGTCTTTATTGAGATGGAGATCATCATATGATTTTATTGAGCTTGTACAAGCTAGGGTTTCATTTTGGAGCCGTTTCATCAAGTGGTTGAGGCTCAAAATCATCTGTGCATGTTCAAGTCATCTGTCAACCTAGAAAGTCAATAGAAAGTCAACTGAGGGCTAGGAGGTGGAGAAATGAGTTTCAACATCTCATTCATGTTCAAAAGAGGCTTATTAATCATGTCAAATGCATATCTTGAAGAATTTGAGGTCAGATCAAAACTTTCCAAAAATGGAAAGTGACCTATAATTGAAAGTTTCCCAAAATGGAAAGTTTTTGGTTCAAATTCACCATGATCTTGCATCATCAAAGAAGCTTCAAATGAAACTTTGTCCAACACGAAAGTTGAATATCTCTTTCTCCCATTTCCAAAAAGTCAAAGATCATGAATTTATGATGAATGGTTGATGAGATATGGTCAAATCATTGCCAAGAATGCATGAAACTTCAAAAGGGCATAACTTTTGATTCATAACTCCAAATTTGGTGGTTCTTTTTGCACTTTGCTTCTCATGACATGTAGTTTCCAAAACATCCATCACATTGCATGAAATTTGAATATATGATCACTTGCTTATTCATGAAGATTTTGGAGGGAAAATCATAAATTAAAAAATGGTGCATCATGGGAACTTTTTGCCATTGCCAATGTGTTTAAAAAATGATTTTGAGTGACTTTGATCAAGCACATGGCACTGTTCACGTCCATTTACTACATGCACCATGCAAATTTTCAATTTTTGCCATGCACCCTTATTTTGCTAATTCCTAATTAACTTTGCTTAATTTTAATTAAAATAGGAATAACACATGGTATATATACATAATTATAACAGAATTTTGGGGGGTTAATCACAATTCACATTTCTAGATCCAAAATTCTCTCTCCCTCCAAAACTTTCTTCAAACCAAAATTCAAATTTCTTGAACATAACACTTGTTTTTTGTTGGAGATTCATGATCAGTGAGTTGATTATAGTGTGAATCAAGTGTTGGTTCGTGGAATTCGTGCAAGAATCAAGTGGTTGAAGCTCATGAAGTTGAAAATGGAAATTCAAGTTTAAGCTAGATCTACAAGTTTCCAAGCTTCCGATTCATCATTAAACATCATATCAAGTATTCTGGAGTGGATTAGAAGCATCTGGAGCTTTGAATCGTGCAAAACAAGCAACTGTTCTTCAAGAGGTCACATTTTTGATCCTCTTAATTCTCTGTTTTATGTACATAATCTTGTAGATCTTGTTGTGGTGAGAATTCTGATATAAATTTTGTGGAATTTGGATGAAAATTGAGTGAGATATGATGATTTCAAGTTTAGATCTAGAAACTTCTTTGCTTTGATTCAGAAAATCCATGGAGATTTAGGCTTAGATAATATGATATTTGAATTCTACATTGAAAGAGCTTTCCAACGATATATAATTTGTAAAATTCTGAGAAAATCTGGAAATTCTGGAAAAAGCTTGCATGAACATTCACGGTGTTCATCTTCATCTTCATGAAGAAGATGAAGATCTTTATCTCTGGTTCGCTAGGGTTCTAGCATGAAGAACACGCGCCCAGGCCTGTTTAATCCATGGTCCTCACTTCGATTCCTGCTTCAGTCGTTTTTTGGAATTTATTTTTCACTTTTGCCATGCTATGCCATTTTTATTTCACATTTTTTCATCAACTTGTAAAAATCATAACAAATTGAAAAATGCATCAAATTACTCCCAATTTTTTGCATAATGATCCTTGGAATGTCTAGCTTTTTATGATCATAAGTTTGAAAGTTGTGCATGGCTGGATTTTTTCTGGTGTTATAATCTTTGACCATAGGTGCATTTGTGACCTAGCCTTACTCTTTCCTTTGTGAAATGCTTGATTTTAATCCAATGGACTTGAAATTTTACATGCTGATTCTAGACACATTGATGGATGTTTTAGGCTTGGTTTGGTATTTTTCCCATTTACCATTTATGTTTTATGCTTGTGTTAACATGGTGTGACAATTTGTGTCACACATTTGGTTGTTCAACTTGTACCATTTAATTTCCATGCAAAATGATCTTGGATGCTTCTGATTTTTTGTATGTTGATCATGTTGAATGTGTTGAATGTTCATGAGGTTTTCCAGAATTATTTGAATCATTTCTGTTTTGATTTGAAATTTTCATTCATGATGTCCATATATGAGCCTTGAAATTGCCTTTGACTTCTTTTGATCATGAAATGCATTTGATGATTGATTTTGATGTGAGCCTTTTTAGGACATGTTAATATATGTTTGAAGTTACATTGTGTTGAATTTCAGCTCCTGTTTTGAATTTTTTCTTCACCTTTGACCCTAGGCTTTGACCTAGTGGTTTGTTGCTTACATGTGAGCTTTGAGTTTCAGGTTTAAGCATCCAAGTTCCATGATTGATGATGCTTCATCATTTGAATGTTGATATTTGCTTTTGATTGCTAACACTTGATGTTTTGTAGGTTGATGATAACTCATTTGAGTTTGCCTTATGGCTTATGTTTTGTACATTGGGATTGTCTGTTGGTTATTAACTGTTGTCTGTTTGTCTGAATTGTGTACTGACTGGTTTAGCTATTTCCACAGGTACTTAAGTTGCTTTAAGTTCATTTGAACTTTGCTTGGCTTTGCTTGTGGTTGGCATACCACTTAGGTAATGACCTCTGACTTCATGTAGTCTGGAAGACCTACTGTTATTGGTAGGCACCTGTCTGAAGCCCTCCTTAAGAGGCAATGTTTGTGGTTGTTTAACTTTGTGCCTTGTACATTTAAAGACCTCCTAAGTGAAGAGGTATTGGCAGATACAAGGGATGTGCAATCCATCCCCTGTTATTCAGTTGTGTCATTCATCCTGCTCACACCATTGTGTTGATGCACTTTGAATAAGAACCCAAGATCTTGTTGTGTCAGTCATGTGGAGAAGAGTTCCTTCATTCTGAACTCCCACACTTTCTATTTGATTCGAGCTCTCCCAGGCCAGGGATAAGAGCTATGAGGCATAACCCTCATCTCCATTTCATCTGCTTCACCCTAACTCTCAATGTTAGGGTTAAGAGCTAAAAACACCCCATTCCAGTTGGCTTGTTTCTACAGCCTAGCCTTGTATGAGCCAATTGTTTGCATATAGTGTGTGTGCTTGCTTTATTGTGCTTGTGTTTGCTTTTTTGCTGCTTAGGCTAGCTTGCTTCCTGTGAAAGTTAGGATAGAGACCTCAACATAGGGATCGTATGCATGACAACTTCTAGGCTCGAGTCGTAGTCTCCCTAGTAGCTTGTTATCTCCCTTGTCTCTGGTTAGGTTAGAAGTTCTTTCCCTGTTAAGGGGAACTATGTTGCCCTGATCCTCATACCAGATGAGGTACGTAGGCAGGAGATCGTGCGAGATCTCTCCGGGCACCCTTTTTCTTTTTGTGTGTGTTTGCTTGACAGCTAGTAGGGTCAAGTACCAGACTCCCTGTTAGTTTGTTTGTTCAACTTTTTTGTTGCTTTTGACGACTCAGCGTCCGGTTAACCGCTTGTTTGCTTGGAGTCTGACGTAAGTCCAGCGATTGGCAGTCGGTTTCCTGGTTGTGTTTGTGTGCTTGGAGTCTGACGTAAGTCCAGCGATTGGCAGTCAGTTTCCTTGTTTGTGTTTGTGTGCTTGGAGTCTGATGTAAGTCCAGCCATTGGCATTCGGTTTCCTGTTTGTGTTTCTTTTGTTCGGAGTCGGACGTAAGGCCAGCCATTGGCAGTCTGTTTCCATTTGTGTGTTTGTTTTGACGTCTCAGCGTCTGTGCGTATGTTTTGTTTCGGCGTGCGTTAGCCGAACTACGACAGCTCTGATTCTCATTCCAGATGAGATACGTAGGCATAAGATGCGATATCCTAGCGAGCCCGTTCCCCCCTTCTTCCATCTGTGTTTTATTCCAATGTGTGTGCATTCTTTGAGCAGTTTCTTAGCAACCTTATTCTTTTCTTTTGAGCGTGGATCCCGTCGAGTACGACGGACGTGATGGGTGCTAATACCTTCCCCTTGCGTAACCGACTCCCGATCCTTGCAATCTCCGGTCGTAAGACCATTTCCTTTCCAGGTTTACTTCGAGCGTTTCCTTTCCCTCCTTTGGGATAAATAACGCACGGTGGTGGCTCTATTTGTTTGCTTTTCCCGCCGGTTGTTTTTCGCGGATGCGATAGATATAGCTTTGCAGGCTCAATCAACAAAAGAAAGAAAAGGCAAAGGAAGTTGGAATGGTAATAAAGGTAGAGGATACTACAACAATTAGACTGGTCGAAATCAGCAAGAACGAAACTGGTCAAATCAGAGAAAACCTGGAACCAAGGCAACTAAAGAGGTGGTGTTATAGGTAGAGGAAGGGGTGGTGGTCAAAATCCAGAAAATAGTCACATTCAGTGTTACAATTATCAAAGGCATGATCACTATTCTAGTGATTGTCCAGAAAAGCAGAAGAATCAAGAAACTTATGCAAAGCTGGCAAAACATGAAGAAGAAGAGACGTTGCTAATGGTTACAACAAGAGAAGAAGAGAGATTCAAGGACCAGTGGTACTTGTAGTCAGGATGCTCATCACACATGTCTGGAAGAAAAAATTGGTTTGTCAACATAAAACCCTTAATGAAGAACATGGTGAAATTTGCAAATGACAACACTCTAGCAACTGAAGGTGTTGGTGATGTTCTGATTATGAGGAAAGATGGCAAGAGGTCAGTAATTTCAAATGTGTTGTACATACCAGGCAGGAAGAGTAATTTGCTCAGCATAGGGCAGTTGGTCGAAAAGAACTACAAGGTGTCGATCAAAGACAAGATGATGAGAGTTCTCGACTCAAATGGAAGGTTGATCTTGAAGGCTCCAATGTCTCAGAATAGAACCTCAAGATTGAACTAAATGTGATGGAGCATAAGTGCCTTGCAATAGCAGCCAACAAAGATGAATGGATATGTCATTACAGACTTGGCCATCACAATTTCAAAGACATCAGAGATTTGAAGAGAAGAAATATGGTTTCAGGATTACCAGAAATCGACATTCCAAACGAAGTGTGTGAAGAATGTGTGCAGGCAAAGCAACATAAGAACAACTTCAGTAAGGATGCAAGAAGTAGGTCGAAGGAAATTCTTGAATTCATATACTCTGATGTATGTGGTCCTCTTCAGGTGGATTCGATTGGAGGTAACAAATACTTTGTTACATTCATAGATGATTTCAGTCGAAAACTGTGGTCTTACCTGATCCAGAAAAAAAGTGAAGTGATCAAGGTATTTTCCAAGTTTAAATCTATGGTTGAAAGACAGAGCGGTCGAAAGATCAAGATTTTGAGAACTGATGGTGGTGGAGAATATGTGTCGAAAGACTTCGATGTATTATGTGTAAAAGAAGGGATTGTGCATGAGGTGATGCCACCCTACACTCCACAGCAGAATGGGGTCGTAGAAAGGAAGAATAGAACCATTATGAATATGGTTAGAAGTATGTTGAAAGGAAAGCATCTACCCAAATGATTATGGGGAGAAGCTGTGTCGACTGCGACATGTATCCTGAACAGATGTCCGACAAAGAAGGTAGAAGGAATCACGCCAGAAGAATGTTGGAATGGTGTCAAGCCTAGCTTGAGTCATCTGAGGGTGTTTGGATCTATAACACATAGACACATGCCAGATCAGTTGAGAAGAAAACTTGATGACAAGTCTAGTCAGATGATCCTGATAGGATATCATTCGATTGAAGGATACAAGTTGTTCGACCCAGTGAATAAGCAAGTAGTGATCAGCAGGGACGTGATCATAGATGAACTTAAGGAGTTAGATTTGATAGAGAATGTCAAGAAATATTCAGTAGAATCTTTTGAGATGAACCAGCTAGTGAAGTCGAAAGAGAAGTTTGACAGAAAGAAATCAGAGGTGAAGCAAGTACAAGCAGACCTCAAAGAACAAGACACATGCCTGCAAGGTTGCAAGAATGTGTGATTACATCAGATGATATGGTCGATGAAGAAGGTGAGCTGGTACATTATGCTTTCTACGCAGATGTCGAACCTGTCAATGCAGTTGAGGCATTGAAAGATTCGAAGTGGATGAAAGCAATGGACGAAGAACTGAAGTCAATCAAAGTCAACAACACTTGGTCACTTGTCGAATTTCCCCAAGACAAGAAGGCAATCGATGTGAAGTGGGTATACAGGTGAAGTTGAATCCCAAAGGAGAAGTGACTCGACACAGGGCAAGACTTGTGGCGAAAGGATTTCTTCAGAAAGAAGGAATCGACTTCGATGTTGCATCTGTTGCCAGGATCGAAACAATCAGGTTGGTTGTTGGTCTAGCAAACATGAATAACTGGAAGATGTGTCAGATGAATGTGAAATGTGCATTCCTTAATAGCCCCTTAGAAGAAGAAGTTTATGTTGCACATCCAGTTGGGTTTGTGAAACAAGGCGAAGAAAGAAAGGTGTACAGGCTGCATAAAGCCCTGTACAGACTTAAACAAGCTCCAAGAGCTTGGAACAAGAAGATAGATGGCTTTCTAAGGGAGAAGGAATTTGTGAAGTGCAAATCTGAACATGGAGTATATGTAAGAAGAAGCAATAGTGAATTGCTTATACTATGCCTCTATGTCGACGACCTGTTGATAACAGGTAGTTGCAAGAAAGAGATCGAAGACTTCAAAGGTGATCTCAACAAGGAATTCAAAATGTTAGATTTGAGTGACATTTCATATTTCCTTGGCATCGAATTCTACAAGAGTAGTAGAGGTTTTATGATGCATCAAAGAAGGCTTGCAGGCGAAATTCTCAAGATATTTGAGATGCAAGATTGCAACCCAACTTCGACTCCAGTTGAGCCCATATTACAATTGTCGAAATATTCAAATGAAGATGATGTCGACCCAACCCAATACAGAAGACTTATTGGGTCACTTTGATACCTTTGTCACACAAGGCCTGACTTAGCATACAGTGTAGGTATGGTGAGTAGGTTCATGCAGAAGCCAAATGTATCACATCTAGCAGCAGCGAAGAGGATACTCAGGTATCTAAAAGGAATTATCAACTATGGCATTTTGTTTCCTGCAGCTGATGAAGGAAAAAAATGCAAATTAGTGGGATACACCGACTCAAGTTGGTGTAGTGATGCTGAGGATCGAAAATCCACAGCTGGCTATATGTTTATGCTAGGTGGTGCGCCAGTTGCTTGGAGTTCGATAAAAGAGCCAGTAGTGGCATTATCATCGTGCAAAGCAGAATACATATCTGCTTCTCTTTGTGCATGTCAAGCAACATGGATGGTGAATCTCGTCGAAAAGATAACATCAAAGAGTCATGGAGCAATTACCATGAAGAACGACAACATGTCAGCTATCAATCTGGCGAAGAATCCGATAGTACATGGTCGAAGCAAGCACATCGAGATGAGGTTCCATTATCTTCGAGAGCAGGTAGCAAATGTGAAGATGACTGTGAAACATTACAGAACTGAGAATCAGATTGCATACATCATGACGAAGGGAGTGCAGGTCGAAGTGTTTAGAAGACTAAGAGCTTTGATGAATGTAAATAGTTTAGACACAATGAATTAGGTGGTGTGTTGAATTGTAATTTCTTGTGTTGAAGCAGGTTGCTTAACAGAGTAAGGAAGTGTCCAACCACCTAGTATGTTAAGTAGTGTTAGCTATTTTGGGCTTTTATAGTTTTGGGTTTTGGCTTGAGGTCCAAGTTAACCTAAATCTATAAATAGAGAGAGTAACCATTATTTTTTGTAAAGAAATGAATAAAGCATTCATAACATTATATTCACAGTATTTTGTAGTTGAAAAGTAAATAAGAAGTTTTTCACGGTTTGTGGGCAGAGAGAAACTCTGTTGAATTATATTACTCTTCTCCTTCATCGTTCTATACACTATTTCTTTCTCCATTGTTCTTCTCTTTTCATTGCTGTTGTGTGAGTAATAACAATCTTGTTCATCAAGATTGATTGAAGTTCTCCATAGATTTTGAGGTATTTCCAACACATTTTATGCCTCCTTTTTCACATGTACTTTAGTTTAGCATAGTGCATAGTGTTCAAAGTTTCTTCATGGTAGTATAAACTGAACTTTAGCAGGTTATTTTGTAGTCTGTATAATCTCAAAACTTATTGTAAATGGCAATATTGAAATAAAAGAAATTGTGAGATTTATAATATTTAACTTATTGAGATTAGTGAAGTACTCATTTTGTTTCTTTGTTTAATTCTTTATCATTGTAATAGCATGCAAAAAATTTCAAAGCAGAGAGGTACGTAGAGTGGTAATATCATCTGAACAATATTCTATAATTTTCTAGCTCCACATTTCTTCAAGTGATTGTGTGAAACTGGAACATGAATTGTTCTAACCTAAAATAATTTTGGTGTTGCAGTTTGTAGATTAACAGATCCACATGGCTTGTCCTGTGTGTAATGAAAAGAAGCGCACAGCGAATTTTGCACTGCTACTCTGGTGGAATGAGTTTATAAATATAATGTTTTTCTAGTTTTTTTTAATGATGTATGCATTTTATAAATATAATTTTTTATTCCAACTTTTGCAATTCATAATGAATTATTGAAATGTTGTATGCATTTTATAAATAAAATATGTTTTTTTGCAATTAACAAAAGTATATATATATTTTTTTTATTTTAGAAATACATTAGCTGCAGATTTACCTGCAGATTAGAAATTTCCTGCGGATTACTTGTGGAAAAAACTGTGGTTTTACCTATGGAATTCTAGTAATAATAAAACACCAAATAAAACTCACGACAGTTTAAAACCGTTGCAATTAACTATTTAAGTTGTTCAGGCTTACACAGTGGTTTAGGATAAAAAAAGAAGAAAAGAAAGAATATATATATATATATATATATATATATATATATATATATATATATATATATATATATATATATATATATATATATATATATATATATATATATATATATATATATATATATATATATATATATATATATATGATAAATGAGTTGGATATAAACACCATAATATATAATCATATCATGTATTTTATATGGACCTGAAATGAAAGTTATATATACATGACTATATAGACTCTAACCCTCCACAAAGAAAATAGCTCCTTAAAAATATCTTTTAATTTTAATTTTACTTTCATGAAAAAAATAGTAGTTGTCTCCACAAATTGAATTGATTTTTATTAAAACTTCTCTCTATATAAATAAAAAATAAGATACATTAAAATTAAATATAATTATTTATTATTTAAATTTTTTTATCAATACCTTAACATTAAAAATGCAATGTAAAGAAAAACATGTCATATATTAAAAACTAAACACCTGACTATTTATTATAAACTATTTTGGGAGATTTTGTTAATAAGTTGTGTATTTTTAAAATTCTTATAACATTTTTCAAAATCCTCATAATAGAAACTATTTTACCACTGCAGTCAAGAAAAGATAATGGATCGCCACTGATAACTTAAAACATTCAATTATATATTTTAATTATGAAAACAAAAATATTTTATTATGTTATATTAAAAATTATAGTTTACAATGATAAATATATAATAATTTTTTTTATTATATCATGTTGGTTTCTTGCTCGAGCAATACTATAAGATATGATTTTAATTCTAAAGACATGTTATGTTTGAGAAATATATAATTTTTTTTTCTTATTCAAAATAGAGAGACCTCGTTCAATGGTAGATGTGCATGTTTAGTGAAATTAAGATTTAGATTAAAAGGGACGTAAAATAATTGTTCTTTGTATGTCGATTTATAAGATGAGAAGGTAGCCAATTCAAATTTTATACCTCTGGGGGATACATACCATGATAGTGAAAGAGTGACTGTTATGGTTTTCTATTTATCCTTGAGGTTGAGATGCTTTAGAAATATTTATCCAAATCTAAATGGTTTGTTGGACTGAACTAACAAATCGTGGAGTTCATATTTGAGACGTAGGCTTGTTTTTGTTTGAGGTCGTGAACATAACCTTAACCCTCATGTCACTTCACATCCAAAAAGTTAAGGTCTGTAAGGGTGAATTGGAAAAGGATATTATTTTAGTCAACCAACATGTTATCGTGAGACTTGTGAGGGTCATGTAGTTCTCATTGGTGTTTTCACGTCCGATTAAGTCAAATAAAATATGTTACTTGTTATGAGTGTCTTTATTACTTCAAAACCAATTCGGTGAGATTTAGAATAATGTTCAAGAAGAATTTTCATTTCGAGTTAATACTTGTTTTGTCAGAGAATGTAACATTTTGAATTCGAACGTTTCTAATGTTGTTTTTTAGAATAATTGACATTGTAAGATGTATATGATATCACATATAGTTTTTTTTACAAAGAAATGATTCTTTCTTTGGATGAAATTCTAGTTGAATATTTTTCCTAATTAACGAGCTATTCATTTGGTATTTTGAGATATTTTTTTTAACGAGATTGAAATAAGCACTTTATATTTGAACAATTCAATATTCATAAAAAGATACAACTCTTTACTATGAAAAGTTTATCAATGTTATATATATATATATATATATATATATATATATATATATATATATATATATATATATATATATATAATAGGAATTTACTATATCTCTAGTCAATTATAATATATATATAAATATATATATATATATATATATATATATATATATATATATATATATATATATATATATATATATATATATATATATATATATATATATAAATATAAATAGGAATTTAGTATATCTCTAGTCAATCATAATGTTTATCCTTGTATTCATATTCTTCAATCTTGTGAAAAACTGTTTCAAAAAAACTAGTTGTGCAAATAAATATATCTAATATGTTCTATAAGAAAACATTAGTACAAAAATGCACATATAAGAGGAACATAACATACTTACACACAAACGAAGAAAAAGAAATAAAAGACGCATCAAATTTGATTTATTTTAAAAATTAAAACAAAATGTGTGGTGCAAGTTTTTTATTAGAAAGAAATAAAAAACTTTTAACATGATGTTTTGAAGCAACAATATGTGTTTTTGTAACATTGCACTACAATTTTAAAAAATTTCAACGAAGATCCAAACGAACTCTAATGTGGGTGAAATATAACATCTAATTTGAGAATATATGATTTATATTTCTCTCTAAGAATGATACAACATTTCATGGTAGAAAGGTTGAAAGAGATCGGGCGGTTGCTCAAAAAAACTTTTATTGTTACCACAACTTATATTAAACTTGAAAATAACGATAAACAAGTTTAACTTATGATATTATTTAATGAGAAAAACTTAATGTATTATTTCAATTTTGATATTTTAACGTTTATTTTTCACATTAATTTGTAGAAAATGATGACTTAACATGTCACCTGCACGGCTAATCTAGTTGTACTATTTGTTACGTCAAATGGAACACTAAACATTTCTTTTGTGACTATAAATCCACAATTAGTTTTTCCTATGCATGCAGCTTCCACAACAGATTGACTATCTGTAGCTTCCCAAAAGCCTTTCTTAAAAGAACCACATTGACCTTGTGGATTTCCAAAGCTAGCAAACTGGATTTGTGAAATTACTTGTCCATTTTGGCATGATAGTTCTAGTTGTGAGCCTTCATATACATTAGCACATATAGTTCCTATCACTACGCCAAAAACTGGAATAGACAGCGCACCTTAGAGGGCGCTTTACTACAAAAGCGCTCTTTAAAGTGAAGCGAAAAATAAGGAGCAATAGACAGCGCACTTTAGAGAGCGCTTTTGTAACAAAGCGCCCTCTAAGGTGAAGCGAAAAAATAAGGAGGAGATAGAGGGACAACAATACATGGCGCTTTTTAGAAAGCGCCCTCTAAGGTTACCCTTAGAGGGCGCTTTTAATAAAGCGCTGTTTTAAGTCCATGTGCATTTCCAGCTTATAAAGCGCTTCTGGAAAGCCTTAGAGAGCGCTTTCATAAGCGCCCTCTTAGGCCCCCTTTAGAGGACGCTTTGTTTCCACAAGCGCCCTCTAAGGTGAAACGAAAAAATAAGGAGGAGATAGAGGGACAACAATACATGGAGCTTTTTAGAAAGCGCCCTCTAAGGTTACCCTTAGAGGGCGCTTTTAATAAAGCGCTGTTATAAGTCCACGTGCATTTCCAGCTTATAAAGCGCTTCTGGAAAGCCTCAGAGAGCGCTTTCGTAAGCGCCCTCTTAGGCCCCCTTTAGAGGGCGCTTTTTTTCCACAAGCGCCCTCTAATGTCCCCTTTATAAAGGGCGCTTTATTACAAAAGCGCACTCTAAAGTGAAGAGAAAAAATAAGGAGCGAACAACTTGAATAGACAGCGCACTTTAGAGGGCGCTTTTGTAACAAAGCGCCCTCTAAAGTGAAGCGAAAAAATAATGAGGAAATGAAGGGACACCAATAGAGGACGCTTTATTGAAAGCGCCCTCTAAGGGTAACCATAGAGGGCGCTTCTAAAAAAGCGCTCTCTATGTCCATGTACATTTCCAGTTTATAAGGCGCTTTTGGAAAGCCTTAGAGAGCGCTTAAAGCGCTCTCTAAGACCCCCTTTAGAGGGCGCTTTTGTAACAAAGCGCCCTCTAAAGTGAAGCCAAAAAAAAATGGAGGGACAACAATAGAGGGCGCTTTTGTGAAAGCGCCCTCTAAGGTTACCCTTAGAGGGCGCTTTTGAAAAAGCGCTCTCTAAGTCCATGTACATTTCCAGTTTAGAAGGCGCTTTTGGAAAGCCTTAGAGAGCGCTTTCAGAAGCGCCCTCTTAGGCCCCCTTTAGAGGGCGCTTTTTTTAAAAAAGCGCCCTCTAAGGTCCCCTTTAGTAAACATTAAAAATATAACATATACTGCATGTCTCTTTATTTTCCCTCTCTATAAGCTATTTCGTTTTCTCTCAACTGTGATTACTCTCTACTGCGATTACTCCCTCACCGTTCATCGTTCGTTCTCCCTCCCTCACCGTCATCGTCGCCGTTCGTTCTCCCTCCCTCACCGTTCACGTTCACTGCGTTATCCTCTTCCACCGTCACTGTTCACTTTCTTCTCCATCGTTACCGTCACCTTTAAGGTATTTCTCTTCTCCATCGTTACCGTTCACTTTCTTCATGTGTTTGATTATGGCATTTTCTAAACTTAGTTTTTCATTTTGTGCATTATGTTGATTAATGTTGTTTAGGGCAAACTGAGTTTTTTATTTCTGATTGAAAACTGATATATTTGAAGTGTGTTTGAGCTTGTTTTTGGAAGTTTGATGATTATGGATACAAGTTTGTTCATGTTCCAAACACCATAAGTTTGCATTGGTCTTTTGCATGCAGTAGGTGTGTGTGAGTTTGTATTCAATAATGATAAAAAAAAAAAAAGAGTTTAGATTGTTGTAACATGAGAGAAATGGAAGGTATATGAATGTGTTCACGTATTGAATCATTGTCTTACTTGGGTCTTATTGAATCATTTCTATATTACAGATAAAATGGCTAACCAAGACGATACCAATGCCGCGAATGAATCACGTAATAATGTTGAAAAAGAAATCAAACGAGGATTGACTGTTATGAAGTCAATCATTCGTGCAAGAGACAAGGGTGTAAAATTTGAAGTACATTGGAGTGCTGAAGACCAACTAATTGAGCCTAACGGTTCAATGTTGGCAAGTTACATTGGTTTCCTTGTTCGCCAACATATTCCGATTACATGTGATAATTGGAGAAGTCCGGACTTGAAGGTTGGCAAGGAAAAAATATGGTCGGAGATAAAGGTACTTACCATATATTGTTATATGTTTTTTTGTTGACTATTTGTTAACCATATATTGTTATAATATTACTTTATAATAACACACTCCATTTGTATGTTTTTTAGAGATCCTTTCACATCGATGAAAGCCGGCAAAAATATTGTATTCAATTGGCCGGAAAAAGACTCCGAGGATTTCGATCCTTTTTGTGCAACAAATTTCTCAAGGATGAGGAAGGAAAATTTGTTGAAGGAGAACGGCCAATGAAGTATGCCGAGATTATTTCAGCCGATGAATGGAATAACTTTGTCGCCAAACGAAGAAACGAAAAATTCCATGTAATGTCTATTAATTATGCTATTATACAATTGTTAAGTTACTAAGTTCTAATATGCCTTAAACTTTTTTATCCAGGAAGTAAGCGACATAAATAGGAAAAGGGCATCAAAACCCGCGTATCCGTACAAAAAAGGGCGTATGGGTTATGCACGGTTACAACAAAGAATTGTGAGTATATTCAAATACTATGAGCTTATACATTGTCACAATATGTTATAATTGATGATCTTATAATCTAATTCAATGTGTAGCTAGCCGAGGAGAAAAGTGACGCAACATCTCTTCCGGATCACGTATTATGGAAGGCTGCTCGGGTTGGGAAGGATGGGGCTGTCGTTGAAGCGGTCCAAAATGTTTATGACGGATGTGTAAGTATATGTAACATTATTTCTTTAATTATATCGAAAATTTTGTTAGACATATAATTCATTTTTAATCTCCTCTAATAATATTTCAGGAGACTTTATCCCAAACCGTACCTTCAACCGAGGTCCAGGATTGCAGGAGCGTACTTAGTCGAGTACTAAATGTTCCTGAGTATTCCGGTCGTGTGAGGGGTAAGGGTTTTGGTGTGACTCCGTCGTCATTTTATAAAAAAACAAAAACAAAAAATCCTACCAACAAAGAGGTGATGGAGACCTTGGCGGAGTTAAGGGCACAAGTACTCCAACTGCAAAACGAGAATGCAAGGTATAGAGAGGAAAGGTGCGCTTCCGAGGCAAAAGATACTAGTGACCGAGCTAGTATCAATCATCAATCGAAATTTCCCGAGGTAATTATATATGTTATTATGAAATTAAAATAGCACTTTTTTACTTGACACATATACAAGTTAACAATAACATTTATTATTGGTTTAGGGCATTTCACCTTGTCAGCTGTATCTATCGTCACCAACTTATTGCATGGTTGGCAAGGGAAAAGTGCACAATACTTCGGGTGAATTACTTCACCATAATCCCCTCCCGGTGGGATTTATGAAAGTTTCAGTTGACCTCGTATTCGATACGGACGCCCGTCTACCATTACCTGACGTTGTTTCAGAGACAACGTTGATGCGAGATGCAGTCGGATCCTTTGTTGGTTGGCCGTCAGAGCTAATTTTCCCTGATGCCGAGGTATATATGTTCTAAATGATTATGAATATTTAGTATTCACATTTCAATTCAGCTACAATTATGATATTTAATCAATTATATGGTAATGTTAGACTCCTACAAGACCCACACATAAAGTTGGTAAAGGGATTTCAAGACGCATCGAGTCAGTTGCATCTCAAAAAGAGGTACAAATATATATACCCATTGAATTATATACGCAACGATTCTGTTGCATCACAAAAAGTCATGATTTATTTTATATGAATTTTTAGGTTCCCGGTCGAGAGTTGAAAAGCGCTGCTAAGGATATTCCAACGACGTCCGGGACAAAATCTCAAATTTTGATGCGTCTTGAGAAAATGGTGGAGGAGTCTGATATTATGCATGGGGGGGCCATTCGTACTATAAATTTTGATGAAGGTGTTTTCGGAGCTGCTCATTTCGAAATAATTGGAAAGGAGGACTTCCAACAACTTTTTGAACACACCGAATTGGGCATCGCTGTCATTCATACATACATATGGTACTCCGATCAATCTATAATTTACTTAGTTGAACAATTTATTTGCACATTTCAATGAGTAGTCTAATGTTTATTATGTTTCTATTTAAGGTATATGTATGTAACATTGATGCGGGGAACTGAATTGTGTAACCGTTTCAATTTTATTGCTGCTTCCCGTATCAACGCAACGTTAATAACGAATAATTCAACATCCGTAAAGAATGATCTAGTCGATATATTCATGGCGGCCGGCGATAAGTCTACATCCAGTTTGTATTTTTTACCGTTTAATTCTGGCAACGGGTTAGATTTTCTTTCTAATAATTTCATTCTAATCTATGTATATCTTTTACGTAGAAAATTTTCATTCATCTAAATTTTTGTTTTATTTTACAGTGGTCACTGGGTGTTGGTTGCTATGGATCTTTCGAGACTAATAGTGTATTATCTCGATTCTTTATCGGGTGATTGGAGTAAATATCCGAGTATGAAGAAGACGGTTGACGCGTAAGTGAAATTCCCCTAAATAATCGTGTGTATTTGTATATTTAATTATGTCTGTCAGATTGATCTCAATATACGTTTTTATTTTGTTAGGGCAATAATAAAATTTAGATTGAAAAAGAAATACCGCAATAGGAAAGACATTACCTGGATCAGAGTTCAGGTATATATTAAGTATCTTATTTTTGCTTATAATAGTGTTTGTTTTTTTGCTTATAATAGTGTTTGTAAGAAATTAACTATATATATATTGTTTGTTTTTCTGTGTAGTGTCCTCAGCAAAATAATTCGGTCGATTGCGGATTTTTTGTAATGAGATTTATGAGAGACATCATTGCGTTGAATCGTATAGACATCCCAAAAATGGTATGGAATAATAACTTAGGGTTTATTTTAATATTATCGGATATTTCATCTAATTTGTTACTAAATCATGAATATGTTTTATTCTCTTAATTGTAGTACTTTGAGGAATACAAATCTTACTCAAGAGCTCATTTGGATGAAATCAAGGATGAATTGTGTCAATTCATTGTTGATCAAAGAATCATATAGCTAGGTTGTATATTGTTGTACATATATGTATGGAATGTTGTTGTTGTATGCTGTTGTTGTATATATGTTGTATATTGTTGTTGTAATTTTACTAAATCATGAATATGTTGTTGTATATTTTTGATCAAAGAATCATATATTAATGTTGTATATATGGAGGATTAATGTTGTATATAAATGGATTCATGTTGTATATATCAATGGATTAATGGTGTATAACATTGGATTAAAGGATGAAATCAATATGAATTTTACACTTTTGCAGCATGCGAACAGGTTACCAATTAAATATCCACTGTTTTTCAAACAATTTTTTTTAAAAATAACTAACACTTTAGAGGGCGCTTTGTCCAGAAAACGCCCTCTAAACACTTTACATTGACAACTTTAGAGGGCGCTTTTTCCTGAAAGCGCCCTCTAAACACTTTACATTGTCAACTTTAGAGGGCGCTTTTTCCTGAAAGCGCCCTCTAAACACTTTACATTGACAACTTTAGAGGGCGCTTATTCCTGAAAGCGCCCTCTAAACACTTTACATTGACAACTTTAGAGGGCGCTTTTTCCTGAAAGCGCCCTCTAAGGTGTCTCTTTATGGACCACTCCAGAGGGCGCTTTTTTCTTAAAGCGCACTATAATGTGGCCCTTAAAGGGCCACTTTAGACAGCGCTTTCTCCAGGAAAACAAAGCGCTGTCTTTACCTATGCCAGCGCCACTTTAGAGGGCGCTTAAAAGCGCTGTTATAAGCCAAAATAAGCGCCCTCTTTTCCCTTATTTGGCGTAGTGTATTGTCACCGTTTGGAACTGAACACTTTGAGGATTACCACCTATTTCTTCAAATAAAACCAATGTATTCATGTTATCATTCAAGAATGACCTTGGCACATGATACCACCTTTGTGATGGACCTCCACAATTGGTGTTGCACTTTTCCTTTACATATTTTCCACGATAATCGCACGTGTCACTGCATCCATTTATAGTTGTAACCCAAGAAGGCCAATAACGACCAATGCTATGTCCATTCACCCAAGCATGTCCTTTACCTAGGCCTTGTAAGTCCACCATAATAGGGTTTATTCTAACTGGAGCTTTAAACTCTGCCTTATACCAAGTCATAGGTTTCCCAATAGGAATATTAGGTGAATTAGTGTTCCATGACACATCGACATGTGATTGTAAATCATACAAACGTTTCCTCTCACCATTCAAACCAACCTTATAAGACCAAAGGTTAGTTGACAAATCCATAGTAACATTATTTTTTCCAATCAATTGAACAGTGCCACCTGAAATACCCGTTTTTATCTCGTCAAACCATGCACCATAATTTGCAAGCCCGGCGGTGGCACTAAGCAAAGTTATAATGTTTGTTCCATTCTTCAAAGAAACTTTCGTTTCATAAGTAAATTTATTTCCCCATTGGCTAAATTGGTATCCTATATACTTCCTATTAACATAACCATGAAGTGTATGGCCCATAGTATTCACACTGAGAGTCGCATTACTCCAAATTGAAGTGTCATTGATGTCAACACTAGTCATGTACCATAAATAGTCACTAGTGTCGCGACGCGAAAAACAACCGGCGGAGAAAAATACAGAGCCGCCACCGATGCTATTCATCCTATGACGGAAAGGGAGCGCATGACTAACCTAAGAAAGGGAAAGGAACGGTCTTACGACCAGAGATTACAAGGTACGGGAGTCGGTTACGCAAGGGGAAGGCGTTAGCACCCCTCATGTCCGTCGTACTCGACGGGATCCACGCTCAAAAGATAACTCAAAGGAAAGGAAAAGGGTTGCTAATAAACTGCTCAAAGAAATTGCACAAACTGGAACGATAAACAGGTGGGGAAGAGAAAAAATGGAGGAAGTGGACTCGGCAGGATGTCGCATCCTGGGCCTACGTAGTTTGTCAGAAACAAACATCAGAGTCAACATAGTTCGGGGAAAGGATACATGCTCGCTAAGACATCGTATCTTATGCCTACGTATCTTCTCTATCCAGAGGAGAATCAGAGCACTCGTAGCTCGGCTAACGCACGCTGAAACAAGACACCAAAAAGGGACGCTGAGACGTCAAAAGAAACACCCAACAGGAAACAGAATGCCAATACATGGACTTACACCCGACTCCCAACAATAACAAAACAGGAAACAAAATGCCAATACATGGACTTACACCCGACTCCCAACAATAACAAAATAGGAAACAAAATGCCAATACATGGACTTACACCTGACTCCCAGCAATAGCAAACGCTAACCAACGAACACCAAAGAAAAAGGTTATCAGAATGAACCCCAACAAAGTAACCAAATATCCGGGGAATAAGCTCCCGATATGTGTAACCGGTCACCACAAATGAACCCCAAAGATGAACCCCAAGTGAACCCCAAGTAATAACATTTCTCACAAATGAACCCCAATATGAATAACAATCATCACAAATGAACCCCAATATGAAGAACAATCGTCACAAATGAACCCCAAAGATGAACCCCAAGTGAATAACAATCATCATAGATGAACCCCAATATGAACCCCAAGTAATAACAACCGTCACAAATGAACCCCAAAGATGAACCCCAATATGAATAACAATCATCACAAATGAACCCCAATATGAATAACAATCATCACAAATGAACCCCAATATGAAGAACAATCGTCACAAATGAACCCCGAAGATGAACCCCAAGTGAATAGCAATCATCATAGATGAACCCCAATATGAACCCCAACTAGTGAACCCAGAATAATAACAGAAGAAATCCCCAAGGTATAAACATACAACATGCACACGCTGAACAAACGGGTACTCACGCGAAAACAAAGAAAAGGGTGAACACACACAAAACCAAGAAAAGGATGAACAAACAGAGACTCAACAAAAAAGGGTGCCCGGAGAGATGGTCCTCAACCTCCTGCCTACGTATCTCATCTGGTATGAGAATCAGGGCGACGTAGTTCCCCTTACCAGGGGTAAAACACTCTCCTAACCAGAGACCAGGGAAGCAACAAACTAATAGGGAGACTGAAACTCGAGCCTAATAGTTGTCATGCAATCAATATCCCTAAGTTGAGGTCTCTAACAAGAATTTGACTCAACCTGGACGCGAGTCAACTCAAGTCTAAACTCTACATACGTTCAACTTCCTCAGAATTTAATCGTACGACTCCTACAGAAATGGAGATGAGAAGAGTAAAGCAAATAACCACACCAACACAAGTGAACAAGCATCACACACTATATTCATACAAGAGGCTCAAACAATGGGTGAGCTTTAGTCAAGAGGGGTCATATCAACCTCGACAAATAAGCCAAACTGTAAGGGGGTAATCTGTAGCTCTTAACCACTGACATTGAACGTCAGGGTGAAGCTGATCAAAGTCTAAATGAGGATGAGCCCTCATGCTCTTAACCCTGGCCAGGGTGAGCTCATGACACAGAAAGCGTGGGGATCCAGAAAGTGGGATCCTTTTCCACTTGATAGACTCCGGACAAAGATCTGGGGCACATGTTCAGAAGCATCAGCACGTAGTGCGAGCATAAAGAACGACACACTGAATAACGGGGGATCGACTACTAATCCCTTTTATCCGTCAATTGCCTCTTCTCTTGGAGGTCTTATCAAATAACACATGCCTCTTCTTGGAGGTCTTTGGGCACAATTTTAAACAAACACAAACAGAGCCTCTGAAGGAGGACTTGCCAGCAAAATGCCTGCCAAAAAGGTGACAGGACTTCAGACTACATGAAGTAAGAATCTAACTACCTGAGTGGTGTGTCAACCACAATCCAATGCTCAAGCAAGACCTAAAGCAAGCAACTAAGGTACCTGTACAAAGACTAAACAGTTAGTACTTCAATCATAAAACCAGAAAGACAAGCAGTGAAACCCTCTAGCAGTTACACAATTTAATGCATAAGTGCCTTAGCACTCAAATGAGCTCATGAGTTCACCACATCAATTAAAACCCTACAAAACAAACATAGGTTAGAACTCAATGCATCTCACAAGGTGAGAACAAACCCAATCATCAATGATGAGTATCTAAACCTGAAACACAAGACAAAGTTAGTTTATGTACATCCAATCAACACAACAAAGCATAAACAAACAATGGCATGAAATGAATTGAACCAAAATCACTCCAAGTCAGAAGTAGGGTCCTTCACATGACCACCCAATAATCCATACTCCAATGATCCAAAATCAATCATAAACCCCTTGAAAACTCAAGTAGAACAAGCTTGCACTCAAAACATGCTCACACCTCCTCAAACACTTCCCAAAACCTCCAAAAGATGTGAGAACCCCAAATAAATTCCAACCAATGATCATAAGCTTCAAACAGCACCATATTAACCCCTAAACATCAATCACCAAGGCCAAAGACCCACCATACCTCAAATACCATTCAATCACTTCAACAAGCCACCACAAGCCTCAAACCATTCCAAAGTTCAAAAGTCAGTAGGGTCATGCTTCTAAAATAATCTCTAATGAGTCACAAATCCAATTTATAAGCCCATCAAGTCATCTCATACCAATAAGAACCTCCATTCCCTCAATATCTTACAAGTCTCCTTGAAAATTCACTTGTGTTCCCAATCTTCAAATGAGTACCAAATGAAGTGTGACTTGAAAGAATGCACCAATCCAATGACTCAAGACTTACAAATCAGGGATCAAACCAATGCAAAAGAGGCAAAGGCTCACACCACAAAGAAGACCCCAAACCAATTCAAAGAATGGATCAAAAGCAAACCCCAAAATTGGGTCAAAACCCTAGTACAAAGACAAGACTCAAAACTTAACCAAATGACCAATCCAGGACTCATCCTTTTGCAAATTACACCTTCAAACACTCCCCCAAATGTCCTCAAAAGGACCAGCATCAAATCAATAACCAAGTTTCTCAAATTGCCTATGCCATGTAATGACCAAAAATATGCACAAAATGAACTTCCAATTTAGAAAATTCATATCAAATCAGAAATGCATGCAATGACTTTGGCATTTTTTGTATAAGTTTCTTATGCCATGAATGTTCAATATCCAAAAGATCAAGTCCAAAATGATGCAAATGCTATGTGAACAAAAATTCACCACTTCGATGTCAAAAATGTGACACAAATTGTCACATTTTTCTCTATGTGTCAAAAATGATGATAACATGTGAGAAAAAATCCAAACCAGTGACCAATAATTCATGTCGTGTATGAATGTCATGTATGCAAAAGAGTGGATCAAAAGGTTCAAAATTGAGGATTTCACAATGCATTGAATGCACTAGGTCAATTTGGCACAACATTGATTCAAAAATTCCCAGATAAAAATCCAGACACCAAAAATTCTTGAAATCAACACCATAAAAAAGTAGACACAAATACAAAACTATGAAAAAAATTGGGACTCATTTGGACAATTTTTGTATTTTTTATGAATTAAACAAAATGACCAAAATAATGGAGAAATGAAATAGAAAATGGAGGGAAATGAATATTTGAATAAACTTAGAAAAATCATGAGCCATTGGATCTGGCGCGCTCTTGTGATCAACGCTCCACATTCAAACAATGAAACACACCGTTTCATTAATTAATGTCATCGCCCAGTCATCATCCAGCGCTCGCGTGGCCTCAGTCAAACCCCTCTCCTCCAATCACTCTTCCACGCATGAAGCCACATGGCACACACATCAGCTAAACCCTAAATACACACATACGCCGGAGCTCTGCTCCGGTCGTCTTCTCCGATGAACACACGGTGGCTCCCACGACGGAGCCACCATGAAATTTCCCAGAATTTTACCAAACCACTGTCATTCCACTCAGTTTTCCACGCTGGTTCCAAATATCACATTAGTTTTTCCTAATTCTACCTAGGTTTTGCAAATCGAAGACAATAAGTTTCTAGATCCAAACTTTCAGTCGCCACCAAATCCTTAATACTCACCCCATTTCAATTCTAAACATATATTCATGATCTACAAAACACGATCTTCCATTCTATAACCTAAAATCAGCAAAAGGAGGAAGTGAAAATGGCATCACCTGGAAATGGAGATCTTTGGAAACGCGTTCTCACAAGCTCAGCTGCTCCAGATCAATGCCTTTGAACTTCCTTTGAAGCTTTATGCAAAAAGCAATGGCAGAAACCTCTTGAATACGCCTCAATTTCCAAATTCCATCATCATGATAATGCACTCGAGTTGCTCGAATTCTTGATGAATTGCACCAAACGATGGATGATTCTTGATCAGTGAAGCATAAGGATCAAGAATATGCAATGATCTTTGAGAATTATGTGGAGAAAATGCAAATTCGAAGAGAGAGTGTTTTGAAAGAGTTCTTGAATTCTAGATCTAAAATGGTTGTTATGGCAGTTATGATTAGGGTTTCACTATTTATATTCCTTGCTAATGACACTGCTAATCATTTTAGCCATGTACTAATCATGATTAGTGAGTTATTAAGCCAATTTCCAAAATTCAAAATGAGCTCCCATGGCCATAATGCACGTGTTCAGCTCCATGCTATGATCTAAATCCACAATGGTCATGATTTGAAGATTATTTTGCTTGCATCTTAAGCCAAGAATGAATGGTGAAGATTTGCTTCATTTTGAACATGTGTGAAACAATGAATATACAAGCCTCTCTCATGCATGGCAAGGGCTCATTTATACTCAAATATGGTCTATGAAGAATGCTGAAGTAAAGCCTTGCCTTGGTTCTTTGTGAATATTGACTTGTATCATGATATCATCCTTAGAACAAATGTGAAATAATGTGATTTTTGGCAATGATTCCTTGAGGCTTAGTTTGCACAATTGATTCAAATGATGTAATTTTGAGATTCCTTGAACATGAGATGCATTTTGCAAAAAGAATGAACCAATTTGAAGCATTACATCAAAAGTTAGGCCATTTTGAAGTTCCATGCACACTTTGTGATCAAATGACCATAACTCCTCAACCATCCATCATATGGACATGAATTAGGACTTTTTGGAAAGGGGAGACAAAGATCTATAACTTTCATGTTCACCAAAAATCCATTTGAAACTTCTTTGATATTGACAAGTCAAGTTGAAAGTGGACCAAAAACTTGCCAAATTTGGAAACTTTGAATTATAGGTCATTTTCCATTTTTAGTAACTTTTGCCATGACCTTTGAATCTTCAAGATGGATGCTTAGAATGATGAATAGACCCCATTTGAACATGATTGAGGTGTATTAACTCATTTCCCCACCTCATAGCCCTCAGTTGACTTCACAGTTGACTTTTGGTCCTCAGATGACCTTGGAATGTCTTGATGATGATAGAACCATGATTATGGTGATATATCCTTGCAGATAAGATGCTGCTCAAGACCTTTGAGAAATCAAGAAACCCTAATTGAAGCCCATACCCTCAGATGGTTGATGATCAATTCATAGAGACCCTCAGGCTTGAATCACCTAACTTCCCCATCTTTTGAAAAGACTTTGGAGGATGACCTTCTCATTTTCATATGAGATGCAAAATGCAATGCCTAATGCCCTAAAACATGAAATGCAATGCCCCAAACTAGTCTCAAGAAGAGGAGGGCAAATTTTGTGGTGTTACAGCTGCCCCTATTGAATCCACTATGAACCTGTCGATATGAACAGCCTCGGCTTTCAGATGATCAGGGTGAAGAGTGGTTGAATACCAAGAACAAACGAACAATTTGCGCTCCACTGGAAATTTCTTGTGTTATTATTTTTTTTCTTTTCTTGAACCCCAACACAAATATTTTCTCTTTCGCGCGGATGATCCCTGATCACCGCATTTGAACCCTGACAACTTCATGTCACTCTTGCTGCTAAACAATGAACCCCGTTCTCCATTTGAACCCCAGTCGCCTGACGATAACTATCGATCGTCGTTGTGAACCCCATTCTCCAGAAGACCCCTGTGTCTCCTTTTCTCCATTTGAACCCCGTTCTCCATTCTCTTGTGATAATTCCGTTGGCAACGTCGGAAATAACACCAATCACCACTCTGATGGCGACATAGCAGAGGGTACTCCTTCACAAAAGGAAGGTAACATGTGCATTTCTTCCCTTGAAGACACCCATAACGACTTCTGTTCGCCTCGCCAAAGTCTAAGGTGACACATGATCAGAAGACAATCCTGAGGACCTCATCCCGGATACAATCTTCAACTCCAATCTCCATCTCCAGTTGAACCCCGTTCTTCAGAAAATGCCGAGCACTTCCTTTTCTCCTGGTGGACCCTAATTTTCGCGCTGATCGCGTAACATTCTCCAATCTTCATTTCCATCTCCGCACGACGGAATTTCTTCCTCCAATATCGTGTTACTGGGGAATATTGCTGATCCAAAATCACGATGCCAAACTCCTCAGAGTAACATCTTCACCAACCAGCTAAACCAAATCTCAAACGGTAACCACGACTCGAGACTAGCTTATGTTTGCAATGCCGATGCATGAGTTTTACAGCGTAATGCTCCATAACCATGGAAATGCTACGCAATTAGCTATGCAATATGCTATGCTTCTCTAAATGATGAATGCATAAAAAGTATCCCCCTCAGGGGACGGCACGAGCAACTCTGTTGAGGAACTCGATATCGCTCCAATCTCCAACCCTGCTTGGGATAACACTGATGCCGAGGAAAGAGTAACCCTCACTCGGGATGACCTCTACTGAACTCGATCTGCTTGGCGACTTCATTGGGGAAAAAAACTACCAATGCACACCCCTGCCGGGGGAACAACAACCTTCAGGCCTGGCTGCGGAGGAAACACCGACCTCGAACCCGCTGGGGAGATACGGAATACTTGCCAACTCTCCAGTCCTCAGACTTTGAAGAGTCTTCTTGATTAACCCTCTAGGATCGTCACAATTCTTTCACCGTCTCTACGCCGTTCTTCAATTCCTCGTCCCTGATTGGACCTCAAAGGAATCTTTTGTCAAAAAGAATCGCTTCGCACCACCGCCTGCAAGTGAGTGAAAATAACCAACAGCACCTGCAAAAGAGATCGTCAGATAAAACGTGCCCCAGGCGTGCCAAAATTTCAACACCCAGGTCACTCTACCTTCCGAATAAGATTTCAAGTTTCAATCCTCTAAACATGCATTGGAAGAGACCCCTACATCTCAAAATGCAAAGATTCTTATCAAAATAAACGGATGTTTTTGCAATCAAAACGGTAATGAAAACAAAAACAAAATTATTTGACTGAATATGCATTTTATTGATTGAAAAAGGTGGCTCGTAAACGAGCAGTACACAGGAAGCAATCCTTGAAAAGAGGTAATTACACACAAAAGGAAAATCTATCCTAATGGCAATGGGAACCCGTGACCTCATCAAGTTCCAACCTGGTTATAACTCATATGTCCTCAAGACTCTCCGCGCTTTCTGCCTTCCGAAACAAGACGCTTTCGACCGGTCTCCGCTTTCAGATTATCCATGTGTCATCCAAAGTACAAACGACCATGCCAGACGCAGTTGTTCGTTTCACTCCCTCTTTTGCCTGGACCGTCCTTTCGGGTTTTCAGTCCACAGGGATACCCTTTTTTGCCCAAGCCGCCCTTGTGGGGTTTTCGACTTGCCGGGTGTACAGTTTTTCCTTTTTATCCCTAATTTTTGCCCGAACCTTTTTCATTTTCATTTTTTTTGTTCGCCGGGATGCCCATTTTTGCTTGGACTATTTTATTCTTTCCGTCCAGCAGGTCTCTTATACGAAGTATTTTTTAACTGCGTCCGCATTCACAGGGGATGGAAAATCCTCACCATCCATGGTCGTCAACAACAAGGCTCCGCCAGAGAAAACCTTCTTGACCACGAATGGACCTTCATAATTGGGGGTCCACTTGCCCCGACGATCGTTCTGAGGAGGAAGGATCCTTTTCAACACCATATCTCCCACATGGTACACATGAGGTCGCACCTTTCGGTCAAAAGCACGCTTCATTCGTTGCTGGTACAACTGCCCATGACAAATGGCCGCCAGCCTCTTCTCCTCAATCAGGCTCAACTCTTCATACCGAGTCCTTACCCATTCAACCTCTTCCAATTCCACTTCCATCAGGACTCTCAATGACGGAATCTGGACCTCAACCGGTAGCACATCTTCCATCCCATACACAAGCGAGAAAGGCGTTGCCCCAGTAGATGTACGCACTGAGGTTCGATACCCGTGCAATGCAAACGGCAACATCCCGTGCCAATCCTTATAGGTCACGACCATTTTTTGCATAATCTTCTTGATATTCTTATTAGCCGCCTCGACCGCCCCATTCATCTTTGGACGATAAGGAAAAGAATTGTGATGCTCGATCTTGAACTCCCGGCACAGTTCTACCATCATCTTGTTGTTGAGATTAGAACAATTATCAGTGATGATTCTTTCGGGAACCCCATATCTGCAAATGATGTCTCTTTTCAGGAACCTAGCCACGACCTGTTTCGTCACGTTTGCATAAGATGCCGCTTCCACCCACTTGGTGAAGTAATCAATAACCACTAATATGAACCGGTGCCCATTCGAAGCCGTAGGCTCGATCTTTCCGATCATATCAATGCCCCACATAGCAAACGGCCACGAAGACGACATCAAACTCAACGGATTTGGAGGCACGTGCACCTTGTCAGCATAAATCTGGCATTTATGACATTTCCGCACGAAGTTGAAACACTGAGCCTCCATTGTCATCCAGTAATATCCAGCCCTTAACAACTTTTTCACCATCGCATTCCCACTGGCGTGGGTACCAAACGATCCCTCGTGCACCTCCTTCATCAATTGGCTTGCTTCTTTGTCATCGACACATTTGAGCAAAACCCAATCAAAATTCCTCTTGTACAAAACCCCATCTTTATTCAGATAGAACGCCATGGCCAACCTCCTCAGAGTCTTTCGGTCCTTCTTAGACGCTCCCTCGGGATACTCTTGGGTCTCCAGATAACGCTTGATGTCATAATACCACGGCTTTTCATCATCAGGCACTGTTTCGACAACAAACACATAAGCCGGTCTATCCAACCATCCCACCTCAACGCTAGGAACTTGATTCCACCACTGCACTTTAATCAAAGCGGCCAGAGTAGCCAAGGCATCTGCTAAAGGGTTTTCTTCCCTCGGCACATGGTGTAATTCCACCTTGGTGAAGAACGTCAATAATCTCCTCGTATAAGCCCGGTATGGAACTAAGTGGAATTGATGCGTAAGCCATTTCCCGTTAACCTGGTTCACAACCAAAGCCGAATCTCCATAAATAACAAGGTTCTTGATTCGCAAATAAATCGCCTCTTCGACACCCAAGATACAAGCTTCATATTCAGCCACATTATTGGTGCATTCAAATGTTAGTCGGGCAGCGAAAGGAATGTTGGATCCCTTCTGCGTAACCAAAACAACACCAACTCCGCTACCCTTCACGTTAACGACCCCATCAAACATCAGAATCCATTCGGACTCAGGGTCGGGCCCCTCCTCCGGGATAGGTTCCTCACAATCTTTCTATTTGAGAAACATGATGTCCTTATCGGGGAACTCAAATTTCATCGGTTGATAGTCCCCAATGGGTTGCTGGGCGAGGTAATTAGACAATACACTCCCCTTTATTGCTTTTTGAGAAGTGTACTGGATATCGTATTCAGTCAAAATCATTTGCCATCTTGCAACCCGTCCGGTCAATGCTGGCTTCTCAAATATATATTTGATCGGATCCATCTTGGAAATCAACAAAGTGGTATGAACCAGCATATACTGTCTCAGTCGGCGAGCACCCCATGCCAAAGCGCAGCAAGTTTTCTCGAGCAGTGAATATCTTGTTTCAAAGTCGGTAAACTTTTTGCTAAGGTAGTAAATTGCATGCTCTTTTCGACCAGACTCGCCATGCTGCCCCAGTACACACCCCATAGACCCCTTAAGGACTGTCAAGTACAGGATTAACGATCACCCCTCCACAGGAGGCATCAGAATCGGAGGCTCCTGCAAATATTCTTTTATTTTTTCAAATGCCGCTTGGCAATCATTAATCCACCTGACCGTTTGATCTTTTCTCAACAACTTGAATATGGGTTCACACGTGGCTGTTAGATGAGATATGAACCGTGAAATGTAGTTCAATCTACCTAAGAAACCACGAACCTCTTTTTCTGTCCTCGGTTCAGGCATTTCTTGTATCGCTTTTGCCTTAGCAGGATCAACCTCGATTCCTCTTTCACTTACGATAAACCCCAACAACTTGCCGGACCACACTCCAAAAGTGCACTTATTCGGATTCAACCTCAATTTGAATCGTCTCAACCGGTCAAACAACTTGGCCAAGTCTACCAGATGCCCCTCTTCTGTTTGTGACTTCGCTATCATGTCATCAACATAGCATTCGATCTCATGATGAATCATATCATGAAACAAGGTCACCATAGCTCTTTGATACGTGGCATCGGCATTCTTGAGACCGAATGGCATCACCTTATAACAAAAAGTGCCCCACGGTGTGATGAACGTTGTTTTCTCCATATCCTCTGGCGACATTTTAATTTGATTATAGTCAGAAAAGCCATCCATGAAGGAAAACACCGAGAATTGAGTTGTATTATCTACCAACACATCGATGTGAGGTAATGGGAAATCATCTTTCGGGCTAGCTCTGTTCAAATCCCGGTAGTCCACACACATCCTCACCTTTCCATCCTTCTTCGATACCGACACAATGTTCGCGACCCAAGGCGGATAATTAGTGACAGCTAGGAAATCAGCATCCAACAGCTTTTGTACCTCCTCTTTGATTTTCATGGCCATCTCAGGTCGAGTTCTGCGCAACTTCTGCTTTACTGGAGGATAATCTTCTCTTAATGGAAACTTGTGTACAACAATATTGGTATCAACCCTGGTATATCTTGATAAGACCAGGCGAAGATATCAACATACTCTTTCAACAGTGCTACCATTCTGCTATTGACATTCACCTCCAAAGCGGCCCCAATTTTTACTTCCTTTTTGACCTCCTCGATACCCAGATTAACAATCTCAACTCGCTCCTTGTGCGGTTGAATCACCTTCTCCTCTTGTTTCAACAACCTGGCTAACTCTTCCGGGAGTTCACAATCTTCTTCGCCTTCTTCTTCGGCATGATAGATCAGGTTGTCGAAGTCATATAGGGGTGTAACAGAATTGTCATCAATGAGATCCGGAGAATAATCGCATCTGCATGAATGTTGATTCATGCATTGCTTCAGAGTCGGAACGAGACAAAAAAGGAAGGAAAATGAAAATAAACATTGCCATTTTTATTGTATTATTTTTTAACTGCAAAAACAAATGAAAAACAGAGAACACCGCTTTTAATGCGAAAAACATCCGTTTATTAATGATGCAAATACTGCAAAATGAAACACATGAGGTGGCCCTTACAATGGACCATTACGTTTCGGGCAAAACGTATGGCTTTCATGCAAACATAATTAACAAACAAAAATATTACTCTTCACGCAGAGTGACAGTGATGATCTTTTCGGCTTTCCAGTTCTGGATCTCCATTCCTGGTACGCACGGTTTTATCCACGAGTCGAGCTCGCAGTCACTGTCAGTCTCTTCACCCACAGCACAGATGCGGTCTGGATCTAGCATTCCAGTACTGGTGAATGTGAACGGTTGGCGATGACCTTTATTCTGTCCAGACGAGCCTTGGCCTGACTGATAACCAATCCCAAACTTATCCTCCTTCACCGCAACATCTATCACTCTTCCCCAACCTGGGGCCTTTCCACTCTTCACTACCTCCACAGCCTGTTTATAAGAAGCAATGGACGACTTTTTCTCTCTTTCGGCGAAAACGACATTCTCCACCTTGACAGTTTCAAACGCCTGGCTTGGTGTTTCGAATATTTCATCGTCTATTTCCACATACTTAAACGATGACAACTGGCTGACAAAAATATCCTCCTCACCGCAAACAGTCACGACTTGCCCGTCCAAGATATACTTTAACTTCTGATGTAGAGTCGATGTTACTGCCCCAGCAGCATGTATCCACGAACGACCCAACAAACAGTTGTACGCCGGCTAAATGTCCATGACACAAAACACAGATTTGAACACGTCAGGACCAATCTTTACGGGTAGCTCAACTTCTCCGAACACAGCCCTTTTAGAGCCATCAAACGCTCTAACCACCAGATCAGTAGGCCTCAAAATCAATCCCTCGCAGTCCAATTTAGCCAAAGCCTTCTTAGGCAACACATTGAGTGACGAGCCCGTATCAACCAAAACATGCGAAAGCACGACTCCTTTACACTCCATCGAAATGTGTAGTGCCTTATTGTGATTGTGCCCGTCCATAGTAAGATCGAGATCAGTGAAACCCAACCCATGGCTGGCATTAACACTCGACACCATTGTCTCTAATTGATTGACTGTAATCTCCTGCGGGACATAGGCCCTCTTCAAGATCTTCAACAAAGCATCTCTATGACCTTCTGAACTCAACAACAAAGATAAGATTGAAATTTTGGACGGAGTCTACTGCAAATGATCAACATGTTTGTACTCAGACTTCTTAATAATTCTAAAAAACTCCTCGGCTTCAGCATCAAGCTCACTTTCCGGCTCAACAGGCGCCTGTGCCGCTCTAGGAGTATCCTCACTCACCACCTGCTTTCCTTTTGCCCTGGCTAAAGCCTCGGCCTTATCTCTCTGTTCTTTTTCTACATCACCACTTCTCAACGTGTTAGGTGCAAACAACCTCCCGCTGCGAGTGAAACCACAAAGCCCGACATTGTCCACCTTTGAAACGGTGGTATCAACTGCAGCCTGATCTTCCTTCTTTTTCCCATTGCAATACACATCACCACCATAGTCCCATGGCATAGCACCATCACTTTCATATGGAATAGGTCCAGGTACCGCGATGGTAATTGGAACCACATCTGCCGGCACTGATAAGTGGACATGATCGAAATAGATGGTTATCGTTGAAATATCCTCATTCTCCAAGGCAACTTTCTCGAAGCAGAGACTTCCCTCGTCTATCATTTTCTGAACCGTCTCCCTCAACATTACACACCCATTTGCAGTTACAGTACAAGCAGCACAGGAATTATCACAACCAGGGAAAACTCAATTCTTTAACAAATGACTCTTTACCACAGACATTGGGGTCCTCAACTGATCCACATCCGTCACCCCGATTTTACTTTTATCCTCAGAAATTACATTCACCGTCATCTGACCATGCATCGGCATGGGATTAGCATTAACATTCGGCGATGGTGCAAAATTGATGGCTTTGGAATCCACCAAGTCTTGAACAACATGCTTAAAGGCTTTACAACTCTCAACATTGTGCCCGGGAGCACCAGAATGGAACTCACACTTGACGTTCTCATCATAACTTGCAGGCCTCTGATCTGGTCTTAATGGAGCTAAGGTCCTCAACTGTACCAACCCGAGATCCCTCAACTTCTTCAACAGAAAGGCATACGTCATGGGCTGCCTATCAAACTGGCGATCTGCCATCCTTCCCCTAACTTGATACCTGGCCCTTTGTGTTCTCTGCTGAGGTGGCTGCTGTTGCTGTTGCTGTTGTGCGGGTTGATTACCAACAGGAATTGTTACTGCAGCAGTATGCTGGTAGTAATGATCCCTGCCGTGTCCTCTTTGGGCATACACAGCACTCGAGTCACCCTCTTTCTTGCGCTGACCATTTCCGAAGGGCTTCTTCACTCCATATGACAGAGCATTTCCTTGTATTTTTCCCATTTTCAAGCAGTTTTCAATCCTCTCACCAGCCACTACTATATCCGCAAAACCCGTAACTGGACATCCCACCATCCTTTCGGCGAAAGTCCCCTGAAGAGTACCCATGAACAAGTCTGACATCTCCCGATCAACTAATGGGGGTTGAACCCTGGAGGCCAACTCTCTCCACCTTTGTGCATACTCTTTAAACCCCTCATTCGACTTCTGAGACATACCCTGCAACTGGGTACGGCTTGGTGCCATGTCAGCGTTAAACTAGTATTGTTTGAAGAAAGCATCCCCCAAATCCTGCCAGCTCTTTATATCTGACGATCTCAGCTTGGTGTACCACTCAAGAGACCCGCCAGATAAGCTATCCTGGAAAAAGTACATCCAGAGCTTCTGATCCATGGTGTAGGCAGATATCTTTCGAACAAAGGCCTGAAGATGAGTTTTCGGGCAAGAACTTCCATTGTACTTATCAAACGTGGGCACCTTGAACTTCTGTGGGATCACAATCCCCTCAACCAGCCCCATATTTGTCATGTTAATAGTCCCAGGAGTGGTATGGCTTTCCAGAGCCCTGATCTTTTCTGCTAGTACCTGAATCTCTTTGTTCGGCGGTTGAACACCGTACTGACCGAACTGCTCCTTCAGCAGAGAGAACTGATCCTCCTCTTTATCCTCCACAGCCCCAAAGAAAGGAGCAAACTGAGTTTCCTTCAGAATGTTGCCAACATGACCTGGACCATTGCCTGCAGCAAAACGAAGACCACCGCCATTGTTGATGACTACACCTTCAATAGTTGCCTTCTTTCTGGGATCGCCACCACCTCTAGAACCACCAGGACCATTGTTGGAGTTACCCTCTTGACTATTGCCATTATTGACAACCGAAGCCATCTCAAGCTTCTCCACCTTCTCGACGAGTGCTTTCTGCCCCAGGGCGAACCCTTGCATGGCGTTGATCAACTCACTCATTTTCTCTTTCAGCTCGAGAATGTTAGCGTTGGATGAATCCACCAGTCTGGGTTTGTTGCGTCTGGTAAAGTATCTGTGCGGGCGAGCTACGTGCCGAGGGATGACTTTGCGTGCGCGAGCAATGATTCCTGGAACAATCAAACACGTTAGAAACCGACACCTGCAAAATAGAAGACAAGTTATTATGATTCATGCATGAATGCAATGTCTATCCGTATGAGGAACATTCTATCCTTCGATCCTGGCTTCATTGAGACGGATAATAATTCGACAGCAACATTCTGACATCAATCATCTGGCTTTGCCGTGCGGAACAGAAAGTTGTGCTTTAGCAAAGATATCACCCGACCATGTATGTGTTAAGTAAGTGTAATACGGAAAAGCAAATAAAGCTTTGAGATCAATCATTGAATGATAATAACCACTGTATAGCAAAAGTGCGCAACACGTGCGAGAGTCATATATCATATCTGGTACAAATCAACTTTACAATTTTCCAGAATCGAAAAGAAATACAAGCAAGTGAATTCCGTCAACATGCCTGATGGTAACCCAACACATGATAACAACTGCAATAAAAGTCTAAACTAAAGAAGGTCCCACAGAAGGCTCTGCCTCATCAGCCATCCCGGTAAACTTCATAGTGTACCTGAGCTCAGTGTTCTCCTGCTGAAGTCTTCCCACCTCTTTCTGATGAATCTTCATCTGACGAAAATAATGGTCCCTCTCAGCAAGATAGTGATCTCTCTCGGCCATAATCTTCGCTTTCTCTTCTTCCTTAAACCTCAGCTTCGCTTTCCACTTCGTGGTAAGGGCTTTGACTCTAGCTTCCCTCTGAGTCTTCACAAGGACTTGTCTCTTCTTTTCATCTTCAATGACCCTCAAAGCTCTAGCCAACTGCTCTTTGGTAAGGTCGTGCTCCTTTGTAGATGACTCTAAAGCTTGGCTGATCTTACAGTAATAGGCGGTGTCTTTCTCAAAACGCTTCACCTCTAGAGCATGTCTCCTAGCCTGGTCTTCTGCTTTCCTCTTGACTTCCTGATTAGCCAATTGAATTCCAGCAACACTCATTTCTAACTCAGTCTTCTCTGCTTGCAGTTGATCTCTTGCCCTCCTCATCTCAAGAAATTCTTTCATACTGACAGAAGAGCGTGACTCCTCAATCAACGGATACCAAAGATCACCCACAGGAAACGGCAGACGAGTGAGCTCAACCCTCTTTCGGAGCCAATCATCAAATGGAGGAAAAGACCTGTTTTTAGCTCTACCAAAAGGAATCTTGCCTTTCCTTTAAATGTTGCGCCATGCATCAGACACTTGCTCCAACAACGACTGATTACCCTCAACCGGGAAGTAGAAAGACTTCTGAATATCACGCTCGAGGGGAGGAACCTCCATAGCAAATCCCCTTTTGTCTCTTAAGAAGCGTCGGGTTATAATTAATACACCCTTGAACTCTTATAAGAGGCACATTGGGAAAACTCTCGTAACTGTAAATAAAGTCTCGCCTAGCCACATCAATGTGAGTCCAAGCTATGTCCTTGGCTCGCAAACCCATCGACTTGGTTGCCCAATTTACAATATTGTCAAGAAAGACAAAGGCACCCTTGGAAGGCAAATATCCCATGACCCACTCATATAACAATTGAGCACAACATCTAACCAATCCTCCACGCCGCTTCTCGTTCCGATTATGGACCGAATAATAAACATCCCCAATCAAAGTAGGAATGGGATTCTTCTGAACAAACACCCGGATGACATTAATATCCACAAAATTCCTCTGATTAGGGAACAAAATAATTCCATAAATGCTTACGGCAAGCAAAGCACAAACAGTCTTCCAATTACCCAAAACAACATGTTCCTTGGCCTTGGCCTCCAAGAAACTCAGATGAAAACCAGGCAACTTTCCTTTCTCCTTCAAACCCTTCTTAGTCACTTCCGGACTCAAATAAAGAGCACGAGAAATCTCAACAATATCAGGTTCTTCCTTAGTAACATAAAAAGGAATCTGGTTTCTGACCCGAATGCCCAGAATACCGGCATAATCCTCCATCAAAGGTCCCAACAAATAGTCTGGGAAAACAAAACATCTCAAACCCGGATCGTAAAACTGGAGAAGAGTATGGATGGCACTCCTATCCCCCTCTGTGAGCCTGAAAACCATCTTCATAATACTGCCATAAGCCTCACGGAACATCCCCACATGGTCAGGTGTAATCAATGCTATCATACCCTTCAGCACGCTAATCTCTGGATCGAAGAAACTGTAGACAACATCATCTTTTAAGTCGGCCCTCATACTTGGGACAAAGATGTCTCTCAACCAGAATCTCAATCAAGAATGTACCCTACATATGGATAAACATGAGTTAGATGCGGATAAATGCAAAATGGGAATGATGCAGATGCATGAATGCAACACATAGTGCCATCCTCCAAGACATCTGAACACCAACTGTACTGGGTTCTAATCTCAGAACTGATCACAACCATCCAAGGGACTAAGTAACCACAAATCCAACTCGGGGGTTCCGAAATAAACGGAACCGGAGGATACATCACCATCATCACAGGAAACTCACTGAACGAATAGCAACAAGATCATCTGAACAAGTAACCCCAAATCTAACCCGGGGAATCCGAAATAAATGGAACCCGCTGATAAATACCACAGACCGAACTCCGACGTGTCAGAAATAAATATCCATAAATCCAACTCATAAATAGAAACCCAAATCACGAACCGAACCAAAATCACCATCAAAGAGTCACCAACAGAACCTGTACCTGTAGGAACCAAACCCCTCCCCTCACAGGTGAATTATAATAAGGTCAGCCTAAGGCGGATAATCGGTCTCGACAATCAGACAAGATACTCAACGGGTTTTCCCTTTTGGGTGTGCTGTGCAGCTCTCATAAGATCGTCTAAACCAAAGATCCGGGAAAAAACGGTCACCGAAGTCAACAGCTCAAAAGAGATAACCCAACCATAGTGGAAACTCCACCAGGAAGAGCTCTCTCAAAAGAACCTCGTCCGGCTGTGGTATATCACGTCGCAATAAGATGTTGATCCAACATGAGAGGAAACGTGAGACCACGCTAATCCTAGGTATATACTCGGGCTTGGGTTTTAGCCCCACTCAGAACACCCACCCCCAAATTAGAGAAACCACACCTGTCCAGAATCCACCACAGTGATAACATGATGCATGCAAACATATATGCAAATATATATATAATCACAGTATAATGATCACAAATGCAATAAATAAAGCAGTAAAAGCAACCCAAACTACCCTAAAAACTACGCTAGAGAGCGCTAGGATTGACTCGCTTAGGGAAGATGGACCAGCAAGAGGTCAACTTCAGTCCCCAACAGAGTCGCCAGCTGCCGCGACGCGAAAAACAACCGGCGGGGAAAAATACAGAGCCGCCACCGACGCTATTCATCCTATGACGGAAAGGGAGCGCATGACTAACCTAAGAAAGGGAAAGGAACGGTCTTACGACCAGAGATTACAAGGTACGGGAGTCGGTTACGCAAGGGGAAGGTGTTAGCACCCCTCACGTCCGCCGTACTCGACGAGATCCACGCTCAAAAGATATATCAAAGGAAAGGAAAAGGGTTGATAATAAACTGCTCAAAGAAATTGCACAAACTGGAACGATAAACAGGTGGGGAAGAGAAAAAACGAAGGAAGTGGACTCGGCAGGATGTCGCATCCTGGGCCTACGTAGTTTGTCAGAAACAAACATCAGATTCAACATAGTTCGGGGAAAGGAGACATGCTCGCTAAGACATCGTGTCTTATGCCTACGTATCTTCTCTATCCAGAGGAGAATCAGAGCACTCGTAGCTCGGCTAACGCACGCTGAAACAAGACACCAAAAAGGGACGCTGAGACGTCAAAAGAAACACCCAACAGGAAACAGAATGCCAATACATGGACTTACACCCGACTCCCAACAATAACAAAACAGGAAACAGAATGCCAATACATGGACTTACACCCGACTCCCAACAATAACAAAACAGGAAACAGAATGCCAATACATGGACTTACACCTGACTCCCAGCAATAGCAAACGCTAACCAACGAACACCAAAGAAAAAGGTTATCAGAATGAACCCCAACAAAGTAACCAAATATCCGGGGAATAAGCTCCTGATATGTGTAACCGGTCACCACAAATGAACCCCAAAGATGAACCCCAAGTAATAACAATTCTCACAAATGAACCCCAATATGAATAACAATCATCACAAATGAACCCCAATATGAAGAACAATCGTCACAAATGAACCCCGAAGATGAACCCCAAGTGAATAACAATCGTCACAGATGAACCCCAATATGAACCCCAAGTAATAACAACCGTCACAAATGAACCCCAAAGATTAACCCCAATATGAATAACAATCATCACAAATGAACCCCAATATGAAGAACAATCGTCACAAATGAACCCCAAAGATGAACCCCAAGTGAATAGCAATCATCACAGATGAACCCCAATATGAACCACAACTAGTGAACCCCGAATAATAACAGAAGAAATACCCAAGGTATAAACATACAACACGCACACGCTGAACAAACAGGTAGTCACACGAAAACAAAGAAAAGGGTGAACACACACAAAACCAAGAAAAGGATGAACAAACAGAGACTCAACAAAAAAGGGTGCCCGGAGAGATTGCCCTCAACCTCCTGCCTACGTATCTCATCTGGTATGAGAATCAGGGCGACGTAGTTCCCCTTACCAGGGGTAAAACACTCTCCTAACCAGAGACCAGGGAAGCAACAAACTAATAGGGAGACTGAAACTCGAGCCTAATAGTTGTCATGCAATCAATATCCCTAAGTTGAGGTCTCTAACAAGAATTTGACTCAACCTGGACACGAGTCAACTCAAGTCTAAACTCTACATACGTTCAACTTCCTCAGAAGTTAATCGTACGACTCCTGCAGAAATGGAGATGAGAAGAGTAAAGCAAATAACCACACCAACACAAGTGAACAAGCATCACACACTATATTCATACAAAAGGCTCAAACAATGGGTGGGCTTTAGTCAAGAGGGGTCATATCAACCTCGACAAATAAGCCAAACTGTAAGGGGGTAATCTGTAGCTCTTAACCACTGACATTGAACGTCAGGGTGAAGCTGATCAAAGTCTAAATGAGGATGAGCCCTCATGCTCTTAACCCTGGCCAGGGTGAGCTCATGACACAGAAAGCGTGGGCATCCAGAAAGTGGGATCCTTTTCCACTTGACAGACTCCGGACAAAGATCTGGGGCACATGTTCAGAAGCATCAGCACGTAGTGCGAGCATAAAGAACGACACACTGAATAATAGGGGATCGACTACTAATACCTTTTATCCGTCAATTGCCTCTTCTCTTGGAGGTCTTATCAAATAACACATGCCTCTTCTTGGAGGTCTTTGGGCACAATTTTAAACAAACACAAATAGAGCCTCTGAAGGAGGACTTGCCAGCAAAATGCCTGCCAAAAAGGTGACAGGACTTCAGACTACATGAAGTAAGAATCTAACTACCTGAGTGGTGTGTCAACCACAATCCAATGCTCAAGCAAGAGCTAAATCAAGCAACTAAGGTACCTGTACAAAGACTAAACAGTTAGTACTTCAATCATAAAACCAGAAAGACAAGCAGTGAAACCCTCTAGCAGTTACACAATTCAATGCATAAGTGCCTTAGCACTCAAATGAGCTCATGAGTTCACCACATCAATTAAAACCCTACAAAACAAACATAGGTTAGAACTCAATGCATCTCACAAGGTGAGAACAAACCCAATCATCAATGATGAGTATCTAAACCTGAAACATAAGACAAAGTTAGTTTATGTACATCCAATCAACACAACAAAGCATAAACAAACAATGGCATGAAATGAATTGAACCAAAATCACTCCAAGTCAGAAGTAGGGTCCTTCACATGACCACCCAATAATCCATACTCCAATGATCCAAAATCAACCATAAACCCCTTGAAAACTCAAGTAGAACAAGCTTGCACTCAAAACTTGCTCACACCTCCTCAAACACTTCCCAAAACCTCCAAAAGATGTGAGAACCCCAAATAAATTCCAACCAATGATCATAAGCTTCAAACAGAACCATATGAACCCCTAAACATCAATCACCAAGGCCAAAGACCCACCATACCTCAAATACCATTCAATTACTTCAAAAAGCTCCAAAATAGGCCTAAATCACTTCAACAAGCCATCACAAGCCTCAAACCATTCCAAAGTTCAAAAGTCAGTAGGGTCATGCTTCTAAAATCATCTCTAATGAGTCACAAATCCAATTTTTAAGCCCATCAAGTCATCTCATACCAATAAGAACCTCCATTCCCTCAATATCCTACAAGTCTCCTTGAAAATTCACTTGTGTTCCCAATCTTCAAATGAGTACCAAATGAAGTGTGACTTGAAAGAATGCACCAATCCAATGACTCAAGACTCACAAATCAGGGATCAAACCAATGCAAAAGAGGCAAAGGCTCACACCACAAAGAAGACCCCAAACCAATTCAAAGAATGAATCAAAAGCAAACCCCAAAATTGGGTCAAAACCCTAGTACAAAGACAAGACTCAAAACTTAACCAAATGACCAATCCAGGACTCATCCTTTTGCAAATTACACCTTCAAACACACCCCCAAATGTCCTCAAAAGGACCAACATCAAATCAATAACCAAGTGTCTCAAATTGCCTATGCCATGTAATGACCAAAAATATGCACAAAATGAACTTCCAACTTAGAAAATTCATATCAAATCAGAAATGCATGCAATGACTTTGGGATTTTTTTGTATAAGTTTTTTATGCCATGAATGTTCAATATGCAAAATATCAAGTCCAAAATAATGTAAATGCTATGTGAACAAAAATGCACCAATTCAATGTCAAAAATGTGACACAAATTGTCACATTTTTCTCTATGTATCAAAAATGATGATAACATGTGAGAAAAAATCCAAACCAGTGACCAATAATTCATGTCATGTATGAATGTCATGTATGCAAAAGAGTAGATCAAAAGGTTCAAAATTGAGGATTTCACAATGCATTGAATGCACTAGGTCAATTTGGCACAACATTGATTCAAAAATTCCCACATAAAAATCCTGACATAAAAAATTCTTGAAATCAACACCATAAAAACGTAGACACAAATACAAAACTATGAAAAAATTGGGACTCATTTGGACAATTTTTGTATTTTTTATGAATTAAACAAAATTACCAAAATAATGGAGAAATGAAATAGAAAATGGAGGGAAATGAATATTTGAATAAACTCAGAAAAATCATGAGCCATTGGATCTGGCGCGCTCTTGTGATCAACGCTCCACATTCAAACAATGAAACGCACCGTTTCATTAATTGATGTCATCGCCCAATCATCATTCAGCGCTCGCGTGGCCTCAGGCAAACCCCTCTCCTCCAATCACTCTTCCACGCATGAAGCCACATGGCACACACATTAGCTAAACCCTAAATACACACAGACGCCGGAGCTCTGCTTCGGTCGTCTTCTCCGATGAACACACGGTGGCTCCCACGACGGCGCCACCATGAAATTTCCCAGAGTTTTACCAAACCACTGTCATTCCACTCAGTTTTCCATGCTGGTTCCAAATATCACATTAGTTTTTCCTAATTCTACCTAGGTTTTGCAAATCGAAGACAATAAGTTTCTAGATCCAAACTTTCAGTCGCCACCAAATCCTTAATAATCACTCCATTTCAATTCTAAACATATATTCATGATCGACACAACACGATCTTCCATTCTATAACCTAAAATCATCAAAAGGAGGAAGTGAAAATGGCATCACCTGGAAATGGAGATCTCTGGAAACGCGTTCTCACAAGCTCAGCTGCTCCAGATCAATGCCTTTGAACTTCCTTTTAAGCTTTATACAAAAAGCAATGGCAGAAACCTCTTGAATACGCCTCAATTTCCAAATTCCATCATCATGATAATGCACTCGAACTGCTCGAATTCTTGATGAATTGCACCAAACGATGGATGATTCTTGATCAGTGAAGCATGAGGATCAAGAATATGCAATGATCTTTGAGAATTGTATGGAGAAAATGCAAATTCAAAGAGAGAGAGTTTTGAGAGAGTTCTTGAATTCTAGATCTGAAATGGTTGTTATGGCAGTTATGATTAGGGTTTCACTATTTATATTCCTTGCTAATGACACTGCTAATCATTTTAGCCATGTACTAATCATGATTAGTGAGTTATTAAGCCAATTGCCAAAATGCAAAATGAGCTCCCATGGCCATAATGCACGTGTTCAGCTCCATGCTATGATCTTAATCCACTCAAGAGCAACCAATGGTCATGATTTGAAGATTATTTTGCTTGCATCTTAAGCCAAGAATGAATGGTGAAGATTTGCTTCATTTTGAACATGTGTGAAACAATGAATATACAAGCCTCTCTCATGCATGGCAAGGGCTCATTTTTACTCAAATATGGTCTATGAAGAATGCTGAAGTAAAGCCTTGCCTTGGTTCTTTGTGAATATTGACTTGGATCATGATATCATCCTTAGAACAAATGTGAAATAATGTGATTTTTGGCCATGATTCCTTGAGGCTTAGTTTGCACAATTGAGTCAAATGATGTCATTTTGAGATGCCTTGAACATGAGAAGCATTTTGCAAAAAGAATGAACCAATTTGAAGCATTACATCAAAAGTTAGGCCATTTTGAATTTCCATGCACACTTTGTGATCAAATGACCATAACTCCTCAACCATCCATCATATGGACATGAATTAGGACGTTTTGGAAAGGGGAGACAAAGATCTACAACTTTCATGTTCACCAAAAATCCATTTGAAACTTCTTTGACATTGACAAGTCAAGTTGAAAGTGGACTAAAAACTTGCCAAATTTGGAAACTTTGAATTATAGGTCATTTTCCATTTTTAGTAACTTTTGCCATGACCTTTGGATCTTCAAGATGGATGCTTAGAATGACGAATAGACCCCATTTGAACATGATTGAGGTGTCTTAACTCATTTCCCCACCTCATAGCCCTTAGTTGACTGCACAGTTGACTTTTGGTCATCAGATGACCTTGGAATGTCTTGATGATGATAGAACCATGATGATGGTGATATATCCTTGCAGATAAGATGATGCTCAAGACCTTTGAGAAATCAAGAAACCCTAATTGAAGCCCATACCCTCAGATGGTTGATGATCAATTCATAGAGACCCTCAGGCTTGAATCACCTAACTTCCCCATCTTTTGAAAAGACTTTGGAGGATGACCTTCTCATTTTCATATGAGATGCAAAATGCAATGCCTAATGCCCTAAAACATGAAATGTAATGCCCCAAACTAGTCTCAAGAAGAGGAGGGCAAATTTTGAGGTGTTACAACTAGCATCCAAGGTTAGTTCCTTCTGCTCCAAAAGCTCGCGTGCTTTAATATTTCCCTTTCCATTCAAGGTGTCTTTCTTTGGCTCCATTTTCCATTTCCATGTGAGTCCATTAGAACTATTATCACCACTCCTTTTCACCATTATAGAGGTTTGAATATTAACCTTTGTTGTATTGAAAATTTCTTTGTTGCATCCATTAAGAATGGTGACGGACCAGGAAGGAATAAAGTATTTACCATCATTTTGTAAGTCAACATTTGCATCTTTGCTAGTGTCATTATTGCTCAGGAAACAAAATCTTGCGCCATTGGAATTAGAGTATGTTGTAAGTGTGATTCCATTTCCCAGATCCTTATCATTTATTGATGTATAATTTGTAATAACATTTTCACCCAATTTAATTGATGCATGAAGTTGCTTAAGATGTCCCCATTTTGGTTGATTCAAATTCCCATACTCGTCAAATGGTGCATCATAGTCATAAGATGTTGTGATATATGGTCCACCTGCTGTGCGGCCAAAGATGGTTCCTCCATGGTACATGTAGTAGTTGTTTAATACACCTCCATTTTGGAAAAAGCGTGCAACTGAGAAAGCTGAATCTTCAACACTTCTATGGGGAACCTTTTCACCCCATTTTTGGAACCAACCAATCCAGTTTTCAGTGAACATTTTAGGACTTTTTGGGTTATTGGGTTTAAAATTATGACAATAGTATCCATTGCAAGTATTGATGATAGGTTGAGGAGCATCAGGTTGCTGACACATGATCCATGGAACCCCAATGTTTTGTGCTAGAGCCATCTGAGCACACCATTTAACGTATGTCTTCCCTGCATCTTTGTAATTCCACATGATATCTCCATATTCATTCTCAATTTGAGCTAGAAGAATGGGACCTCCTTGTGATGCAAATAAATTTGCTTCTTTTGCCACATTCACGATCTTTGTTGTAAAAATTTGCATTTCGTTCTTGTAAACCATATTATTTGTCCTTAACTCAATCCCAGGAATATTGTGAAGCCACACTGGGATCCCTCCGTAGTTCCATTCCGCACATGCATAAGGACCAATCCTCATAATGGCATATAGTCCAGCTTCTTGGATAAGCTTGAAAAATTTGACAAAATCCAAATTTCCTGAGAAATTATATTCACGTTGAACAAGTTCGTGACGATCCCAAAATATATAAGTTTCAATGGCATCAAGGCCACCATCTTTGGCCTTTTGAATAAGGTCAGGCCACATCTCCACGGTGCTTCTTGGATAATGGATTGCACCTGAAAAAATAAGACGTCTTTCTCCATTGATAATGAGAGCTTTTGAATCATAAGAAACCTCTATGGCAAAACATGAGTGCAACATAATTATACTCATTAAGATAATGTTATAACAGGATAATGAACCCATTGTAAACATGTATGATTCTCCCGTCTTGGTTATCGAAATACTATAACTCAGAAAATGAAATATATAGGAAAATGTAGTTTGGTTGTTCCCAAAAATAGTGTAGAACTATCTAATAAATTAGATTTTTCTTCACACAAAAATATGTTACATGAGTTGGTCACAACCAAAAGACACACATGAAGTGAATAAAAACTCACCAAATAAGAGTTAAATGTCGTAGAAATCTTCAAACATTTAACTTTATTTATTCAAATACAATTATTAATTTCTAATTTTAGTAATGAGAATAATGAATGACACAAACGAGTACTGCACAAAAGTGTACAAACAACTAGTGAATAACAAAATTAGGCTCATCGCATGTATCTAAATTAGTTAATTTGAATTTGTTAGAATAACTTATCTAGAGTAATGGATAGGTAATTCTAAAATATTAATAACAAGTTGTTCAGGGTTACACACAGTGGTTTAGGATAAACTAAAAACATATATATGTATGATAAATGAGTTGGATATAAACACCATAATATATAATCATATCATGTATTTCACATGGACCTGAAATGAAAGTTATATATACATGACTATATATACTCTAACCCTCCACAAAGGAAATAGCTCCTTAAAAATATCTTTTAATTTTAATTTTACTTTCATGAAAAAAATAGTAGTTCTCTCCACACATTGAATTGATTTTTATTAAAAAATTTGTCTATATAAATAAAAAATAAGATACATTTAAATTAAATGTAATTATTTATTATTTAATTTTTTTTATCAATACCTTAACCTTAAACATGCAATGTAAAGAAAAACATGTCATTTATTAAAAACTAAACACCTCACTATTTATTATAAACTATTTTGGGAGATTTTATTAATATATTGTCTATTTTTAAAATTCTTATAATATCTTTCAAAATGCTCATGATACAAACTATTTTACCACTGCAGTCAAGAAAAGATAATGGATTTGCCATTGATAACTTAAAACATTCAATTATATATTTTAATCATGCAAACAAAAATATTTTATTATGTTATATTAAAAATTATAGTTTACAGTTGTAAATATATAATATATTTTTTTATTATATCATGTTGGTTTCTTGCTCGAGCTATACTATAAGATATGATTTTAATTCGAGAGACATGTTATGTATGAGACATATATAAATTTTTTTTCTTATACAAAATAGAGAGACCTCGTTCAATGGTGGACGTGCATGTTTAGTTAAATTAAAATTTAGATTAAAAGGGATGTAAAATAATTGTTCTTTGTATGTCGATTTATAAGATGAGAAGGTAGCCAATTCAAATTTTATACCTCTGGGGGGATACATACCATGATAGTGAAAGAGTGACTGTTATGGTTTTCTATTTATCCTTGAGGTTGAGATGCTTTAGAAATATTTATCCAAATCTACATGGTTTGTTGGGCTGAACTAACAATTCGTGGAGTTCATAATTGAGACGTAGGCTTGTTTTTGTTTGAGGTCGTGAACATAAACTTAACCCTCATGTCACTTCACATCCAAAAAGTTAAGGTCTGTAAGGGTGAATTGGAAAATGAAATTATTTTAGTCAACCAACACGTTATCGTGAGACTTGTGAGGGTCATGTAGTTCTCATTGGCGTTTTCACGTCCGATTAAGTCAAATAAAATATGTTACATGTTATGAGTGTCTTTATTACTTCCAAACTAACTCAGTGAGATTTAGAATGATGTTCAAGAAGAATTTTCATTTCGAGTTAATACTTGTTTTCTCAGAGAATGTAACATTTTGAATTCGAACGTTTCTAATGTTGTTTTTTAGAATAATTAACATTGTAGGATGTATATGATATCACATATAGTTTTTTTACAAAGAAATGGTTCTTTCTATGGATGAAATTCTAGTTGAATCTTTTTCCTAATTAACGAGCTATTCATTTGGTTTTTTGAGATATTTTTGTTAACGAGATTGAAGTAAGCACTTTATATTTGAACAATTGAATATTCCTAAAAAGATACAACTCTTTACTAAGGAAAGTTTACCAATGATATATATATATATATATATATATATATATATATATATATATATATATATATATATAATAGGAATTTAGTATATCTCTAGTCAATCATAATGTTTATCCTTGTATTCATATTCTTCAATCTTGTGAAAAACTGTTTCAAAAAAACTAGTTGTGCAAATAAATATATCTAATTTGTTCTATAAAAAAACATTAGTACAAAAATACACATATAAGAGGAACATAACATACTTACACACAAACGAAGGAAAAGAAATAAAAGACGCATCAAATTTGATTTATTTTAAAAATTAAAACAAAATGTGTGGTGCAAGTTTTTTATTAGAAAGAAATAAAAAACTTTTAACATGATGTTTTGAAGCAACAATATGTGTTTTTGTAACATTACACTGAAGTTTTAAAAAATTTCAATGAAGATCCAAAAGAACTCTAATATGGGTGAAATATAACATCTAATTTGAGAATATATGATTTATATATCTCTCTAAGAATGATACAACGTTTCATGGTAGAAAGGTTGAAAGAGATCGGGCGGTTGCTCAAAAAACTTTTATTGTTAACAACTTATATTAAACTTGAAAATAACGAAAAACAAGTTTAACTTATGATATTATTTAATGAGAAAAACTTAATGTATTATTTCTATTTTGATATTTCAACGTTTATTTTTCACATTAATTTGTAGAAAAGGATGACTTAACATGTCACCTGCATGGCTAATCTAGTTGTACTATTTGTTACGCCAAATGGAACACTAAACATTTCTTTTGTGACTATAAATCCACAATTAGTTTTTCCTATGCATGCAGCTTCCACAACAGATTGACTATCTGTAGCTTCCCAAGAGCCTTTCTTAAAAGAACCACATTGACCTTGTGGATTTCCAAAGCTAGCAAACTGGATTTGTGAAATTACTTGTCCATTTTGGCATGATAGTTCTAGTTGTGAGCCTTCATATACATTAGCACAAATAGTTCCTATTGTCACCGTTTGGAACTGAACACTTTGAGGATTACCACCTATTTCTTCAAATAAAACCAATGTGTTCATGTTATCATTCAAGAATGACCTTGGCACATGATACCACCTTTGTGATGGACCTCCACAATTGGTGTTGCACTTTTCCTTTACATATTTTCCACGATAATCGCACGTGTCACTGCATCCATTTGTAGTTGTAACCCAAGAAGGCCAATAACGACCAATGCTATGTCCATTCACCCAAGCATGTCCTTTACCTAGGCCTTGGAAGTCCACCACAATAGGGTTTGTTCCAACTGGAGCTTTAAACTCTGCCTTATACCAAGTCATAGGTTTCCCAATAGGAATATTAGGTGAATTAGTGTTCCATGACACACCGACATGTGATTGCAAATCATATAAACGTTTCCTCTCACCATTCAAACCAACCTTATAAGACCAAAGGTTAGTTGACAAATCCATAGTAACATTATTTTTTCCAATCAATTGAACAGTGCCACCTGAAATGCCCGTTTTTATCTCGTCAAACCATGCACCATAATTTGCAAGCCCGACGGTGGCACTAAGCAAAGTTATAATGTTTGTTCCATTCTTCAAAGAAACTTTTGTTTCATAAGTGAATTTATTTCCCCATTGGCTAAATTGGTATCCTATATACTTCCTATTAACATAACCATGAAGTGTATGGCCCATAGTATTCACACTAAGAGTCGCATTACTCCAAATTGAAGTGTCATTGATGTCAACACTAGTCATGTACCATAAATAGTCACTAGCATCCAAGGTTAGTTCCTTCTGCTCCAAAAGCTCGTGTGCTTTAATATTTCCCTTTCCATTCAAGGTGTCTTTCTTTGGCTCCATTTTCCATTTCCATGTGAGTCCATTAGAACTATTATCACCACTCCTTTTCACCATTATTGAGGTTTGACTGTTAACCTTTGCTGTATTGAAAATTTCTTTGTTGCATCCATTAAGAATGGTGACGGACCAGGCAGGAATAAAGTATTTACCATCATTTTGTAAGTCAACATTTGCATCTTTGCTAGTGTCATTATTGCTCAGGAAACAAAATCTTGCGCCATTGGAATTAGAGTATGTTGTAAGTGTGATTCCATTTCCCAGATCCTTATCATTTATTGATGTATAATTTGTAAGAACATTTTCACCCAATTTAATTGCTGCATGAAGTTGCTTAAGATGTCCCCATTTTGGTTGATTCAAATTCCCATACTCGTCAATTGGTGCATCATAGTCATAAGATGTTGTGATATATGGTCCACCTGCTGTGCGGCCAAAGTTGGTTCCTCCATGGTACATGTAGTAGTTGTTTAATACACCTCCATTTTGGAAAAAACTTGCAACTGAGAAAGCTGAATCTTCAGCACTTCTATGGGGAACCTTTTCACCCCATTTTTGGAACCAACCAATCCAGTTTTCAGTGAACATTTTAGGACTTTTTGGGTTATTGGGTTTAAAATTATGACAATAGTATCCATTGCAAGTATTGATGATAGGTTGAGGAGCATCAGGTTGCTGACACATGATCCATGGAACCCCAATGTTTTGTGCTAGAGCCATCTGAGCACACCATTTAACGTATGTCTTCCCTGCATCTTTGTAATTCCACATGATATCTCCATATTCATTCTCAATTTGAGCTAGAAGAATGGGACCTCCTTGTGATGCAAATAAATTTGCTTCCTTTGCCACATTCACGATCTTTGTCGTAAAAATTTGCATTTCGTTCTTGTAAACCATATTATCTGTCCTTAACTCAATCCCAGGAATATTGTGAAGCCACACTGGGATCCCTCCGTAGTTCCATTCCGCACATGCATAAGGACCAATCCTCATAATGGCATATAGTCCAGCTTCTTGGATAAGCTTGAAAAATTTGACAAAATCCAAATTTCCTGAGAAATTATATTCACGTTGAACAGGTTCGTGACGATCCCAAAATATATAAGTTTCAATGGCATCAAGGCCACCATCTTTGGCCTTTTGAATAAGGTCAGGCCACATCTCCACGGTGCTTCTTGGATAATGGATTGCACCTGAAAAAATAAGACGTCTTTCTCCATTGATAATGAGAGCTTTTGAATCATAAGAAACCTCTATGGCAAAACATGAGTGCAACATAATTATACTCATTAAGATAATGTTATAACAGGATAATGAACCCATTGTAAACATGTATGATTCTCCCGTCTTGGTTATCGAAATACAATAACTCAGAAAATGAAATATATAGGAAAATGTAGTTTGGTTGTTCCCAAAAATAGTGTTGAACTATCTAATCAATATTCTAAATTAGATTTTTCTTCACACAAAAATATGTTACATGAGTTGGTCACAACCAAAAGACACGCATGAAGTGAATAAAAACTCACCAAATAAGAGTTAAATGTCGTAGAAATCTTCAAACATTTAACTTTATTTATTCAAATACAATTATTAATTTCTAATTTTAGTAATGAAAATAATGAATGACACAAACGAATACTGCACAAAAGTGTACAGACAGCTAGTGAATAACAAAATTAGGCTCATCGCATGTATCTAAATTAGTTAATTTGAATTTGTTAGAATAACTTATCTAGAGTAATGGACAGGTAATTCTAAAATATTAATAACAAGTTGTTCAGGGTTACACACAGTGGTTTAGGATAAACTAAAAACATATATATGTATGATAAATGAGTTGGATATAAACACCATAATATATAATCATATCATGTATTTCATATGGACCTGAAACGAAAGTTATATATACATGACTATATATAGACTCTAACCCCGACAAAGAAAATAGCTCCTTAAAAATATCTTTTAATTTTAATTTTACTTTCATGAAAAAAATAGTAGTTGTCTCCAGAAATTGAATTGAATTTTATTAAAACTTTTCTCTATATAAATAAAAAATAAGATACATTAAAATTAAATGTAATTATTTATTATTTAAATTTTTTTATCAATACCTTAACCTTAAACATGCAATGTAAAGAAAAACATGTCATATATTAAAAACTAAACACCTCACTATTTATTATAAACTATTTTGGGAGATTTTGTTAATATATTGTGTATTTTTAAAATTCTTATAATATTTTTCAAAATGCTCATGATAGAAACTATTTTACCATTGCAGTCAAGAAAAGATAATGGATTTTCCATTGATAACTTAAAACATTCAATATATATTTTAATCATGCAAACGAAAATATTTTATTATGTTATATTAAAAATTATAGTTTACAGTGGTAAATATATAATATTTTTTATTATATCATGTTGGTTTCTTGCTTGAGCTATACTATAAGATATGATTTTCATTCGAGAGACATGTTATGTATGAGACATATATAATTTTTTTTCTTATTCAAAATAGAGAGACCTCGTTCAATGGTAGACGTGCATGTTTAGTTAAATTAAAATTTAGATTAAAAGGGATGTAAAATAATTGTTCTTTGTATGTCGATTTATAAGATGAGAAGGTAGCCAATTCAAATTTTATACCTCCGGGGGGATACATACCATGATAGTGAAAGAGTGACTGTTATGGTTTTCTATTTATCCTTGAGGTTGAGATGCTTTAGAAATATTTATCCAAATCTACGTGGTTTGTTGGGCTGAACTAACAATTCGTGGAGTTCATAATTGAGACGTAGGCTTGTTTTTGTTTGAGGTCGTGAACATAAACTTAACCCTCATGTCACTTCACATCCAAAAAGTTAAGGTCTGTAAGGGTGAATTGGAAAATGAAATTATTTTAGTCAACCAACACGTTATCGTGAGACTTGTGAGGGTCATGTAGTTCTCATTGGCGTTTTCACGTCCGATTAAGTCAAATAAAATATGTTACATGTTATGAGTGTCTTTATTACTTCCAAACCAACTCAGTGAGATTTAGAATAATGTTCAAGAAGAATTTTGATTTCGAGTTAATACTTGTTTTGTCAAAGAATGTAACATTTTGAATTCGAACGTTTCTAATGTTGTTTTTTAGAATAATTAACATTGTAGGATGTATATGATATCACATATAGTTTTTTTTACAAAGAAATGGTTCTTTCTATGGATGAAATTCTAGTTGAATATTTTTCCTAATTAACGAGCTATTCATTTGGTTTTTTGAGATATTTTTTTCAACGAGATTGAAGTAAGCACTTTATATTTGAACAATGAATATTCCTAAAAAGATACAACTCTTTACTAAGGAAAGTTTACCACTGATATATATATATATATATATATATATATATATATATATATATATATATCTATATATATATATATATATATATATATATATATATATATATATATATATATATATATATATATATCTATATATATATATATATATATATATATATATATATATTATATATATATATATATATATATATATATCTATATATATATATATATATATCTATATATATATATATATATATATATATATATATATATATATATATATATATATATAGTCAATCATAATGTTTATCCTTGTATTCATATTCTTCAATCTTGTGAAAAATGTTTCAAAAAAACTAGTTGTGCAAATAAAATATCTAATTTGTTCTATAAAAAAACATTAGTACAAAAATACACATATAAGAGGAACATAACATACTTACTCACAAACGAAGAAAAAGAAATAAAAGATGCATCAAATTTGATTTATATTAAAAATTAAAACAAAATGTGTGGTGCAAGTTTTTTATTAGAAAGAAATAAAAAATTTTTAACATGATGTTTTGAAGCAACAATATGTGTTTTTGTAACATTGCACTGAAGTTTTAAAAAATTTCAATGAAGATCCAAAAGAACTCTAATATGGGTGAAATATAACATCTAATTTGAGAATATATGATTTATATATCTATCTAAGAATGATACAACGTTTCATGGTAGAAAGGTTGAAAGAGATCGGGCGGTTGCTCAAAAAACTTTTATTGTTAACAACTTATTTTAAACTTGAAAATAACGAAAAATATGTTTAACTTATGATATTATTTAATGAGAAAAACTTAATGTATTATTTCTATTTTGATATTTCAACGTTTATTTTTCACATTAATTTGTAGAAAAGGATGACTTAACATGTCACCTGCACGGCTAATCTAGTTGTACTATTTGTTACGCCAAATGGAACACTAAACATTTCTTTTGTGACTATAAATCCACAATTAGTTTTTCCTATGCATGCAGCTTCCACAACAGATTGACTATCTGTAGCTTCCCAAGAGCCTTTCTTAAAAGAACCACATTGACCTTGTGGATTTCCAAAGCTAGCAAACTGGATTTGTGAAATTACTTGTCCATTTTGGCATGATAGTTCTAGTTGTGAGCCTTCATATACATTAGCACAAATAGTTCCTATTGTCACCGTTTGGAACTGAACATTTTGAGGATTACCACCTATTTCTTCAAATAAAACCAATGTGTTCATGTTATCATTCAAGAATGACCTTGGCACATGATACCACCTTTGTGATGGACCTCCACAATTGGTGGTGCACTTTTCCTTTACATATTTTCCACGATAATCGCACGTGTCACTGCATCCATTTGTAGTTGTAACCCAAGAAGGCCAATAACGACCAATGCTATGTCCATTCACCCAAGCATGTCCTTTACCTAGGCCTTGGAAGTCCACCACAATAGGGTTTGTTCCAACTGGAGCTTTAAACTCTGCCTTATACCAAGTCATAGATTTCCCAATAGGAATATTAGGTGAATTAGTGTTCCATGACACACCGACATGTGATTGCAAATCATATAAACGTTTCCTCTCACCATTCAAACCAACCTTATAAGACCAAAGGTTAGTTGACAAATCCATTGTAACATTATTTTTTCCAATCAATTGAACAGTGCCACCTGAAATGCCCGTTTTTATCTCGTCAAACCATGCACCATAATTTGCAAGCCCGACGGTGGCACTAAGCAAAGTTATAATGTTTGTTCCATTCTTCAAAGAAACTTTCGTTTCATAAGTGAATTTATTTCCCCATTGGCTAAATTGGTATCCTATATACTTCCTATTAACATAACCATGAAGTGTATGGCCCATAGTATTCACACTGAGAGTCGCATTACTCCAAATTGAAGTGTCATTGATGTCAACACTAGTCATGTACCATAAATAGTCACTAGCATCCAAGGTTAGTTCCTTCTGCTCCAAAAGTTCATGTGCTTTAATATTTCCCTTTCCATTCAAGGTGTCTTTCTTTGGCTCTTTTCCATTTCCATGTGAGTCCATTAGAACTATTATCACCACTCCTTTTCACCATTATTGAGGTTTGACTGTTAACCTTTGCTGTATTGAAAATTCTTTGTTGCATCCATTAAGAATGGTGACGGACCAGGCAGGAATAAAGTATTTACCATCATTTTGTAAGTCAACATTTGCATCTTTGCTAGTGTCATTATTGCTCAGGAAACAAAATCTTGCGCCATTGGAATTAGAGTATGTTGTAAGTGTGATTCCATTTCCCAGATCCTTATCATTTATTGATGTATAATTTGTAAGAACATTTTCACCCAATTTAATTGCTGCATGAAGTTGCTTAAGATGTCCCCATTTTGGTTGATTCAAATTCCCATACTCGTCAATTGGTGCATCATAGTCATAAGATGTTGTGATATATGGTCCACCTGCTGTGCGGCCAAAGTTGGTTCCTCCATGGTACATGTAGTAGTTGTTTAATACACCTCCATTTTGGAAAAAGCGTGCAACTGAGAAAGCTGAATCTTCAGCACTTCTATGGGGAACCTTTTCACCCCATTTTTGGAACCAACCAATCCAGTTTTCAGTGAACATTTTAGGACTTTTTGGGTTATTGGGTTTAAAATTATGACAATAGTATCCATTGCAAGTATTGATGATAGGTTGAGGAGCATCAGGTTGCTGACACATGATCCATGGAACCCCAATGTTTTGTGCTAGAGCCATCTGAGCACACCATTTAACGTATGTCTTCCCTGCATCTTTGTAATTCCACATGATATCTCCATATTCATTCTCAATTTGAGCTAGAAGAATGGGACCTCCTTGTGATGCAAATAAATTTGCTTCCTTTGCCACATTCACGATCTTTGTCGTAAAAATTTGCATTTCGTTCTGGTAAACCATATTATCTATCCTTAACTCAATCCCAGGAATATTGTGAAGCCACACTGGGATCCCTCCGTAGTTCCATTCCGCACATGCATAAGGACCAATCCTCATAATGGCATATAGTCCAGCTTCTTGGATAAGCTTGAAAAATTTGACAAAATCCAAATTTCCTGAGAAATTATATTCACGTTGAACAGGTTCGTGACGATCCCAAAATATATAAGTTTCAATGGCATCAAGGCCACCATCTTTGGCCTTTTGAATAAGGTCAGGCCACATCTCCACGGTGCTTCTTGGATAATGGATTGCACCTGAAAAAATAAGACGTCTTTCTCCATTGATAATGAGAGCTTTTGAATCATAAGAAACCTCTATGGCAAAACATGAGTGCAACATAATTATACTCATTAAGATAATGTTATAACAGGATAATGAACCCATTGTAAACATGTATGATTCTCCCGTCTTGGTTATCGAAATACTATAACTCAGAAAATGAAATATATAGGAAAATGTAGTTTGGTTGTTCCCAAAAATAGTGTTGAACTATCTAATCAATATTCTAAATTAGATTTTTCTTCACACAAAAATATGTTACATGAGTTGGTCACAACCAAAAGACACACATGAAGTGAATAAAAACTCACCAAATAAGAGTTAAATGTCGTAGAAATCTTCAAACATTTAACTTTATTTATTCAAATACAATTATTAATTTCTAATTTTAATAATGAAAATAATGAATGACACAAACGAATACTGCACAAAAGTGTACAGACAGCTAGTGAATAACAAAATTAGGCTCATCGCATGTATCTAAATTAGTTACTTTGAATTTGTTAGAATAACTTATCTAGAGTAATGGATAGGTAATTCTAAAATATTAGTAACAAGTTGTTCAGGGTTACAAACAGTGGTTTAGGATAAACTAAAAACATATATATGTATGATAAATGAGTTGGATATAAACACCATAATATATAATCATATCATGTATTTCATATGGACCTGAAATGAAAGTTATATATATATGACTATATATAGACTCTAACCCTCGACAAAGAAAATAGCTCCTTAAAAATATCTTTTAATTTTAATTTTACTTTCATGAAAAAAATAGTAGTTGTCTCCACAAATTGAATTGATTTTTATTAAAACTTTTCTCTATATAAATAAAAAATAAGATACATTAAAATTAAATGTAATTATTTATTATTTAAATTTTTTTATCAATACCTTAACCTTAAACATGCAATGTAAAGAAAAACATGTCATATATTAAAAACTAAACACCTCACTATTTATTATAAACTATTTTGGGAGATTTTGTTAATATATTGTGTATTTTAAAAAATCTTATAATATTTTTCAAAATGCTCATTATGGAAACTATTTTACCATTGCAGTCAAGAAAAGATAATGGATTTTCTATTGATAACTTAAAACATTCAATTATATATTTTAATCATGCAAACGAAAATATTTTATTATGTTATATTAAAAATTATAGTTTACAGTGGTAAATATATAATATATTTTTTTATTATATCATGTTGGTTTCTTGCTCGAGCTATACTATAAGATATGATTTTCATTCGAGAGACATGTTATGTATGAGACATATATAATTTTTTTTTTTCTTATTCAAAATAGAGAGACCTCGTTCAATGGTAGACATGCATGTTTAGTTAAATTAAAATTTAGATTAAAAGGGATGTAAAATAATTGTTCTTTGTATGTCGATTTATAAGATGAGAAGGTAGCCAATTCAAATTTTATACCCCTGGGGGGATACATACCATGATAGTGAAAGAGTGACTGTTATGGTTTTCTATTTATCCTTGAGGTTGAGATGATTTAGAAATATTTATCCAAATCTACATGGTTTGTTGGGCTGAACTAACAATTCGTGGAGTTCATAATTGAGACGTAGGCTTGTTTTTGTTTGAGGTCGTGAACATAAACTTAACCCTCATGTCACTTCACATCCAAAAAGTTAAGGTCTGTAAGGGTGAATTGGAAAATGAAATTATTTTAATCAACCAACACGTTATCGTGAGACTTGTGAGGGTCATCTAGTTCTCATTGGTGTTTTCACGTCCGATTAAGTCAAATAAAATATGTTACATGTTATGAGTGTCTTTATTACTTCCAAACCAACTAAGTGAGATTTAGAATGATGTTCAAGAAGAATTTTCATTTCGAGTTAATACTTGTTTTGTCAGAGAATGTAACATTTTGAATTCGAACGTTTTTAATGTTATTTTTTAGAATAATTAACATTGTAGGATGTATATGATATCACATATAGTTTTTTTTACAAAGAAATGGTTCTTTCTATGGATGAAATTCTAGTTGAATATTTTTCCTAATTAACGAGCTATTCATTTGGTTTTTTGAGATATTTTTAACGAGATTAAAGTAAGCACTTTATATTTGAACAATTGAATATTCCTAAAAAGATACAACTCTTTACTAAGGAAAGTTTACCAATGATATATATATATTATATATATTATATAGATATATATATATATATATAGATATATATATATATATATCTATATATATTAGATATATATCTATATATATATATATAGATATATATATATATATATATATATATATTATATATATATAATATATATATATATATATATATATATATATATATATATATATCTATATTATATATATATAATAGGAATTAGTATATCTCTAGTCAATCATTATGTTATCCTTGTATTCATATTCTTCAATCTTGTGAAAATTGTTTCAAAAAAACTAGTTGTGCAAATAAATATATCTAATTTGTTCTATAAAAAAACATTAGTACAAAAATACACATATAAGAGGAACATAACATACTTACACACAAACGAAGAAAAAGAAATAAAAGATGCATCAAATTTGATTTATTTTAAAATTAAAACAAAATGTGTGGTGCAAGTTTTTATTAGAAAGAAATAAAAAACTTTTAACATGATGTTTTGAAGCAACAATATGTGTTTTGTAACATTGCACTGCAGTTTTAAAAAATTTCAATGAAGATCCAAAAGAACTCTAATATGGGTGAAATATAACATCTAATTTGAGAATATATGATTTATATATCTCTCTAAGAATGATACAACGTTTCATGGTAGAAAGGTTGAAAGAGATCGGGCGGTTGCTCGAAAAACTTTTATTGTTAACAACTTATATTAAACTTGAAAATAACGAAAAACAAGTTTAACTTATGATATTATTTAATGAGAAAAACTTAATGTATTATTTCTATTTTGATATTTCAACGTTTATTTTTCACATTAATTTGTAGAAAAGGATGACTTAACATGTCACCTGCACGGCTAATCTAGTTGTACTATTTGTTACGCCAAATGGAACACTAAACATTTCTTTTGTGACTATAAATCCACAATTAGTTTTTCCTATGCATGCAGCTTCCACAACAGATTGACTATCTGTAGCTTCCCAAGAGCCTTTCTTAAAAGAACCACATTGACCTTGTGGATTTCCAAAGCTAGCAAACTGGATTTGTGAAATTACTTGTCCATTTTGGCATGATAGTTCTAGTTGTGAGCCTTCATATACATTAGCACAAATAGTTCCTATTGTCACCGTTTGGAACTGAACATTTTGAGGATTACCACCTATTTCTTCAAATAAAACCAATGTGTTCATGTTATCATTCAAGAATGACCTTGGCACATGATACCACCTTTGTGATGGACCTCCACAATTGGTGTTGCACTTTTCCTTTACATATTTTCCACGATAATTGCACGTGTCACTGCATCCATTTGTAGTTGTAACCCAAGAAGGCCAATAACGACCAATGCTATGTCCATTCACCCAAGCATGTCCTTTACCTAGGCCTTGGAAGTCCACCACAATAGGGTTTGTTCCAACTGGAGCTTTAAACTCTGCCTTATACCAAGTCATAGGTTTCCCAATAGGAATATTAGGTGAATTAGTGTTCCATGACACACCGACATGTGATTGCAAATCATATAAACGTTTCCTCTCACCATTCAAACCAACCTTATAAGACCAAAGGTTAGTTGACAAATCCATAGTAACATTATTTTTTCCAATCAATTGAACAGTGCCACCTGAAATGCCCGTTTTTATCTCGTCAAACCATGCACCATAATTTGCAAGCCCGACGGTGGCACTAAGCAAAGTTATAATGTTTGTTCCATTCTTCAAAGAAACTTTCGTTTCATAAGTGAATTTATTTCCCCATTGGCTAAATTGGTATCCTATATACTTCCTATTAACATAACCATGAAGTGTATGGCCCATAGTATTCACACTGAGAGTCGCATTACTCCAAATTGAAGTGTCATTGATGTCAACACTAGTCATGTACCATAAATAGTCACTAGCATCCAAGGTTAGTTCCTTCTGCTCCAAAAGCTCGTGTGCTTTAATATTTCCCTTTCCATTCAAGGTGTCTTTCTTTGGCTCCATTTTCCATTTCCATGTGAGTCCATTAGAACTATTATCACCACTCCTTTTCACCATTATTGAGGTTTGACTGTTAACCTTTGCTGTATTGAAAATTTCTTTGTTGCATCCATTAAGAATGGTGACGGACCAGGCAGGAATAAAGTATTTACCATCATTTTGTAAGTCAACATTTGCATCTTTGCTAGTGTCATTATTGCTCAGGAAACAAAATCTTGCGCCATTGGAATTAGAGTATGTTGTAAGTGTGATTCCATTTCCCAGATCCTTATCATTTATTGATGTATAATTTGTAAGAACATTTTCACCCAATTTAATTGCTGCATGAAGTTGCTTAAGATGTCCCCATTTTGGTTGATTCAAATTCCCATACTCGTCAATTGGTGCATCATAGTCATAAGATGTTGTGATATATGGTCCACCTGCTGTGCGGCCAAAGTTGGTTCCTCCATGGTACATGTAGTAGTTGTTTAATACACCTCCATTTTGGAAAAAGCGTGCAACTGAGAAAGCTGAATCTTCAGCACTTCTATGGGGAACCTTTTCACCCCATTTTTGGAACCAACCAATCCAGTTTTCAGTGAACATTTTAGGACTTTTTGGGTTATTGGGTTTAAAATTATGACAATAGTATCCATTGCAAGTATTGATGATAGGTTGAGGAGCATCAGGTTGCTGACACATGATCCATGGAACCCAATGTTTTGTGCTAGAGCCATCTGAGCACACCATTTAACGTATGTCTTCCCTGCATCTTTGTAATTCCACATGATATCTCCATATTCATTCTCAATTTGAGCTAGAAGAATGGGACCTCCTTGTGATGCAAATAAATTTGCTTCCTTTGCCACATTCACGATCTTTGTCGTAAAAATTTGCATTTCGTTCTTGTAAACCATATTATCTGTCCTTAACTCAATCCCAGGAATATTGTGAAGCCACACTGGGATCCCTCCGTAGTTCCATTCCGCACATGCATAAGGACCAATCCTCATAATGGCATATAGTCCAGCTTCTTGGATAAGCTTGAAAAATTTGACAAAATCCAAATTTCCTGAGAAATTATATTCACGTTGAACAGGTTCGTGACGATCCCAAAATATATAAGTTTCAATGGCATCAAGGCCACCATCTTTGGCCTTTTGAATAAGGTCAGGCCACATCTCCACGGTGCTTCTTGGATAATGGATTGCACCTGAAAAAATAAGACGTCTTTCTCCATTGATAATGAGAGCTTTTGAATCATAAGAAACCTCTATGGCAAAACATGAGTGCAACATAATTATACTCATTAAGATAATGTTATAACAGGATAATGAACCCATTGTAAACATGTATGATTCTCCCGTCTTGGTTATCGAAATACTATAACTCAGAAAATGAAATATATAGGAAAATGTAGTTTGGTTGTTCCCAAAAATAGTGTTGAACTATCTAATCAATATTCTAAATTAGATTTTTCTTCACACAAAAATATGTTACATGAGTTGGTCACAACCAAAAGACACACATGAAGTGAATAAAAACTCACCAAATAAGAGTTAAATGTCGTAGAAATCTTCAAACATTTAACTTTATTTATTCAAATACAATTATTAATTTCTAATTTTAGTAATGAAAATAATGAATGACACAAACGAATACTGCACAAAAGTGTACAGACAGCTAGTGAATAACAAAATTAGGCTCATCGCATGTATCTAAATTAGTTAATTTGAATTTGTTAGAATAACTTATCTAGAGTAATGGATAGGTAATTCTAAAATATTAGTAACAAGTTGTTCAGGGTTACAAACAGTGGTTTAGGATAAACTAAAAACATATATATGTATGATAAATGAGTTGGATATAAACACCATAATATATAATCATATCATGTATTTCATATGGACCTGAAATGAAAGTTATATATATATATATGACTATATATAGACTCTAACCCTCGACAAAGAAAATAGCTCCTTAAAAATATTTTAATTTTAATTTTACTTTCATGAAAAAAATAGTAGTTGTCTCTCCACAAATTGAATTGATTTTTATTAAAACTTTTCTCTATATAAATAAAAAATAAGATACATTAAAATTAAATGTAATTATTTATTATTTAATTTTTTTTATCAATACCTTAACCTTAAACATGCAATGTAAAGAAAAACATGTCATATATTAAAAACTAAACACCTCACTATTTATTATAAACTATTTTGGGAGATTTTGTTAATATATTGTGTATTTTTAAAAATTCTTATAATATTTTCAAAATGCTCATGATAGAAACTATTTTACCATTGCAGTCAAGAAAAGATAATGGATTTTCTATTGATAACTTAAAACATTCAATTATATATTTTAATCATGCAAACGAAAATATTTTATTATGTTATATTAAAAATTATAGTTTACAGTGGTAAATGTATAATATATTTTTTTATTATATCATGTTGGTTTCTTGCTCGAGCTATACTATAAGATATGATTTTCATTCGAGAGACATGTTATGTATGAGACATATATAATTTTTTTTTCTTATTCAAAATAGAGAGACCTCGTTCAATGGTAGACATGCATGTTTAGTTAAATTAAAATTTAGATTAAAAGGGATGTAAAATAATTGTTCTTTGTATGTCGATTTATAAGATGAGAAGGTAGCCAATTCAAATTTTATACCTCTGGGGGGATACATACCATGATAGTGAAAGAGTGACTGTTATGGTTTTCTATTTATCCTTGAGGTTGAGATGATTTAGAAATATTTATCCAAATCTACATGGTTTGTTGGGCTGAACTAACAATTCGTGGAGTTCATAATTGAGACGTAGGCTTGTTTTTGTTTGAGGTCGTGAACATAAACTTAACCCTCATGTCACTTCACATCCAAAAAGTTAAGGTCTGTAAGGGTGAATTGGAAAATGAAATTATTTTAATCAACCAACACGTTATCGTGAGACTTGTGAGGGTCATCTAGTTCTCATTGGCGTCACTACGCCAAAAAGGTTTTTTAACAGCGCATCTTAGACAGCGCTTTTAAAAGAAAGCGCTGTCTAAGGTTAAAATAAAAATAAAACACGGAAAATGTTCTAAAAAAATAATGAAAGCGCTGTCTAAGGGGGGGTCTTAGACAGCGCTTTTAGAAAGCGCTGTCTAAGACCCCCCCTTAGACAGCGCTTTTAGAAAGCGCTTTTAAATATAGACCTTAGTCAGCGCTTTTGAGAAAGCGCTGTTTAAAGTCTTTCAATTAAAAAAAATTAAAACCAAAAGCGCTGTCTAAGGTGGGGGTTTAGAAAGCGCTTTTGGAAAGCGCTGTCTAAGGCATATCTTAGAAAGCGCTTTCCACAAAAGCGCTGTCTAAGGTCTAATTAAAATAAATTTCAGACTTCTATTTTCGTTCTCAGTTCTTTTGTTTTCCCTCCTGCGATTAAACCCCTCCAGCGAACCCTAACAGCGAACGAGAATACATTGTAATCATTCGGTTTCAATACCAGAAAGTGTTTGAAGAATCGGTTTCAGAACGTTATTTCTACTGCGGTATGTTCTTCATTTCTGCATTTTTTCATTTCTGATTCAGTTCGTCATTTCTACTGCGTTTTGTTCGTCTTTCACCGTTTCCGAAACCCGCAATACGTGAAACAAATTACACAAAGGTTATTCGTTATCGATTGCATAATTTTGTAATTTTGTAATTAAGGTATGCCCATAATTTTGAAACAATTATGCCCATTAGGTTCCATAATTTTGTAATTTTAACTCATTTTGATTTAGAGCTCAAAATTGAAGGGGAGCAGAAAATAAAGAAAATGGTGGAAGGGACTATGTCTCTTGATGCTGTTATAAAGGAAGCTGTTGATTTGGTATGTCAAAACATGACACTGATACATGTGTCTGTGTCTGTATTGCGTCGATGTGAAACACTGAGACGTGTCAGACACTATACACACCTTCCATCAGAAGTATTAGACATTTGATAAATTTGGAATTTGTTGTATGTATAGGAGAACATTCCTATTGAGGAGGTATTTGATAATCTAAAATGCACAAAAGAAGGTTTAACCTCTGAGGAAGTACAAGAGAGGCTTGACATGTTTGGATACAATAAACTTGAAGAAAAAAAGGTTAGAATCCTGACTTAAGTGCTTATATAGTTTCTTACCAAATTGTTATGTAACTTTAACTTCTTGTACAGGAAAGTAAAATACTGAAGTTTTTAGGGTTTATGTGGAATCCTTTGTCATGGGTTATGGAAGCTGCTGCTCTCATGGCCATTGCTATGGCACATGGAGGGGTAAGTCTCTTCCTTTTTTTGTTTGTTTTGTTATTTCTCAATGGTTTTCATTATTTCAAATCATACAAAATTAGAATAACTATGAAACTGTACTCTTATAACCTTTGGTTAACTTGATTTGAAAGTTACAAATGTTATTCATTTTACAAAAGGATTATGGAATACATACAAGAAAGATTTTGGTGGTAGAAGTTTGTTAAGGTGAAAAGTCATGTTTGAACTTTCAACTAGTGTTTTTAAAACCAGACCGTCCAGTTTAACTGGTTGAACTAAGAACCGATTAGTCTGTCTGCTGGTTCAATCAGTGTGTTTCAACTTATTGAACCATTATCTAGAAGTCTCACCGCTAGATCTTCGGTCCTGGTTTTAAAACAATGGTTTTTAATATCAACCAGTTTAATATAACAACGCTTTGATTATGCAGGGAAAGCGAGGAGATTATCAAGATTTTGTTGGCATAATTATTTTGCTAATTATAAACTCAACCATAAGTTTCATAGAAGAAAATAATGCTGGTAATGCAGCTGCTGCCCTTATGGCAAGATTGGCTCCAAAAGCAAAGGTTCTTCTTCTTCTTCTCTTATAATCTCTTTGTTATCTTGTCTTGCTCATAGTTTCTTTGATTTCTAATTATATTTGATTAATAGGTACTTCGTGACGGAAAATGGAGCGAAGAAGATGCTTCGGTATTGGTCCCTGGAGACATAGTTAGCATCAAGCTAGGGGACATCATTCCTGCCGACGCACGTCTCCTTGAAGGTGACCCTTTGAAGATTGATCAGGTAAAATCTATAAAGTACTTTGAAATTACTGATGCATGATTCAAGCGTCACAACGAATAATATCTTCCACGAGTTTATTGATGTTGATATCAGATTCTAGATTTCTTGTAATTGAAGTTATGTTTTTGCTGTTTGTACTTTTAGTCTGCTCTTACCGGAGAGTCACTCCCTGTGACTAAACATCCTGGAGAAGGAGTATATTCTGGTTCAACTTGCAAGCAAGGAGAAATTGAAGCCGTAGTCATAGCAACTGGAGTTCACACATTTTTCGGAAAGGCAGCTCATCTCGTCGAAAACACAACACACGTTGGACATTTCCAACAGGTACATAATATACTAAATAATGTATCGCAGACAAAAGCGATTTGTTCAAATTCCACTATACTTACATTGTTATAGCCACTATTTGACATCACCGAATGTTGTGATAGTAATGCTCACTGCGTGACAAATATTATTACAGGTTTTGACATCTATTGGAAATTTCTGCATCTGTTCAATTGCTATTGGAATGATTATTGAAATCATTGTGATATACGGCGTCCACGGATATGGTTACAGAAACGGTATTGATAACCTTCTAGTGCTACTAATTGGAGGAATCCCTATTGCAATGCCAACTGTTCTTTCAGTTACAATGGCTATTGGCTCACATAAGTTATCTCAGCAGGTTTGCAATTAGTACATTGATTATTCCAACATTTCAGTAGCTTTTTAAAGATGTTGTCAAGTTTTGATCATATGCATCATTGTTGCAGGGTGCTATAACAAAGAGAATGACTGCTATTGAAGAAATGGCCGGAATGGATGTGTTATGCAGTGACAAAACAGGCACATTAACTCTTAACAAGCTTACAGTGGACAAGGAAATGATTGAGGTTTTAATCTTATTCTTTCTAAAGATAAAATAGAACATCGCAATTACTTGAGACATAAGTTTCTTTTTTTGTCAAAAGCATACAAACAGATAAATATTAGTATTCGGAAAAACCCGAGTTTGAATTCTGACTGAAACAATCTTTGACCAGGATGTATATTAACTTTGTTTCCCCTAACAATCATGAATATCTGACAGGTTTTTGCCAAAGGTGTTGGCAAGGATTTGGTTGTACTTATGGCTGCAAGAGCATCAAGGATGGAGAACCAAGATGCAATTGATTGCGCAATCGTTTCAATGTTGGCAGACCCAAAGGAGGTACAGACTCTTCAAAGTTTGTTTTCCATCATGTTGTGTAGTTGAAATTTGGTTAGTCTACTAATAGTCCTTTGGTTTCGCAAGGCACGAGCTGGAATAAAAGAAGTTCATTTCCTTCCGTTTAATCCAACTGATAAAAGAACTGCCCTTACATACATTGACGGTGCTGGTAATATGCACAGGGTTAGCAAAGGTGCACCAGAGCAGGTAATACATAATTCATTCTCGCTTTTCAAGAACCACGCAACCTACCGATCATTGATAAACTTTTCTCATATACTGTGTAGATTCTCAATCTTGCACAAAACAAGGCAGAAATCGAACGGAAGGTTCATGCGATGATTGACAAGTTTGCAGAACGTGGACTTCGTTCTCTTGGGATTGCAAGACAGGTTTATTTCCCTCTTACGAATTCTTCATAATCGGATAAGTCAATTATCATGTATTCTTTCCTTAGCACCGAAGTTTTTTTTTTTCATATAGGAAGTACCGGAGGGAAGTAAGGAAAGTGCAGGAGGACCATGGGAGTTTGTTGCTCTTCTCCCTCTTTTTGACCCTCCGAGACATGATAGCGCAGAAACAATCAGAAGAGCTCTTGATCTTGGCGTTAGTGTCAAAATGATCACTGGTACGTTGTATCACAGTACCACCGTCATTTGAAATTGAGTCAATGATTTTATATAATGCAAACTATACTCATGCTACAAAAAAACTTTCAGGTGATCAACTCGCAATAGGTAAGGAAACGGGAAGGCGTCTAGGGATGGGGACTAACATGTATCCTTCTTCATCACTGCTCGGTGAAAATAAAGATCAATTAGGTGCTGTTTCCATTGATGATCTCATTGAGAAAGCTGACGGTTTTGCTGGTAAAAAGCGCTGTCTAAGGGGGGGATTAGAAAGCGCTTTAGGCAAAAGCGCTGTCTAAGGGGGGGGCTTAGACAGCGCTTTTTGAAAAGCGTTGTCTAAGGTATACCTAAAAAAATTAAAATAGGAGGGTCTTAGAAAGCGCTTTTGGCCAAAGCGCTGTCTAAGGGGTGGGGCTTAGACAGCGCTTTTCAAAAGCGCTGTCTAAGGTATACCTAAAAAATTTAAAATAAGAGGGTCTTATAAAGCGCTTTTGACCAAAGCGCTGTCTAAGGGGGGGGAAGCTTAGACAGCGCTTTTAAGATTTAAAAAAGCGCTGTCTAAACCTTTAGCAGCGGAGGTTTAGACAGCGCTTTAAAGCGCTGTCTAAGGCTAAAAAAAGCGCTATCTAAGGTCTTGTTTGTTGTAGTGCGTTTTCACGTCCGATTAAGTCAAATAAAATATGTTACATGTTATGAGTGTCTTTATTACTTCCAAACCAACTCAGTGAGATTTAGAATGATGTTCAAGAAGAATTTTCATTTCGAGTTAATACTTGTTTTGTCAGAGAATGTAACATTTTGAATTCGAACGTTTTTAATGTTGTTTTTTAGAATAATTAACATTGTAGGATGTATATGATATCACATATAGTTTTTTTTACAAAGAAATGGTTCTTTCTATGGATGAAATTCTAGTTGAATATTTTTCCTAATTAACGAGCTATTCATTTGGTTTTTTGAGATATCTTTTTTAACGAGATTGAAGTAAGCACTTTATATTTGAACAATTGAATATTCCTAAAAAGATACAACTCTTTACTAAGGAAAGTTTACCAATGATATATATATATATATATATATATATATATATATATATATATATATATATATATATATATATATATATATATATATATATATAATAGGAATTTAGTATATCTCTAGTCAATCATTATGTTTATCCTTGTATTCATATTCTTCAATCTTGTGAAAACTGTTTCAAAAAAACTAGTTGTGCAAATAAATATATCTAATTTGTTCTATAAAAAACATTAGTACAAAAATACACATATAAGAGGAACATAACATACTTACACACAAACGAAGAAAAAGAAATAAAAGATGCATCAAATTTGATTTATTTTAAAAATTAAAACAAAATGTGTGGTGCAAGTTTTTTATTAGAACGAAATAAAAAAACTTTTAACATGATGTTTTGAAGCAACAATATGTGTTTTTATAACATTGCACTGCAGTTTTAAAAAATTTCAATGAAGATCCAAAAGAACTCTAATATGGGTGAAATATAACATCTAATTTGAGAATATATGATTTATATATCTCTCTAAGAATGATACAACGTTTCATGGTAGAAAGGTTGAAAGAGATCGGGCGGTTGCTCAAAAAACTTTTATTGTTAACAACTTATATTAAACTTGAAAATAACGAAAAACAAGTTTAACTTATGATATTATTTAATGAGAAAAACTTAATGTATTATTTCTATTTTGATATTTCAACGTTTATTTTTCACATTAATTTGTAGAAAAGGATGACTTAACATGTCACCTGCACGGCTAATCTAGTTGTACTATTTGTTACGCCAAATGGAACACTAAACATTTCTTTTGTGACTATAAATCCACAATTAGTTTTTCCTATGCATGCAGCTTCCACAACAGATTGACTATCTGTAGCTTCCCAAGAGCCTTTCTTAAAAGAACCACATTGACCTTGTGGATTTCCAAAGCTAGCAAACTGGATTTGTGAAATTACTTGTCCATTTTGGCATGATAGTTCTAGTTGTGAGCCTTCATATACATTAGCACAAATAGTTCCTATTGTCACCGTTTGGAACTGAACATTTTGAGGATTACCACCTATTTCTTCAAATAAAACCAATGTGTTCATGTTATCATTCAAGAATGACCTTGGCACATGATACCACCTTTGTGATGGACCTCCACAATTGGTGTTGCACTTTTCCTTTACATATTTTCCACGATAATTGCACGTGTCACTGCATCCATTTGTAGTTGTAACCCAAGAAGGCCAATAACGACCAATGCTATGTCCATTCACCCAAGCATGTCCTTTACCTAGGCCTTGGAAGTCCACCACAATAGGGTTTGTTCCAACTGGAGCTTTAAACTCTGCCTTATACCAAGTCATAGGTTTCCCAATAGGAATATTAGGTGAATTAGTGTTCCATGACACACCGACATGTGATTGCAAATCATATAAACGTTTCCTCTCACCATTCAAACCAACCTTATAAGACCAAAGGTTAGTTGACAAATCCATAGTAACATTATTTTTTCCAATCAATTGAACAGTGCCACCTGAAATGCCCGTTTTTATCTCGTCAAACCATGCACCATAATTTGCAAGCCCGACGGTGGCACTAAGCAAAGTTATAATGTTTGTTCCATTCTTCAAAGAAACTTTCGTTTCATAAGTGAATTTATTTCCCCATTGGCTAAATTGGTATCCTATATACTTCCTATTAACATAACCATGAAGTGTATGGCCCATAGTATTCACACTGAGAGTCACATTACTCCAAATTGAAGTGTCATTGATGTCAACACTAGTCATGTACCATAAATAGTCACTAGCATCCAAGGTTAGTTCCTTCTGCTCCAAAAGCTCGTGTGCTTTAATATTTCCGTTTCCATTCAAGGTGTCTTTCTTTGGCTCCATTTTCCATTTCCATGTGAGTCCATTAGAACTATTATCACCACTCCTTTTCACCATTATTGAGGTTTGACTGTTAACCTTTGCTGTATTGAAAATTTCTTTGTTGCATCCATTAAGAATGGTGACGGACCAGGCAGGAATAAAGTATTTACCATCATTTTGTAAGTCAACATTTGCATCTTTGCTAGTGTCATTATTGCTCAGGAAACAAAATCTTGCGCCATTGGAATTAGAGTATGTTGTAAGTGTGATTCCATTTCCCAGATCCTTATCATTTATTGATGTATAATTTGTAAGAACATTTTCACCCAATTTAATTGCTGCATGAAGTTGCTTAAGATGTCCCCATTTTGGTTGATTCAAATTCCCATACTCGTGAATTGGTGCATCATAGTCATAAGATGTTGTGATATATGGTCCACCTGCTGTGCGGCCAAAGTTGGTTCCTCCATGGTACATGTAGTAGTTGTTTAATACACCTCCATTTTGGAAAAAGCGTGCAACTGAGAAAGCTGAATCTTCAGCACTTCTATGGGGAACCTTTTCACCCCATTTTTGGAACCAACCAATCCAGTTTTCAGTGAACATTTTAGGACTTTTTGGGTTATTAGGTTTAAAATTATGACAATAGTATCCATTGCAAGTATTGATGATAGGTTGAGGAGCATCAGGTTGCTGACACATGATCCATGGAACCCCAATGTTTTGTGCTAGAGCCATCTGAGCACACCATTTAACGTATGTCTTCCCTGCATCTTTGTAATTCCACATGATATCTCCATATTCATTCTCAATTTGAGCTAGAAGAATGGGACCTCCTTGTGATGCAAATAAATTTGCTTCCTTTGCCACATTCACGATCTTTGTCGTAAAAATTTGCATTTCGTTCTTGTAAACCATATTATCTGTCCTTAACTCAATCCCAGGAATATTGTGAAGCCACACTGGGATCCCTCCGTAGTTCCATTCCGCACATGCATAAGGACCAATCCTCATAATGGCATATAGTCCAGCTTCTTGGATAAGCTTGAAAAATTTGACAAAATCCAAATTTCCTGAGAAATTATATTCACGTTGAACAGGTTCGTGACGATCTCAAAATATATAAGTTTCAATGGCATCAAGGCCACCATCTTTGGCCTTTTGAATAAGGTCAGGCCACATCTCCACGGTGCTTCTTGGATAATGGATTGCACCTGAAAAAATAAGACGTCTTTCTCCATTGATAATGTGAGCTTTTGAATCATAAGAAACCTCTATGGCAAAACATGAGTGCAACATAATTATACTCATTAAGATAATGTTATAACAGGATAATGAACCCATTGTAAACATGTATGATTCTCCCGTCTTGGTTATCGAAATACTATAACTCAGAAAATGAAATATATAGGAAAATGTAGTTTGGTTGTTCCCAAAAATAGTGTTGAACTATCTAATCAATATTCTAAATTAGATTTTTCTTCACACAAAAATATGTTACATGAGTTGGTCACAACCAAAAGACACACATGAAGTGAATAAAAACTCACCAAATAAGAGTTAAATGTCGTAGAAATCTTCAAACATTTAACTTTATTTATTCAAATACAATTATTAATTTCTAATTTTAGTAATGAAAATAATGAATGACACAAACGAATACTGCACAAAAGTGTACAGATAGCTAGTGAATAACAAAATTAGGCTCATCGCATGTATCTAAATTAGTTAATTTGAATTTGTTAGAATAACTTATCTAGAGTAATGGATAGGTAATTCTAAAATATTAATAACAAGTTGTTCAGGGTTACAAACAGTGGTTTAGGATAAACTAAAAACATATATATATGTATGATAAATGAGTTGGATATAAACACCATAATATATAATCATATCATGTATTTCATATGGACCTGAAATGAAAGTTATATATATATGACTATATATAGACTCTAACCCTCGACAAAGAAAATAGCTCCTTAAAAATATCTTTTAATTTTAATTTTACTTTCATAAAAAAAATAGTAGTTGTCTCCACAAATTGAATTGATTTTTATTAAAACTTTTCTCTATATAAATAAAAAATAAGATACATTAAAATTAAATGTAATTATTTATTATTTAATTTTTTTTATCAATACCTTAACCTTAAACATGCAATGTAAAGAAAAACATGTCATATATTAAAAACTAAACACCTCACTATTTATTATAAACTATTTTGGGAGATTTTGTTAATATATTGTGTATTTTTAAAATTCTTATAATATTTTTCAAAATGCTCATGATAGAAACTATTTTACCATTGCAGTCAAGAAAAGATAATGGATTTTCTATTGATAACTTAAAACATTCAATTATATATTTTAATCATGCAAACGAAAATATTTTATTATGTTATATTAAAAATTATAGTTTGCAGTGGTAAATATATAATATATTTTTTTATTATATCATGTTGGTTTCTTGCTCGAGCTATACTATAAGATATGATTTTCATTCGAGAGACATGTTATGTATGAGACATATATAATTTTTTTTTCTTATTCAAAATAGAGGGACCTCGTTCAATGGTAGACGTGCATGTTTAGTTAAATTAAAATTTAGATTAAAAGGGATGTAAAATAATTGTTCTTTGTATGTCGATTTATAAGATGAGAAGGTAGCCAATTCAAATTTTATACCTCTAGGGGGATACATACCATGATAGTGAAAGAGTGACTGTTATGGTTTTCTATTTATCCTTGAGGTTGAGATGCTTTAGAAATATTTATCCAAATCTACATGGTTTGTTGGGCTGAACTAACAATTCGTGGAGTTCATAATTGAGACGTAGGCTTGTTTTTGTTTGAGGTCGTGAACATAAACTTAACCCTCATGTCACTTCACATCCAAAAAGTTAAGGTCTGTAAGGGTGAATTGGAAAATGAAATTATTTTAATCAACCAACACGTTATCGTGAGACTTGTGAGGGTCATCTAGTTCTCATTAGCGTTTTCACGTCCGATTAAGTCAAATAAAATATGTTACATGTTATGAGTTCTTTATTACTTCCAAACCAACTCAGTGAGATTTAGAATGATGTTCAAGAAGAATTTTGATTTCGAGTTAATACTTGTTTTGTCAGAGAATGTAACATTTTGAATTCGAACGTTTCTAATGTTGTTTTTTAGAATAATTAACATTGTAGGATGTATATGATATCACATATAGTTTTTTTTACAAAGAAATGGTTCTTTCTATGGATGAAATTCTAGTTGAATATTTTTCCTAATTAACGAGCTATTCATTTGGTTTTTTGAGATATTTTTTTTAACGAGATTGAAGTAAGCACTTTATATTTGAACAATTGAATATTCCTAAAATGATACAACTCTTTACTAAGGAAAGTTTACCAATGATATATATATATATATATATATATATATATATATATATATATATATATATATATATATATATATATATATATATATATATATATATATATATATATATATATATATATATATATATATATATATATATATATATATATATATATAATAGGAATTTAGTATATCTCTAGTCAATCATTATGTTTATCCTTGTATTCATATTCTTCAATCTTGTGAAAACTGTTTCAAAAAAACTAGTTGTGCAAATAAATATATCTAATTTGTTCTATAAAAAAACATTAGTACAAAAATACACATATAAGAGGAACATAACATACTTACACACAAACGAAGAAAAAGAAATAAAAGATGCATCAAATTTGATTTATTTTAAAATTAAAACAAAATGTGTGGTGCAAGTTTTTTATTAGAAAGAAATAAAAAACTTTTAACATGATGTTTTGAAGCAACAATATGTGTTTTTGTAACATTGCACTGCAGTTTTAAAAAATTTCAATGAAGATCCAAAAGAACTCTAATATGGGTGAAATATAACATCTAATTTGAGAATATATGATTTATATATCTCTCTAAGAATGATACAACGTTTCATGGTAGAAAGGTTGAAAGAGATCGGGCGGTTGCTCGAAAAACTTTTATTGTTAACAACTTATATTAAACTTGAAAATAACGAAAAACAAGTTTAACTTATGATATTATTTAATGAGAAAAACTTAATGTATTATTTCTATTTTGATATTTCAACGTTTATTTTTCACATTAATTTGTAGAAAAGGATGACTTAACATGTCACCTGCACGGCTAATCTAGTTGTACTATTTGTTACGCCAAATGGAACACTAAACATTTCTTTTGTGACTATAAATCCACAATTAGTTTTTCCTATGCATGCAGCTTCCACAACAGATTGACTATCTGTAGCTTCCCAAGAGCCTTTCTTAAAAGAACCACATTGACCTTGTGGATTTCCAAAGCTAGCAAACTGGATTTGTGAAATTACTTGTCCATTTTGGCATGATAGTTCTAGTTGTGAGCCTTCATATACATTAGCACAAATAGTTCCTATTGTCACCGTTTGGAACTGAACATTTTGAGGATTACCACCTATTTCTTCAAATAAAACCAATGTGTTCATGTTATCATTCAAGAATGACCTTGGCACATGATACCACCTTTGTGATGGACCTCCACAATTGGTGTTGCACTTTTCCTTTACATATTTTCCACGATAATTGCACGTGTCACTGCATCCATTTGTAGTTGTAACCCAAGAAGGCCAATAACGACCAATGCTATGTCCATTCACCCAAGCATGTCCTTTACCTAGGCCTTGGAAGTCCACCACAATAGGGTTTGTTCCAACTGGAGCTTTAAACTCTGCCTTATACCAAGTCATAGGTTTCCCAATAGGAATATTAGGTGAATTAGTGTTCCATGACACACCGACATGTGATTGCAAATCATATAAACGTTTCCTCTCACCATTCAAACCAACCTTATAAGACCAAAGGTTAGTTGACAAATCCATAGTAACATTATTTTTTCCAATCAATTGAACAGTGCCACCTGAAATGCCCGTTTTTATCTCGTCAAACCATGCACCATAATTTGCAAGCCCGACGGTGGCACTAAGCAAAGTTATAATGTTTGTTCCATTCTTCAAAGAAACTTTCGTTTCATAAGTGAATTTATTTCCCCATTGGCTAAATTGGTATCCTATATACTTCCTATTAACATAACCATGAAGTGTATGGCCCATAGTATTCACACTGAGAGTCGCATTACTCCAAATTGAAGTGTCATTGATGTCAACACTAGTCATGTACCATAAATAGTCACTAGCATCCAAGGTTAGTTCCTTCTGCTCCAAAAGCTCGTGTGCTTTAATATTTCCCTTTCCATTCAAGGTGTCTTTCTTTGGCTCCATTTTCCATTTCCATGTGAGTCCATTAGAACTATTATCACCACTCCTTTTCACCATTATTGAGGTTTGACTGTTAACCTTTGTTGTATTGAAAATTTCTTTGTTGCATCCATTAAGAATGGTGACGGACCAGGCAGGAATAAAGTATTTACCATCATTTTGTAAGTCAACATTTGCATCTTTGCTAGTGTCATTATTGCTCAGGAAACAAAATCTTGCGCCATTGGAATTAGAGTATGTTGTAAGTGTGATTCCATTTCCCAGATCCTTATCATTTATTGATGTATAATTTGTAAGAACATTTTCACCCAATTTAATTGCTGCATGAAGTTGCTTAAGATGTCCCCATTTTGGTTGATTCAAATTCCCATACTCGTCAATTGGTGCATCATAGTCATAAGATGTTGTGATATATGGTCCACCTGCTGTGCGGCCAAAGTTGGTTCCTCCATGGTACATGTAGTAGTTGTTTAATACACCTCCATTTTGGAAAAAGCGTGCAACTGAGAAAGCTGAATCTTCAGCACTTCTATGGGGAACCTTTTCACCCCATTTTTGGAACCAACCAATCCAGTTTTCAGTGAACATTTTAGGACTTTTTGGGTTATTGGGTTTAAAATTATGACAATAGTATCCATTGCAAGTATTGATGATAGGTTGAGGAGCATCAGGTTGCTGACACATGATCCATGGAACCCCAATGTTTTGTGCTAGAGCCATCTGAGCACACCATTTAACGTATGTCTTCCCTGCATCTTTGTAATTCCACATGATATCTCCATATTCATTCTCAATTTGAGCTAGAAGAATGGGACCTCCTTGTGATGCAAATAAATTTGCTTCCTTTGCCACATTCACGATCTTTGTCGTAAAAATTTGCATTTCGTTCTTGTAAACCATATTATCTGTCCTTAACTCAATCCCAGGAATATTGTGAAGCCACACTGGGATCCCTCCGTAGTTCCATTCCGCACATGCATAAGGACCAATCCTCATAATGGCATATAGTCCAGCTTCTTGGATAAGCTTGAAAAATTTGACAAAATCCAAATTTCCTGAGAAATTATATTCACGTTGAACAGGTTCGTGACGATCCCAAAATATATAAGTTTCAATGGCATCAAGGCCACCATCTTTGGCCTTTTGAATAAGGTCAGGCCACATCTCCACGGTGCTTCTTGGATAATGGATTGCACCTGAAAAAATAAGACGTCTTTCTCCATTGATAATGAGAGCTTTTGAATCATAAGAAACCTCTATGGCAAAACATGAGTGCAACATAATTATACTCATTAAGATAATGTTATAACAGGATAATGAACCCATTGTAAACATGTATGATTCTCCCGTCTTGGTTATCGAAATACTATAACTCAGAAAATGAAATATATAGGAAAATGTAGTTTGGTTGTTCCCAAAAATAGTGTTGAACTATCTAATCAATATTCTAAATTAGATTTTTCTTCACACAAAAATATGTTACATGAGTTGGTCACAACCAAAAGACACACATGAAGTGAATAAAAACTCACCAAATAAGAGTTAAATGTCGTAGAAATCTTCAAACATTTAACTTTATTTATTCAAATACAATTATTAATTTCTAATTTTAGTAATGAAAATAATGAATGACACAAACGAATACTGCACAAAAGTGTACAGACAACTAGTGAATAACAAAATTAGGCTCATCGCATGTATCTAAATTAGTTAATTTGAATTTGTTAGAATAACTTATCTAGAGTAATGGATAGGTAATTCTAAAATATTAATAACAAGTTGTTCAGGGTTACAAACAGTGGTTTAGGATAAACTAAAAACATATATATGTATGATAAATGAGTTGGATATAAACACCATAATATATAATCATATCATGTATTTCATATGGACCTGAAATGAAAGTTATATATATATGACTATATATAGACTCTAACCCTCGACAAAGAAAATAGCTCCTTAAAAATATCTTTTAATTTTAATTTTACTTTCATGAAAAAAATAGTAGTTGTCTCCACAAATTGAATTGATTTTTATTAAAACTTTTCTCTATATAAATAAAAAATAAGATACATTAAAATTAAATGTAATTATTTATTATTTAAATTTTTTTATCAATACCTTAACCTTAAAGATGCAATGTAAAGAAAAACATGTCATATATTAAAAACTAAACACCTCACTATTTATTATAAACTATTTTGGGAGATTTTGTTAATATATTGTGTATTTTTAAAATTCTTATAATATTTTTCAAAATGCTCATGATAGAAACTATTTTACCATTGCAGTCAAGAAAAGATAATGGATTTTCTATTGATAACTTAAAACATTCAATTATATATTTTAATCATGCAAACGAAAATGTTTTATTATGTTATATTAAAAATTATAGTTTGCAGTGGTAAATATATAATATATTTTTTTATTATATCATGTTGGTTTCTTGCTCGAGCTATACTATAAGATATGATTTTCATTCGAGAGACATGTTATGTATGAGACATATATAATTTTTTTTCTTATTCAAAATAGAGAGACCTCGTTCAATGGTAGACGTGCATGTTTAGTTAAATTAAAATTTAGATTAAAAGGGATGTAAAATAATTGTTCTTTGTATGTCGATTTATAAGATGAGAAGGTAGCCAATTCAAATTTTATACCTCTAGGGGGATACATACCATGATAGTGAAAGAGTGACTGTTATGGTTTTCTATTTATCCTTGAGGTTGAGATGCTTTAGAAATATTTATCCAAATCTACATGGTTTGTTGGGCTGAACTAACAATTCGTGGAGTTCATAATTGAGACGTAGGCTTGTTTTTGTTTGAGGTCGTGAACATAAACTTAACCCTCATGTCACTTCACATCCAAAAAGTTAAGGTCTGTAAGGGTGAATTGGAAAATGAAATTATTTTAATCAACCAACACGTTATCGTGAGACTTGTGAGGGTCATCTAGTTCTCATTAGCGTTTTCACGTCCGATTAAGTCAAATAAAATATGTTACATGTTATGAGTTCTTTATTACTTCCAAACCAACTCAGTGAGATTTAGAATGATGTTCAAGAAGAATTTTGATTTCGAGTTAATACTTGTTTTGTCAGAGAATGTAACATTTTGAATTCGAACGTTTCTAATGTTGTTTTTTAGAATAATTAACATTGTAGGATGTATATGATATCACATATAGTTTTTTTTACAAAGAAATGGTTCTTTCTATGGATGAAATTCTAGTTGAATATTTTTCCTAATTAACGAGCTATTCATTTGGTTTTTTGAGATATTTTTTTTAACGAGATTGAAGTAAGCACTTTATATTTGAACAATTGAATATTCCTAAAAAGATACAACTCTTTACTAAGGAAAGTCTACCAATGATATATATATATATATATATATATATATATATATATATATATATATATATATATATATATATATATATATATAATAGGAATTTAGTATATCTCTAGTCAATCATTATGTTTATCCTTGTATTCATATTCTTCAATCTTGTGAAAACTGTTTCAAAAAAACTAGTTGTGCAAATAAATATATCTAATTTGTTCTATAAAAAAACATTAGTACAAAAATACACATATAAGAGGAACATAACATACTTACACACAAACGAAGAAAAAGAAATAAAAGATGCATCAAATTTGATTTATTTTAAAATTAAAACAAAATGTGTGGTGCAAGTTTTTTATTAGAAAGAAATAAAAAACTTTTAACATGATGTTTTGAAGCAACAATATGTGTTTTTGTAACATTGCACTGCAGTTTTAAAAAATTTCAATGAAGATCCAAAAGAACTCTAATATGGGTGAAATATAACATCTAATTTGAGAATATATGATTTATATATCTCTCTAAGAATGATACAACGTTTCATGGTAGAAAGGTTGAAAGAGATCGGGCGGTTGCTCGAAAAACTTTTATTGTTAACAACTTATATTAAACTTGAAAATAACGAAAAACAAGTTTAACTTATGATATTATTTAATGAGAAAAACTTAATGTATTATTTCTATTTTGATATTTCAACGTTTATTTTTCACATTAATTTGTAGAAAAGGATGACTTAACATGTCACCTGCACGGCTAATCTAGTTGTACTATTTGTTACGCCAAATGGAACACTAAACATTTCTTTTGTGACTATAAATCCACAATTAGTTTTTCCTATGCATGCAGCTTCCACAACAGATTGACTATCTGTAGCTTCCCAAGAGCCTTTCTTAAAAGAACCACATTGACCTTGTGGATTTCCAAAGCTAGCAAACTGGATTTGTGAAATTACTTGTCCATTTTGGCATGATAGTTCTAGTTGTGAGCCTTCATATACATTAGCACAAATAGTTCCTATTGTCACCGTTTGGAACTGAACATTTTGAGGATTACCACCTATTTCTTCAAATAAAACCAATGTGTTCATGTTATCATTCAAGAATGACCTTGGCACATGATACCACCTTTGTGATGGACCTCCACAATTGGTGTTGCACTTTTCCTTTACATATTTTCCACGATAATTGCACGTGTCACTGCATCCATTTGTAGTTGTAACCCAAGAAGGCCAATAACGACCAATGCTATGTCCATTCACCCAAGCATGTCCTTTACCTAGGCCTTGGAAGTCCACCACAATAGGGTTTGTTCCAACTGGAGCTTTAAACTCTGCCTTATACCAAGTCATAGGTTTCCCAATAGGAATATTAGGTGAATTAGTGTTCCATGACACACCGACATGTGATTGCAAATCATATAAACGTTTCCTCTCACCATTCAAACCAACCTTATAAGACCAAAGGTTAGTTGACAAATCCATAGTAACATTATTTTTTCCAATCAATTGAACAGTGCCACCTGAAATGCCCGTTTTTATCTCGTCAAACCATGCACCATAATTTGCAAGCCCGACGGTGGCACTAAGCAAAGTTATAATGTTTGTTCCATTCTTCAAAGAAACTTTCGTTTCATAAGTGAATTTATTTCCCCATTGACTAAATTGGTATCCTATATACTTCCTATTAACATAACCATGAAGTGTATGGCCCATAGTATTCACACTGAGAGTCGCATTACTCCAAATTGAAGTGTCATTGATGTCAACACTAGTCATGTACCATAAATAGTCACTAGCATCCAAGGTTAGTTCCTTCTGCTCCAAAAGCTCGTGTGCTTTAATATTTCCCTTTCCATTCAAGGTGTCTTTCTTTGGCTCCATTTTCCATTTCCATGTGAGTCCATTAGAACTATTATCACCACTCCTTTTCACCATTATTGAGGTTTGACTGTTAACCTTTGCTGTATTGAAAATTTCTTTGTTGCATCCATTAAGAATGGTGACGGACCAGGCAGGAATAAAGTATTTACCATCATTTTGTAAGTCAACATTTGCATCTTTGCTAGTGTCATTATTGCTCAGGAAACAAAATCTTGCGCCATTGGAATTAGAGTATGTTGTAAGTGTGATTCCATTTCCCAGATCCTTATCATTTATTGATGTATAATTTGTAAGAACATTTTCACCCAATTTAATTGCTGCATGAAGTTGCTTAAGATGTCCCCATTTTGGTTGATTCAAATTCCCATACTCGTCAATTGGTGCATCATAGTCATAAGATGTTGTGATATATGGTCCACCTGCTGTGCGGCCAAAGTTGGTTCCTCCATGGTACATGTAGTAGTTGTTTAATACACCTCCATTTTGGAAAAAGCGTGCAACTGAGAAAGCTGAATCTTCAGCACTTCTATGGGGAACCTTTTCACCCCATTTTTGGAACCAACCAATCCAGTTTTCAGTGAACATTTTAGGACTTTTTGGGTTATTGGGTTTAAAATTATGACAATAGTATCCATTGCAAGTATTGATGATAGGTTGAGGAGCATCAGGTTGCTGACACATGATCCATGGAACCCCAATGTTTTGTGCTAGAGCCATCTGAGCACACCATTTAACGTATGTCTTCCCTGCATCTTTGTAATTCCACATGATATCTCCATATTCATTCTCAATTTGAGCTAGAAGAATGGGACCTCCTTGTGATGCAAATAAATTTGCTTCCTTTGCCACATTCACGATCTTTGTCGTAAAAATTTGCATTTCGTTCTTGTAAACCATATTATCTGTCCTTAACTCAATCCCAGGAATATTGTGAAGCCACACTGGGATCCCTCCGTAGTTCCATTCCGCACATGCATAAGGACCAATCCTCATAATGGCATATAGTCCAGCTTCTTGGATAAGCTTGAAAAATTTGACAAAATCCAAATTTCCTGAGAAATTATATTCACGTTGAACAGGTTCGTGACGATCCCAAAATATATAAGTTTCAATGGCATCAAGGCCACCATCTTTGGCCTTTTGAATAAGGTCAGGCCACATCTCCACGGTGCTTCTTGGATAATGGATTGCACCTGAAAAAATAAGACGTCTTTCTCCATTGATAATGAGAGCTTTTGAATCATAAGAAACCTCTATGGCAAAACATGAGTGCAACATAATTATACTCATTAAGATAATGTTATAACAGGATAATGAACCCATTGTAAACATGTATGATTCTCCCGTCTTGGTTATCGAAATACTATAACTCAGAAAATGAAATATATAGGAAAATGTAGTTTGGTTGTTCCCAAAAATAGTGTTGAACTATCTAATCAATATTCTAAATTAGATTTTTCTTCACACAAAAATATGTTACATGAGTTGGTCACAACCAAAAGACACACATGAAGTGAATAAAAACTCACCAAATAAGAGTTAAATGTCGTAGAAATCTTCAAACATTTAACTTTATTTATTCAAATACAATTATTAATTTCTAATTTTAGTAATGAAAATAATGAATGACACAAACGAATACTGCACAAAAGTGTACAGACAACTAGTGAATAACAAAATTAGGCTCATCGCATGTATCTAAATTAGTTAATTTGAATTTGTTAGAATAACTTATCTAGAGTAATGGATAGGTAATTCTAAAATATTAATAACAAGTTGTTCAGGGTTACAAACAGTGGTTTAGGATAAACTAAAAACATATATATGTATGATAAATGAGTTGGATATAAACACCATAATATATAATCATATCATGTATTTCATATGGACCTGAAATGAAAGTTATATATATATGACTATATATAGACTCTAACCCTCGACAAAGAAAATAGCTCCTTAAAAATATCTTTTAATTTAATTTTACTTTCATGAAAAAAATAGTAGTTGTCTCCACAAATTGAATTGATTTTTATTAAAACTTTTCTCTATATAAATAAAAAATAAGATACATTAAAATTAAATGTAATTATTTATTATTTAAATTTTTTTATCAATACCTTAACCTTAAAGATGCAATGTAAAGAAAAACATGTCATATATTAAAAACTAAACACCTCACTATTTATTATAAACTATTTTGGGAGATTTTGTTAATATATTGTGTATTTTTAAAATTCTTATAATATTTTTCAAAATGCTCATGATAGAAACTATTTTACCATTGCAGTCAAGAAAAGATAATGGATTTTCTATTGATAACTTAAAACATTCAATTATATATTTTAATCATGCAAACGAAAATGTTTTATTATGTTATATTAAAAATTATAGTTTGCAGTGGTAAATATATAATATATTTTTTTATTATATCATGTTGGTTTCTTGCTCGAGCTATACTATAAGATATGATTTTCATTCGAGAGACATGTTATGTATGAGACATATATAATTTTTTTTTCTTATTCAAAATAGAGAGACCTCGTTCAATGGTAGACGTGCATGTTTAGTTAAATTAAAATTTAGATTAAAAGGGATGTAAAATAATTGTTCTTTGTATGTCGATTTATAAGATGAGAAGGTAGCCAATTCAAATTTTATACCTCTGGGGGGATACATACCATGATAGTGAAAGAGTGACTGTTATGGTTTTCTATTTATCCTTGAGGTTGAGATGCTTTAGAAATATTTATCCAAATCTACATGGTTTGTTGGGCTGAACTAACAATTCGTGGAGTTCATAATTGAGACGTAGGCTTGTTTTTGTTTGAGGTCGTGAACATAAACTTAACCCTCATGTCACTTCACATCCAAAAAGTTAAGGTCTGTAAGGGTGAATTGGAAAATGAAATTATTTTAATCAACCAACACGTTATCGTGAGACTTGTGAGGGTCATCTAGTTCTCATTAGCGTTTTCACGTCCGATTAAGTCAAATAAAATATGTTACATGTTATGAGTTCTTTATTACTTCCAAACCAACTCAGTGAGATTTAGAATGATGTTCAAGAAGAATTTTGATTTCGAGTTAATACTTGTTTTGTCAGAGAATGTAACATTTTGAATTCGAACGTTTCTAATGTTGTTTTTTAGAATAATTAACATTGTAGGATGTATATGATATCACATATAGTTTTTTTTACAAAGAAATGGTTCTTTCTATGGATGAAATTCTAGTTGAATATTTTTCCTAATTAACGAGCTATTCATTTGGTTTTTTGAGATATTTTTTTTAACGAGATTGAAGTAAGCACTTTATATTTGAACAATTGAATATTCCTAAAAAGATACAACTCTTTACTAAGGAAAGTCTACCAATGATATATATATATATATATATATATATATATATATATATATATATATATATATATATATATATATATAATAGGAATTTAGTATATCTCTAGTCAATCATTATGTTTATCCTTGTATTCATATTCTTCAATCTTGTGAAAACTGTTTCAAAAAAACTAGTTGTGCAAATAAATATATCTAATTTGTTCTATAAAAAAACATTAGTACAAAAATACACATATAAGAGGAACATAACATACTTACACACAAACGAAGAAAAAGAAATAAAAGATGCATCAAATTTGATTTATTTTAAAAATTAAAACAAAATGTGTGGTGCAAGTTTTTTATTAGAAAGAAATAAAAAACTTTTAACATGATGTTTTGAAGCAACAATATGTGTTTTTGTAACATTGCACTGCAGTTTTAAAAAATTTCAATGAAGATCCAAAAGAACTCTAATATGGGTGAAATATAACATCTAATTTGAGAATATATGATTTATATATCTCTCTAAGAATGATACAACGTTTCATGGTAGAAAGGTTGAAAGAGATCGGGCGGTTGCTCGAAAAACTTTTATTGTTAACAACTTATATTAAACTTGAAAATAACGAAAAACAAGTTTAACTTATGATATTATTTAATGAGACAAACTTAATGTATTATTTCTATTTTGATATTTCAACGTTTATTTTTCACATTAATTTGTAGAAAAGGATGACTTAACATGTCACCTGCACGGCTAATCTAGTTGTACTATTTGTTACGCCAAATGGAACACTAAACATTTCTTTTGTGACTATAAATCCACAATTAGTTTTTCCTATGCATGCAGCTTCCACAACAGATTGACTATCTGTAGCTTCCCAAGAGCCTTTCTTAAAAGAACCACATTGACCTTGTGGATTTCCAAAGCTAGCAAACTGGATTTGTGAAATTACTTGTCCATTTTGGAATGATAGTTCTAGTTGTGAGCCTTCATATACATTAGCACAAATAGTTCCTATTGTCACCGTTTGGAACTGAACATTTTGAGGATTACCACCTATTTCTTCAAATAAAACCAATGTGTTCATGTTATCATTCAAGAATGACCTTGGCACATGATACCACCTTTGTGATGGACCTCCACAATTGGTGTTGCACTTTTCCTTTACATATTTTCCACGATAATTGCACGTGTCACTGCATCCATTTGTAGTTGTAACCCAAGAAGGCCAATAACGACCAATGCTATGTCCATTCACCCAAGCATGTCCTTTACCTAGGCCTTGGAAGTCCACCACAATAGGGTTTGTTCCAACTGGAGCTTTAAACTCTGCCTTATACCAAGTCATAGGTTTCCCAATAGGAATATTAGGTGAATTAGTGTTCCATGACACACCGACATGTGATTGCAAATCATATAAACGTTTCCTCTCACCATTCAAACCAACCTTATAAGACCAAAGGTTAGTTGACAAATCCATAGTAACATTATTTTTTCCAATCAATTGAACAGTGCCACCTGAAATGCCCGTTTTTATCTCGTCAAACCATGCACCATAATTTGCAAGCCCGACGGTGGCACTAAGCAAAGTTATAATGTTTGTTCCATTCTTCAAAGAAACTTTCGTTTCATAAGTGAATTTATTTCCCCATTGGCTAAATTGGTATCCTATATACTTCCTATTAACATAACCATGAAGTGTATGGCCCATAGTATTCACACTGAGAGTCGCATTACTCCAAATTGAAGTGTCATTGATGTCAACACTAGTCATGTACCATAAATAGTCACTAGCATCCAAGGTTAGTTCCTTCTGCTCCAAAAGCTCGTGTGCTTTAATATTTCCCTTTCCATTCAAGGTGTCTTTCTTTGGCTCCATTTTCCATTTCCATGTGAGTCCATTAGAACTATTATCACCACTCCTTTTCACCATTATTGAGGTTTGACTGTTAACCTTTGCTGTATTGAAAATTTCTTTGTTGCATCCATTAAGAATGGTGACGGACCAGGCAGGAATAAAGTATTTACCATCATTTTGTAAGTCAACATTTGCATCTTTGCTAGTGTCATTATTGCTCAGGAAACAAAATCTTGCGCCATTGGAATTAGAGTATGTTGTAAGTGTGATTCCATTTCCCAGATCCTTATCATTTATTGATGTATAATTTGTAAGAACATTTTCACCCAATTTAATTGCTGCATGAAGTTGCTTAAGATGTCCCCATTTTGGTTGATTCAAATTCCCATACTCGTCAATTGGTGCATCATAGTCATAAGATGTTGTGATATATGGTCCACCTGCTGTGCGGCCAAAGTTGGTTCCTCCATGGTACATGTAGTAGTTGTTTAATACACCTCCATTTTGGAAAAAGCGTGCAACTGAGAAAGCTGAATCTTCAGCACTTCTATGGGGAACCTTTTCACCCCATTTTTGGAACCAACCAATCCAGTTTTCAGTGAACATTTTAGGACTTTTTGGGTTATTGGGTTTAAAATTATGACAATAGTATCCATTGCAAGTATTGATGATAGGTTGAGGAGCATCAGGTTGCTGACACATGATCCATGGAACCCCAATGTTTTGTGCTAGAGCCATCTGAGCACACCATTTAACGTATGTCTTCCCTGCATCTTTGTAATTCCACATGATATCTCCATATTCATTCTCAATTTGAGCTAGAAGAATGGGACCTCCTTGTGATGCAAATAAATTTGCTTCCTTTGCCACATTCACGATCTTTGTCGTAAAAATTTGCATTTCGTTCTTGTAAACCATATTATCTGTCCTTAACTCAATCCCAGGAATATTGTGAAGCCACACTGGGATCCCTCCGTAGTTCCATTCCGCACATGCATAAGGACCAATCCTCATAATGGCATATAGTCCAGCTTCTTGGATAAGCTTGAAAAATTTGACAAAATCCAAATTTCCTGAGAAATTATATTCACGTTGAACAGGTTCGTGACGATCCCAAAATATATAAGTTTCAATGGCATCAAGGCCACCATCTTTGGCCTTTTGAATAAGGTCAGGCCACATCTCCACGGTGCTTCTTGGATAATGGATTGCACCTGAAAAAATAAGACGTCTTTCTCCATTGATAATGAGAGCTTTTGAATCATAAGAAACCTCTATGGCAAAACATGAGTGCAACATAATTATACTCATTAAGATAATGTTATAACAGGATAATGAACCCATTGTAAACATGTATGATTCTCCCGTCTTGGTTATCGAAATACTATAACTCAGAAAATGAAATATATAGGAAAATGTAGTTTGGTTGTTCCCAAAAATAGTGTTGAACTATCTAATCAATATTCTAAATTAGATTTTTCTTCACACAAAAATATGTTACATGAGTTGGTCACAACCAAAAGACACACATGAAGTGAATAAAAACTCACCAAATAAGAGTTAAATGTCGTAGAAATCTTCAAACATTTAACTTTATTTATTCAAATACAATTATTAATTTCTAATTTTAGTAATGAAAATAATGAATGACACAAACGAATACTGCACAAAAGTGTACAGACAGCTAGTGAATAACAAAATTAGGCTCATCGCATGTATCTAAATTAGTTAATTTGAATTTGTTAGAATAACTTATCTAGAGTAATGGATAGGTAATTCTAAAATATTAATAACAAGTTGTTCAGGGTTACAAACAGTGGTTTAGGATAAACTAAAAACATATATATGTATGATAAATGAGTTGGATATAAACACCATAATATATAATCATATCATGTATTTCATATGGACCTGAAATGAAAGTTATATATACATGACTATATATAGACTCTAACCCTCGACAAAGAAAATAGCTCCTTAAAAATATCTTTTAATTTTAATTTTACTTTCATGAAAAAAATAGTAGTTGTCTCCACAAATTGAACTGATTTTTATTAAAACTTTTCTCTATATAAATAAAAAATAAGATACATTAAAATTAAATGTAATTATTTATTATTAAAATTTTTTTGTCAATACCTTAACCTTAAACATGCAATGTAAAGAAAAACATGTCATATATTAAAAACTAAACACCTCACTATTTATTATAAACTATTTTGGGAGATTTTGTTAATATATTGTGTATTTTTAAAATTCTTATAATATTTTTCAAAATGCTCATGATAGAAACTATTTTACCATTGCAGTCAAGAAAAGATAATGGATTTTCCATTGATAACTTAAAACATGCAATTATATATTTTAATCATGCAAACGAAAATATTTTATTATGTTATATTAAAAATTATAGTTTACAGTGGTAAATATATAATATATTTTTTTATTATATCATGTTGGTTTCTTGCTCGAGCTATACTATAAGATATGATTTTCATTCGAGAGACATGTTATGTATGAGACATATATAATTTTTTTTCTTATTTAAAATAGAGAGACCTCGTTCAATGGTAGACGTGCATGTTTAGTTAAATTAAAATTTAGATTAAAAGGGATGTAAAATAATTGTTCTTTGTATGTCGATTTATAAGATGAGAAGGTAGCCAATTCAAATTTTATACCTCTGGGGGGATACATACCATGATAGTGAAAGAGTGACTGTTATGGTTTTTTATTTATCCTTGAGGTTGAGATGCTTTAGAAATATTTATCCAAATCTACATGGTTTGTTGGGGTGAACTAACAATTCGTGGAGTTCATAATTGAGACGTAGGCTTGTTTTTGTTTGAGGTCGTGAACATAAACTTAACCCTCATGTCACTTCACATCCAAAAAGTTAAGGTCTGTAAGGGTGAATTGGAAAATGAAATTATTTTAATCAACCAACACGTTATCGTGAGACTTGTGAGGGTCATCTAGTTCTCATTGGCGTTTTCACGTCCGATTAAGTCAAATAAAATATGTTACATGTTATGAGTGTCTTTATTACTTCCAAACCAACTCAGTGAGATTTAGAATGATGTTCAAGAAGAATTTTCATTTCGAGTTAATACTTGTTTTGTCAGAGAATGTAACATTTTGAATTCGAACGTTTCTAATGTTGTTTTTTAGAATAATTAACATTGTAGGATGTATATGATATCACATATAGTTTTTTTTACAAAGAAATGGTTCTTTCTATGGATGAAATTCTAGTTGAATATTTTTCCTAATTAACGAGCTATTCATTTGATTTTTTGAGATATTTTTTTTAACGAGATTGAAGTAAGCACTTTATATTTGAACAATTGAATATTCCTAAAAAGATACAACTCTTTACTAAGGAAAGTTTACCAATGATATATATATATATACAATAGCAATTTACTATATCTCTAGTCAATCATAATGTTTATCCTTGTATTCATATTCTTCAATCTTGTGAAAAACTGTTTCAAAAAAACAAGTTGTCGAAATAAATATATCTAATTTGTTCTATAAAAAAACAATAGCACAAAAATGCACATATAAGAGTAACATAACATACTTACACACAAACGAAGAAAAAGAAATAAAAGACGCATTAAATTTGATTTTATTTTAAAAATTAAAACAAAATGTGTGGTGCATGTTTTTTATTAGAAAGAAATAAAAAACTTTTAACATGATGTTTTGAAGCAACAATGTGTGTTTTTGTAACATTGCACTGCAATTTTAAAATATTTCAACGAAGATCCAAACGAACTCTAATATGGGTAAAATATAACATCTAATTTGAGAATATATGATTTATATTTCTCTCTAAGAATGATACAACGTTTCATGGTAGAAAGGTTGAAAGAGATCGGGCGGTTGCTCAAAAAACTTTTATTGTTACCACAACTTACATTAAAGTTGAAAATAAAGAAAAAGAACTTTAACTTATGATATTATTTAATGAGAAAAACTTAATGTATTATTTCAATTTTGATAATTCAACGTTTATTCTTCACATTAATTTGTAGAAAATGATGACTTAACATGTCACCTGCACGGCTAATCTAGCTGTACTATTTGTTACGCAAAATGGAACACTAAACATTTCTTTTGTGACTATAAATCCACAATTAGTTTTTCCAATGCTTCAAAGTCGAGCTTAATTTCCTTCTTTTCCATAAGAGACCTATCCAACATCCTTCCTAACTCATGAATTCTATATTCAGCTTTTTTGAGCTCTTCCTTTCTGGTCAAAAGCACTGATGTAGAACCTATAAGGATATGATCAAGATCATCCTTCTGGTCTTCCAATAACCTAGCTCTCTTGTTACTATCCTCAAGTTCCTTGGCTTTCCCCTTACGTTCATCCTTCAGATTTTGATTTTCCAACACAGCTCGGTTTATCTTATCTCGTAACTCAGTATTCTCCAATTCGAGCTATTTAACCTTAGCATTCAGTTTCTCCATGTCCTCAAGAAGTATAGGTTTTGGCTTAGGAACTTTAGGGAAAGCTGAAGCATCAAAGATGAATGGAAAATGGAGTACTTCGACTCTCTCTTTCACCCATCGAGTGTAAGGTTCTTTGACAAGAGTATTCCTTTTTCCAAATTCTTTACCCTTTCTAACAATCTTTAACCAAACTTTTCGGATTGTTCTTACATCAGAATTACTTGCTTGGATGTCAAAGAGCACAAATGGTTGTAAGTCTTTTGCTTCAGGAGGACCATCCATGGACTAGTCGTGTTGCATTCGAGATAACATAGGGTTGTAATTGATACAACCCTTAGTTCCTAACAATGGTACATTAGTAAATTCCCCACACCTGACAATGATGTCTAGGGTTTCCCATTCTCTGACGTACCATCTGATGGAACTTGTAGTGAGAGAAGTTGGTCTTTGAGGATATTTAAGCTCTTTTGCTACAAAAGGGCCTTTTCCGACATATGTTGCATGAACCAAGTATAAAGCAAAGAAGCATAACATAACAAAGTTCCACCCCTATTTTGATGTCGAGCATGAAGGGCATGGTAAATGTCATCTAAGAGAAATGGTAAAAGATTTCCGGAGAGGAAGACTTCTACGGCTACATGATCAACAAACTTTTCAATGTTTAGGAAGAGCATAATCCCATGGATCAACAAAGCCAACACAACATAGAATTCCTCCCAATTTCCTTCTTTCTTGAATTTTAGAGCCAATTCTTCCAAGAACCTCATGGCAAAACCTTTGAAACCCCCTTTCTCGATCCAATTGGCTAGAACAGTTGGGACATCAATACTTAGGGATAAGGCTAACTTCTTTGGGCCCACTTCCTCTTCAAGCTTTGGAAATGGATTAAAATCTTCCAACTTTAGACCCGCAATTCTCTCAACTTCTTCAAAAGTAGGAGCTAGTTGGAAATCAACAAATGTGAAACAACGCAGAGGCGGATCATAATATTGTGACAGAGAGTTGATAATCCCATAGTAAACTTTCTTAATCAGAAGGTTCAAAATTTTCCCATAGTCTTTTCCGAAGTTATCACGCTTATTTAGAGTCAAGTTAGAGATCAATCCATGCAAACTGTCAAGCTTGGGTTCCTTGTACTTGAGTGAGAAAGTGTTTCTTCTTGGAGTTGTCATTTTCAAGTTCTCAATTCCTGAAACAAATATGAGACAACTAAGAGTTTGCTTTTTGTGATGTTGATGCAATGTTTATGGATGAATGTGATGCATTTTTTTGTATAAGTTCATAGGCTCGAGGTATGGATAAATCTGATTGCTTCGTATGGAACATGGTTCTCACCAGGTACGGTCTAGGGTTTCAAAAATGTTCCTAGAGTCATGGATCCATTAGAATGTTTGCTGCCTATGGAAACTTACTTGTCGGGCATCAACTTCATCTAAAGAATCTACTATAAGTAAGGTTCTCGCGTCGACCCAAAGAGAAATTCATCTCACGGACCCACACTATGCAACCATCTTTCCTAGTTGGCCAAAGGATTAAGGTTCTACAAATGGTCCTTAGAGTCATGAATCCTAATGAAAATATCGAAGCTTACAACAACTTACTTGTCGGGCGAATACATCCTCCCTGGGATCTACTTTAAGTGAGGTTCTCGTATTGACCCAACGATAAATTCATCACGCGGACCCGTACTACTCAACCTTGTCCTATCTTATGTTTTTACTCGATAATCGGGTAAAATGTCTTTCCCATAAGGTTTGCAATCAGAGTATCCAAGTACTAAAGCATAATGGAACCAATACAACAAATTATATCAATATGATAATAAAGATAGCAAAAGCAATAAAGAAAAGCCACACAAGTAAACAAACAAAGGCACACAAACAACCTAACTATGCTTGACTCACTTAGGGAATAATTTCCATTCCCCAACAGAGTCGTCATCTGTCGCACCTCGAAAAAATAAGAACACGACGCTCACGAAGTGCAATCGCACCCTCGCAAGATGGACTGAACAGAGTCGCCATAGAACTTCATTTATTTCTAAAAAAGGAAAGGGGGGAATATCTATAAAACTCAATAAAGAACGACAATGATTATGGTCATCGCAACCAAATCAGGGTTCGGGAGTCGATTACGCAAGGGGAAGGTATTAGCATCCCTCACGTCCATTGTACTCAATGGGAACCATTAGGTTAATTGTACGCATTAGTGTTAGTTTAGAAATGTTAGGCTTCTCAAGTTATTACGAGGGAAAGAATAATAGGATAAAATAAAAGAGGAGATGTTTTTTGATTTTTTTAACGAAGGGGAGCTAAACCTAAGTTTTTTTAATGGGCCTGACAAGATTTCATAATCCTGCTCTTACGTATCTCAATAGATAACTCAAGGTACACATAGTTCTGGATAGCAAATGTTTGTTTGTTAGTCGATTTTAGCAAAAATATATCTTGTATTAATCGATGAGAAACATTGTTTTACCCAAAACAGATGAGGAGTAGACGTATACATCACATCGAATGGATTTATAAATCAACATTCGGATAAACGTAACTTATCTCAACTTAACAGTTGTGGATGAAGCATTACTTTCATCATCTTAAGACAAGATGTCTTTCGTTTATAAAAAGGTTTTTCTGATCAATCGCACGATGGAAAAGAAAAGAGTTTGGTTGGTTGAATGTATTTTTGAGCTTGAAAGTTCTTACAACTTGGGTCTAATACCCGGGACTATATCTGGACCTTTCACCCAGGTAATCTTTTTCTTCCAATTTTAATCATGAAAATGTCTTGAATATTTACAAGTGTTTTTGAGGGAAAACGAACACTTATGGGTTACAAGCTCTTATAACTTTGACCTAGCACTCGGGACTACGACTGGACCTTTCACCCAAATAATCTTTTCCTTCCAACTTTAATCATGAAAATATCTTGAAATTAAATTAAAATGATTAATGTACAAAGGTTTGAAATTATTTAAAGTTAAGTTTATGTTGCTTAAAATCTCATTGTAAGAAGACCCAAGAGTACGCCGAGTGAATAATAAAAAAAGACAATAAGTTATATTCACAACACACTTAAAAATTTAATCGAAAGTAGTAAAATTAACAAGTATTGAAAAAAATAGGACTAAATATAAAAGGTGCAAAATAGTAAAGAAAATCGTAAGAAGTTATATAGTAAAATACACAATAAAATGACAAGTATAAAAATAAAAGCAAATAAAACTAAGATATGTCATCACCAATGATCGAACCCATGGCATGGTGGGTAGTAGTGAATGCCTCAATCACCCGACAATGGGTGACTAGTTGGAAATTAAATATGTTTCAATAATACATATAACAAAACTAATCGAAAGTTTTTAAAATTAAAAAAGGTTAGGCCCTAATGAGCGGACATCATGGGCTTGGAGCGGGTCAGATCCTTCCAAACTCGGCTCGGCTTTAACATTCAAAAGAGGGAAAGAAAAACCCTAAACAAGTTCACATGACTGCTTCTTCTTGCAGCAGAAATGCGGCCGCCCCTCCCCTTTCTCACACTTCCTCTCTTTCCAATCTCAAACAGTAAATCTAAACCCATATTTCATGTTCATGGTGTATCAAATACCCCAAATCGGAACCCACATATAAAACCACGTTCCTCTATTCATGAACTCTCAAATGAAAATTCAATCGTACTCGAAGAAAAAAACTTCTATTGAAGCTAGAAGCGGCACCTCTAGGCTCAAAAATTTTGAACATCAAACACACAAAATTGGGTAAGCAAGTTTAAATCAACAAAATGACCGTGAACAGTAAGGCCCAAGCTATGATTTTGAAACAACTCTTGTTAAATTGAACAAGACAAAGGTAAAGAAAAGGCTCAACAATAAATCGAAGTCGGGTAAAGAGGCGAAATCTAAATGGTACCTAAGTTGAAAGAAGTGAAACTGGATTTGGATTTGGATCTGTCAGGTAAGAACGTCTCAACCTTGCTTCCGTTTTTATAAATCTTCTTCTTTCCTTTTTTTTGAACGAAATTGCTATCTGTTATATGCTGGATTTTTGAATTGTTATGTGGTAGTTTCTCCCCTCCTTTTGTTTACTTTGTTTTTTGGATGTTTTACTACTGAGATTTTTATGATAATGGCTACCTCCTCCTTTCTCATTTATGAAAACCTCTCCCTTTTATATTGTGATTTTTTAGGGTTTGCACAGAGGTATGGATTCTGGTTCTTGCTATCAAAATTATGCAATTGGTAGTGAGTTTTAATACACTTTCTAAGAGGACAAGCAATGCCTTAACATTTTAGTGTAAACTCATGTTGTGTCTTAAAATATAATACATTGTTATTCGCTTTTCTGCTTGGTTTTTTTGCCTTTGTATTATTTCTCAATTCATGCTAATTTGACATTATTTTTCTATTGCAATAGGACAAAACCTTTGCTCAAAGTCAGGCCTATCCATGTTAGTACTAAGGTTGATGAGAAAAGACCCAAATGGTCTCACGCATGACACAACATAGTCATATCAAAATAGCAAGCTTGAAGGGTCCTCCACACTTGGACATGTTTTTTTGTGATTTGTTTAATTTCTTTAATATACACAAATGTAATTATCATTGAATTTCAATGTAAAACAAATTTATTTTATCTCTTTTCAAATTCTTGAATTGTTATCCAATTCACACAATTCACTTTATTATCCTAATATTTATAATTTATAAAAAAAAAACTTCTTGCTAGAACCTAATAATTAAGAACAAAATCAAGACAAAACCAATTAGAACCTAATTTATTCTTTGAAATGGAATGGAAAGACATAACCCTAAATAATCAAAGCTAAACCTTTAATGCAAATACAAATTAATTTTCTAAGCTTCCATACTAACAAGTACCTACTACAATGCAAGAGAAATGACAATTATGAACATGTATGATCGAACAATGTATGGAAAAACAAATGTATGAATGACATGGTGTATGATAGGTGTGTGCATGAATGAATAGTGATATGGTTCTAATTGATTAAAATCAACTATAAACCTAATGAAAGTTCACAAAAAACTTTAAGTAAACAATCTAATAAAGATTATGTAAAATTCAACACCAATGCCGAATATGGTCATGTAATAAATGGAGGGGTGTATGGACGGGTCAAAACAAACAAATCAACCAAAGTGGTCTTTAATCTTTAACCATTAATCTTGACTTATGCTTGAAATCAAAACTTTATGATCAGACAAAATGGTTAGAAGAAATTAATTCACATATTAAGATGCAGATGGATGAAATGCAGATGAACTAAGTGGAAAAAAATTCAGGATATGACATCTAGGTTTATTAAATTTAATTATTTTAATTAACTAGTATCGATAATCTCATTATTTAACTAAATTAATTAAAAGTAAATTATCCTAATTAACTAACGAAACCCATTTATAATTAATTAATTAACAATATGATAATGATAGTGGATTGTAGATTAAAAAAAAACAAATTGGAATATGATATGCTTCTTTGGAAAGTTTTACCTCATACCCCTACATTTATCCCTATACCCCTACATTTATCCCTACACCCCTACATTTATCCCTACACCCCTACATTTCATAAAAATATCAATTTTATCCTTATATATTTTTAATTAATTTATTATTTTATTTTTATTTTTATTTTTTTAAAACAAATTGTGTACTGTAAGACTTTACAAAAGAGTTCCGGTAGTCATTTTTCAAACATTTTTTTAATATTTTTTTTGTATACCGGAAGACTTTGCTAAAGAGTTTCGATAGTCAATTTTTGTGTACCAAAAGACTTTGCAAAAGAGTTTCGGTATTCATTTTTCAAGTATTTTTTAAAATATTTTTTTGTGTACCAAAAGACTTTGCAAAAGAGTTCCGGTAGTCTTTTTCAAGCATTTTTTTAAATTTTTTTGTGTACCGGAAGACTTTGGAAAAGAGTTCTGATAATCAATTTTTGTGTATCGGAAGACTTTGTAAAAGAGTTGCGATACTCATTTTTTTAATTTTTTTTTATACCGGAAGACTTTACAAAAGAGTCCCGGTAGTCAATTTTTGTGTACCGGAACTATTTTGCAAAGTCTTCTGGTACACACAAAAAAAGTTTAAAAATACTACCGAAACTCTTTTGCAAACTCTTCCGCTACGCAAAATAAAATTTAAAAAATATTTAAAAATAAAATAATAAATTAATTAAAAATATATAAAGGTAAAATTGATACTTTTTATAAAATGTAGAGATACATGAATAAATATAGAGGTATAAAATAAAGTTTTCGCTTCTTTTGATGGATTCTAAGGCCCAAGGCTCAAACCCATCCCCCAAACAAAACCTAGCAAAACACTAAAAATAAAATGTAATGGGGTGGCTGCCTCATCTACACCAGAAAAGACCAGCCATATGTTCTTAGGGATCCTTGGTCTACTCTCAACATTCAATGCCCCATTATCAAATGCAATCAATTCATAAATGGGAGAGAGCCAAAACGTGCATGCTGCCAGACCGCAGAAGAGGAAACATCACCATCAATGCTGAAATCCGATTTTCAATACTTCATAGATAATTTTCGATTGTGTAAACTCAGCAGAAGGGATTCCAAACATTCTCTCTCTTAAACCTCCAATACCCCTCCCTCTTAAACCATCAATTCCAACACTTTTCTTTTCTCTTTCTTGATTTTGAACCATAAACATAAAAAACAATATCAACCACCAAGAAAGAAAGATCTATTGATGTTTCTACACGAACCTTGATGAACACCGATGGGTGTTCTTCGAGTGAACTCGCATTCGCCCAACAATTTCACAGTCAATGACCAAACCACATAATTTACTGATGCAAATGCCTGAGGTTACTGATACACATGTTTGTTATCTCTACTGATGCTACATGATGCCAAAAATAAAGAACACTTTTTTAATGTAATAATAATTTTTATTTTAAAAAGAAGATTATGAAAAATAAAAAATAAAAATAATAAAAGAAAAAGACAAAATATTCATTTAGGATAATGAGATGATATATTTATGTTTTTTTAAATGAGATAAAAGAAAAGAATTACAATGAGATAAAAATGTTTTAATTAATTTGGAAAAGAAATGAAATGAGATAGAGAGGGATATATAAAAATAAGATGATAATGAAAATTATAGTAATAATATGATTATCTAAAATGGAGATATGGATAAAAATGAGATGATAATGAAAATAATAATAATAATAATAATAATAATAATAATAATATGATTATCTAAAATGAAAGTATGGATTAAAAAATGAGATGATAATGAAAATTATAACAATAAAATAGTTATCTAAAATGAAAGTATGGATTAAAATAAAAATGAGATGATAATGAAAATTATAACAAAAAAATGGTTATCTAAAATGAAACTATGGATTAAAATAAAAATGAGATGATATGACACCGAAGGTGAAAATAACAGATAAACATGTTAATTGTTGACTTTTCCCTCTATTATGTCCTTTAAGTACATGTATATTTCTATTACATTTGACTAATGAAAGGCATATGAGACTCAATAACAAACTACTATGCAAAATGAAATGTTTTTTTCTTAAACTGAGGGTAACACATGATCAGATGAAATGGTCATGTTGATGCAGATGAAAATGAATTGAAAAAGACAATGCAATTAAAGGTATGACAAATTTGGGATATGACACACGTATCAAAACAGATCTAGGTCAAAGTTCTGAATCCAAAACGCAAGACACTCAGTAACTTGAGCAATGAACTTTCCTCCATTGTATTCACGTGTTCTCTGAATTTGACAATCTCATCTCCAAATTCGAATGCGATCCAAAACACACGAATCTCTCTGCTTCTCTTTCAATTCAATGCTTCCTTCTCTCTCATCTTTGTCATACCCCAAAATTTGCTCTCCCCTTTTCACTTTTCATCTAACTTATAACTTGAGATTCATCTGTACTCATTCATGCCTCATTCATGTGCATCATTCGTTCATGTTAACACTTTCTAATAAGCATCATAGATTCAAAGCTTGTGGTTAATAAAAAATAGGGTTTTGCTTAAGGTTTGGAGAATTGCTCATCATATGGGGGCAAACCCTAATTTCTTGACCTTTGGGACCTTGGTTCAAGAAGTCTACATCATGATATTCATTTATGCATTTAAAACCCTAATTCTTGACTTTACCATTCGTTGACCTCATGAGCTTTCATCTATGTATCTAAACCCTAATTTTGGGGTCCATGTGTTAGGATGTGTTTGTAGAGCTCCATGCTTTGTTTGAAGACTTTGATCAGAAGGTGTGTTTCATGAAACCCTAATTAGGGATGCCTGGTCTTGTGTGCCATTTTGATCTAACTTTTGACCATGAGATTGACTGAAACCCTAATTCATGGGGAGGAGGTTATTAATCATTATGTCACGCATTAAACTTGTTTGGTGCATAAGATTCATTCACTTGACCTACATTCCTAATGCTTTGGATTTCATCTAGTTCAAGGCTTAGTTTAAACATCCAAGCATATGGTACTTTCAAACTCCCAGGTCTTTGTTCATAGTTCATGATTGCATTGGAACATTGGTATTTTGGTCCATTTTTTGTCCTTGATTCATTATGATTCATGTAGGCGATTCATTCTTGACCCATCCATGTATTTTAGTCCACTTCATCAGTCTCATTCATGTTTGCTTAAGGAGGTATACTTGAACAAGGTCATGAAAAACATGTTTTATTTAAAACCAAATTTTATTTCATTCAAGCCTTTCCACATTACAAGTCATTTTACAAGTTCATACAAATAAAAACAAATAAGAAAACCCTAATTTCTAACCTACATTTGATTTTGGTCAACTATTGACTTTTTGGTCAATTAGTTGACCAAAGTCAACCATCTTCCCTAAAGTCCATAAGTCATCATCTAGATCTTCAAGTCTTGATATCACAAAATCCCCACGTGTCCATGCCAAACAAACCTATAAAACACATTCAACACCAATTAGATCACCAAGCATTTTGTTCAAAATCAAGCCTAACAATTCATGAATAATTGAAACTCTAACACTCATTGTTTTTAATATAACATCTGCCAATTAGTAAATAACCTCAATTCAACCTAACATAACATTACCATTTGACTCATAACCTAGATTAATCCATAGATTCAACATTCAAAAAGATAGCATCCTTCATTCAAATTCCATACACAACCAACACAACATTAATCCAACCATTCAATGCATTTTCCATACAACATTCAATACAATTCATACACATTCAAATCCATCCACATAAACAATTCCATAAAACACATTCATAAGTATTAATCTTATTCCATAACACAATCTACATATCAATCAATACACAATTAATACATAACCATTCCATACATGATACATCCCAATTTCACTTCAATTCCACGCATGCCATGTCCAAGCAACTCAAGGTGAACCATACATAAAACTTTCCAAGCAGCAAAGCTCATGACAGAAAAAACTCTAATCCAAGTTTAACCTATAGAAAATATAACCACTAGGACTTGGTGAAATTCAATTAACACGACTCAATAACAAGCACAAGCCATATTTTCTTAACAAGCATAACTAACACCATGTCAAAGCACTTATAACACATAGCAGGAAAAAGCAAAACAAATACACCCTGCATTTTCCAATAGGACATAACATAAAATTCAAAAAGCATAAGACCCTGCAATTCGTTCAATATAGCACAATTGGAGAGTCCACAATAATTAACAGAAACGCAGCACATGGAATCATAAGCAACTAACTGAATTGAAACTGCTACCTAACTATTTATAACGGTTAACTAACTTAAGCTTCTCAGATTTAACAGAGTTTTCACTCAGTTAAATCAAGGGTTGTATATAAACACACTTCCCTGCAAGTTCTGAAGGCTCTCGATTTTCTTTTCATTATTCAATTTTCATTTCACTCTTTGATTCAACTCTGATTCTTTTTATTTTCATTTTCACTCTTCAAACCTCTCTTTCGATTCAACAACGCGAGCATAACAGAATTGCAGACAGAAAGAGGAGAAGCAGAGCAAAGGGAAGAGGAATATACTTGCTGATTGCAAAAAAGCCACCGCGTCGGAGCTCCGATTCTGTGTGCACAAACAATTTGATTCAAATCCGGTAAGTCTTCTTCTACTTTCTTGCTTCGTCCGCCTTTCTTCTCATACTTCGCATGCACAAACGATCCGGTTCGGTGAGGTTAGATGTTGATTTCGATTTAAATATGAGGACTCATAAATATGGATTCAGGCTTGCTCATGATTTCTCGAACGTGAAATTGATTGTTGAAGCAAGAAGGATTTGAGTGTTCATGTGTGCTCGTGGTGGAATTTTGAATTGAGAATGTGAGAGGGTGAAGAAACGTGAAACGATGAAGTAAGAAGAGTTCATGTTCATATGCTTTTGTTGAGCGTTTTGTGTTGCTGAGTATTTCATGGACTTGGTTCTGTTTGCTGCTTGGGGCCTAAGCTTTCTTTTCACACCTTCCTTCAATATGCAAATCCCTGCCTCTGTGAATTTCAGTAATCTTTTTATCAACTATGCTTAATTAATTTTGATTAATTATTTCATCTATGATTTCTTATACCTTTATTGTGTAAAATGATTTATCAAAATTAATATTAGGTTAATTTTTCATTATGTAATATCATATTAAATTTAATTAGGATTAATTAGTTCTAATTAAGTTTAATTAAATTTTGATTGTTAATTCCATATTAATCAATTTTTTGCATAATGACTAGTTTACCCCTATGGTTTAGAAAATTCCTGATATGCATGTTCCCTTAGCTTACAGTTTGTGTAGATGCAATCGGTATAATCTGACTAATCATTCATTAGGTTTTTGTGTACATAATTCAACTTATGTGTTTCATTCCTATTGGTTGTGTTGATCAAATTTTACTTTGATCAACCAAATCCTTTGCATTATGCTCAATTCCTCAAGCATGTTCAAGTGATCAAAAGACCCTTAATCACTTGATAGGACAAGTCCCTTGTGTTCAAGTTGTACTGGATCTCAGGAGCGCAAGACCTCAAGATTCAAATCAAGTTCAAGACTTCAAGTCAGTACAAGGAATTCACACTACATACATATTGGACTACTATTCAGGCACAACAAAGGGGTATCAACACTTATGAATCATGATTCAAGTTGTGTGCCATGAGCCTTAAGCAATAGAGAAGACGTGAGAGGGAGAATTCATATCCTCATTATGAATATCTTTGGGTACGGGACTGTCATACCCCAAAATTTGCCCATTAATATTTTAAGACATTTTTCAGGGCACTCCGACTCATTTTTATGACACTGATCTTAAAGGAACGAAGGCCCAGCTCACGAATGGCCCAATCCAGAAAATGGCCCAAACTGGCCTGTTCGCTACGCGTTCGCTACACGCTCGCCTAGCGAACGTTCGCTACACGCTCGCCTAGCGAACGTTCGCTACGCGTTCGCTACCAGCTCGCCTAGCGAAGCTGACAGACAACAGAAAATTTCGGGCTTCATTCTGAGCCCATTAGGTCACAAAAAAGAGCATTATAAATACCAGCACTTCAGTAATGAAGAAAAAACGAAAAAGGGACGAAAGGAGAACCCTAGCAAGCAAACCCTCGCGCTCACAGACGGAAAACCCTGGAGGCTAACCCTGAGAATTCCGAGAAACCCTGAAGGAAAAGCCGGCGGCAGCAAGGTCACTTCCGCTCAATTCGATCCGGTCGGCCAATTCAAGGTTACAATTCGATTACAAACAGGTTGGCATTGCTATTACTACCTTATGTTCTTAATTTGCCTATGGCATTATGATTAAATTTATGAAAATATCTTAAGTTTGTCATGTGAATTGTAGTGTGCACTTGAATACCTTAAATGATTAACCATATAATTGCTGTAATGAAAGCCATAAGACATAAAATTGGTTGAAATTGTACTGATATCAAAACCAGAATCCGCAGTCGCTCGCTAGCACGTCGCTAAGCGAGCATGAAGCGAGTATTCGCTAAGCCTTCGCTAGGCGAGGCAGGCGCGAACCTGACAGTAGCCGACTTTTCTATTCTGATTTTTCATTCATGTTTTATCATAGCCAGGCACTGTTTATCTGATCATATTACTGTTGTGATTTCTTTTGCGGTGTAATCCTCGATTGCACCCTGATTTGGTATTCTAACCCGTTTGCTGAATGTTGCAAAGGTTCACACACCCCAGGAAAAGATTGTTGTTTAGGTCTTCCACTTTATTTGTGGGATACCCTTGTGAAGAGCTGCCCTAAATTGCTTAATTAATTTTAATGTATTAATTTTAATGTATTATTTTTAATGTATTGATTTTAATGTGGAGATTCACCCTAATTACCTAATTAACTTTAAAACATGGCCTCTAAATATGTGATCTTGGACCTCTCTATTGCCTTACGATATTACGGTATTACGGTCATGTCCCGCGAATGTAGGGATACACTTAGCAACGGCCCTTCGGTTAAATCATCATAAAATAAATCATGGTCCCTCGGATGTTGCCTTCGAAAATACGATTTTGTCCCTCGATGACCCTTCGGTGTAGCCTACGGTTAAATGATGATCGTCCCTTCGAATGCTAAGGTATCCTTACAACTGTTGCCTTCAATGACCTATCGATGACCCTACGATGACCCTTTTACATCCAAAAGGCTAAAATTACTTACTTCTCAATAGTAAGGACAGTTTTACCCTCATAAGGATAGGAAACGTTCATAACGACCTTAGGAAGGTATAACTCTCAATTACTGGATCATAACCTAAAATATTTTCAACACCTCACACCTTTCAAAACCTCTTTTGGAAAATCACCACTTGCTGAAACAAATCAAAAGTTCGATTCTGATGTTAAGGGTAATGATTTAGATGCTACAACTTTTAAATAGTTGGTTGGCTCATTGAGATATCTATGTAACACCAAATCTGACTTCTGCTATGCAGTTGGAATGTTGAGTAGGTGTTTGAATAAACAAAAGTGGTTACATTACCAAGCTACTGTCAAGATACTGAGGTATATTAAGGGGACTCTGAAGTATGAAGTCTAGTTCCCTTCTGATGCTAAATCTGATTCATAGCTGATATGTTATTCATACTCTAATTGGTGTGGAGACAACGATGACAGAAGAAGTATTTTTGGATATTTTTTCATGTATCTGGGAGGTCCAATTTCTTGGTGCTCCAAGAAGCAACTAGTGGTTGCCTTGTCGACCTATGAAGCTGAGTACATTGCAATGTGCTTTGTCTGCTTGTCAAACTGTGTGGATTCTGAACTTGTTGCAGGATTTTAAGATCAAGGTAAACAAGATTGTGAAGTTGTTGACTGACAACAAATAAGCTATAAGTCTTGTCATGAATCCAGTGTTGCATGGAAGAAGCAAGGACATTGACCCTAAGTTCCATTTTCTGCACAATTAGGTTTAGAATAGAGTGATTGAAGTTGCTCATTGTAGCACTCATAAACAACTGGTAGATGTGCTGACCAAAGCTATCAAGACCGAACATTTTATCCAATTGAGGGATGAATAAAAATTGTTAATTTTAGTTATGAATGTGAATTAAGGGATAATATAATGACTAAGCTATCGATGAGGGTGTTGAGCCTAGAAACCAAAATGAAGGTGCTCAAATAAATTTATTTTGTGAATAATATTAACACTTCAAATTGAACAAGTTTCTTCAACTAAAGATATCTAATTAAACAGCATTTCAAAAAACCATGTCGTTCATATAGAGTGTACATTGTATGGATGAATGGTTTTTCAATATAGAACGCGGAAGAAATTAGTAACATTGTAAAGTAGAGTAGATCCTTAAGATATAGAATTCTACTGAGATTTAGTAATCCCACCCCAATCATGTTTTTGTTTTCAGGTATGTTGTAGAACTTGGAGGATTCGCTCGAAGACCTAAAGATTGAATGTGATAGTGTCCGGTGGATGTTTTCCGCTGTGTTATTCTAATTAGATTATCATGGACATTTGATGTACTATTTTCATATACCATGTATTTGAGTAATTCTTGGATGTTATTATATCATATTAGTTTTAGTACCAAACTTATGTTTGTTTTAGTACCAAACTTTTAATGCTTTATGTAATATGATTCTAGATAGAGATATGCGGGGTATTACAATTTATGTCAATATTTAACACATATTTGTGATGAAATTCATAAAAATCAAAATAAAACACTTATTTTTTATTTTATCCAAAATATATCTCAAAGTTTTGCATCGATTTGAATATTTCCTACAGATTTGAGACGTAGCTCATAAAAAAATTTTAGTATATAACTCATCCAAAACGTTTCTCAAAGTTTCAAAGGATTTAAGACATATATAAGAGTTTACTCATTTTTTTTCAAAATATAATAGAACATAAACAGTAACACGGTCATTAAAAAAGTTGAGGGGTGCAAGATATAATTTTAGAGTTATAATTTTAGGCCCAATTAATTGAATTTTAGTTTGGTTTTGAAACAATAACAAAACCCTAGATAACATTCTTTTTAAAACCCTAAATATATAGAATACTCACTACAAACCCTTTTCATATTTGAAACATTCGCATTGAACTAATAACGGCATGTGATGCTGAGGACAGAGATAATGGTAGATAGAATTAGTGAGTTTCACGATTCAATTCTCTGTCACATTCTTTCTTTTCTTCCAACGAAACATACTGCAACCACAAGCATCCTCTCTAAGAGATGGAAATCATTATGGCTTTCGGTCCTCACTCTCGACTTCGACTGCAAAACCTTCAAACACATGGCCTCATTTGAATATTATATACACAAATTGATGCCCTTACGAAAAATTGAACCTCCAATCCTTTCGTTACGTTTCAATTGCATCTATGCTCATTCAACTCGCTACCAAAACAATATTAATCTATTTGTTTCCTATGTAATGAATAGAGGAATTGAGAATCTTAACATTAGCGGGGACATGAAATTACCACCTAGTATTCTTAGTTGCAAGACCCTTAAGGTTCTTAAGTTGAAAGGAATAATAGTGAATGGTTTTTCTCATCAAGTGGATTTTCCTGTTCTTAAAATTCTTCATTTAAAGAGAATGATTTTCGAACGGCATGAATTGCTTGTTAAACTTCTCTCTGGTTGTCATATACTTGAGGAATTGGAAACCAAATATTTAGGTTTTCCAGCGGAAGAGTTTGATGGCTTGTTACCTAGTTTAGTCCGAGCAAGGATTTATTGTCATGATTCTATTATTCCTCTTCATTTGGTTCGCAATGTGGAGACTCTACATATGGAACAGGTATGACAATATAGATTTTAATTTTCTGTAAATTCATGATTTTTTTAACTATAGTCCATAGTTTTAAATTGCAGTTGCGGACCATCGTTGCACGAGTTGCAATTGCAGTTGGTGTCGTGGACTGCAGTTGATTATATAGAATTCTCATGTACTGTCTTGTCACTTGTGTAACTCATGCAGGCACAATTGAAAGGTTGTAGTAAACTTCCAATGTTTCATAATTTGACACATGTGAAACTTAAATTTTTCTATAATATGTGGGGTTGGTTGCAACAAATGCTTGAACAATGCCACAAACTTCAAAGTTTAATCATACAGGGTTGTGAATATCAAGACGAAAGTTGGAACAACCAAAGTTGGAACGATCCACCAATAGTTCCAAAGTGTCTTTCATTGCATCTGAGAACATGTTGTCTTGCATACTGTAAAGGCACGGAGTCTGAGTTCCAATTTGCAAAGTATATTTTGCAAAATTCGAAAAGACTGAAGACTATGAAATTTAAGTATAATTACTGTGCAGATATAAAAGCAAAACACCAAATGACAATGGAATTATCTTCATTCGCAAAGGGCTCTACAATGTGTGAAGTTGTTTTTGAAAACTCGGTAACTAATTCTATTACCGACTAATCCAGAAAACAGTCAAATGCTGTAATTTTATATGTATATGGAAAGTTTAGAAATTGTGAAAATTATACAAAGTTTAGTAATTTGTGAAAAATTTCATATATTTTAGGAAAAGGTACCAGCAGTGTTTTCAAGTTCGTCCTAATTACATAGACATGACCACAGTAGATAACAAGCAAACTTTGTGTGAGGGATGCTAGAGCATGATATTCCCCGCCTCTCCTGAGATCTAGATACCATGCGGCAGCAAATCCCCATCAACATCATTTAGAGAAATATCAGGATCCTTTGATACAACAATTATTTTTATTTTTAAGTAGTAATTTATGTTTGGATCTTATTCTCACTAGGCTAGAATTATATATATATATATATATATATATATATATATATATATATATATATATATATATATATATATATATATATATATATATATATATATATATATATATATATATATATATATATATATATATATATATATATATATATATATATATATATATATATATATATATATATATATATATATATATATATGAATAAAAGGAATAATTTAAGGAATAATTTACGACCAATGACGGAAGATAAAAGAAAATATAGTAAGACAAATGATTTTTTCAAAGGAAAATTTTCAAGGAAGATTCTACGTTGAAGTCATCAAAATAATTTTATTGATCATTATATAAAAAAGTGTTTTTAAATAGGGATTAAACTCCTTACTATTACGAAACACCCTTCAATTTTTTTTTGTGAGGGGATAAGTCGTTTATCTAAATAGGTCATCGCAAATTATTTGCGAGGGGCCTGCCACGTCGCTATTCTGCTTGGGGCTAAGCCTCTTGCAAAATGTAATCCTTAAATGTTATCCTGCAGACAACCCGACTTGAAAGAGTTAAGGAGTTTGACATCCTATGTATTAGATCCCTTGGAGTTCAAAGCTCGCCATGGGAAGCTTCTGTCTATTCTTGCTACTCAGGTGGATGAAGGTCTGATGAATGTGTTGGTGCAGTTCTATGATACCTTATACCGTTGCTTCACTTTTCCGGATTTCCAGCTTTTGCCTACGCTTGAGGAGTATGCCTATCTTGTGGGTATACCTATCCTAGATTAGTTGTCGTTCAGTGGCTTGGAGAGAGTTCCTTCTTCCCAAGAGATTGCTGATTTGTTGCATATAGATGAATATGTTGTTGGTGCTCATATGACTACCAAAGGTGGAATTCAAGGTCTCCCATCTGATTTCCTCATTGCTCAAGCTATATGTTTGGGAAGGCCATGAGTGAGGACGCCTTTGAGGCCATATTTGTACTTCTCATCTATGGGCTAGTGTTATTCCCCAACATCGATAACTTTGTGGATGTGAACGCTATTAGGATTTTCTCTACTCTTAATCCCGTCCCTACTCTGTTGGGTGACACTTATTCCTCTTTGCATATGAGGAATGAAAAGGGTGGTGGTACCATTGTGTGTTGTTTGCCTCTGTTGTATAAGTGGTTTATTTCGCACTTGCCACAGACGCTCGCCTTCAACGAGAACAAAGGATGTCTACGGTGGTCTACGAGACTTATGTCTCTCACTAATGATGATATCTTTTGGTATAACCGTGTATATGATGGTGTGCAGATTATTGACTCTTGTGGTGAATTCTCCAATGTGCCTCTTCTTGGTACATGTGGTGGAATTAACTACAACCCTGTTTTGGCGCGTCGTCATCTTGGGTTCCCCTTAAAGGATAAACCTAATAACATTTTGTTAGAAGGTGTGTTCTTTCAAGAGGGTAAAGATCCCCAAAACTTGAAGGGCAGGATGGTCCGCGCTTGGCGCAAGATTCATAGGAAGGGAAGGAAGGAGCTTGGTCCGAAGAATTGTATTGCTTTGGAACCCTATACCTCGTGGGTTAGGAGGAGAGCTTCTGAGTATCGCATGCCCTATGACTACCCGAGACCCACACCTATAGTTATGGTTGGGCCTTCAACCCTCCCTAACCAAGGAGTTGAGGAGTTGAGAGATGAAGACCGTTCGCGTGCTTGGGTCCGTGAGCGAGAGGAGCTACTTCAGCAACTCAGAGATAAAGATGCTTTGATAGAATTTCTGGAGCATCAGGTTATCGACGAGCCTGATGATTTGCTGACTTCTCTTCTTCCTTAGTCTTCCAGGTTTTGGAAGAGGAAGTATGATCGGCTCACCAAGGAGAAGGCAGATATGGAGATAGCCTATGAGAGAGAGGTGAAGAGGCTTCGTGCAGCTTATCTTCCAGTCTCGAGAGCTTTGGACGATTGTTTCTAGGATTCCATAGGAAGTTCATTTTCCTTCTCTCTTGTATTGTATTTGGTTACCAAGACTGTACTTCTTTGGTGTAAATTTTTTTCCAGATATTATTGATATGATTATTCCATATATGTCTAAGATTGATTAATATATTCCAAATATTTGCAAATAGATCTCTAAAAGTTCCTCTAATAAAAACAAATCATATGCACAAGCATTGCATGCATAATATGCATAAGCAGGTTTTGTTCAGGGCTTCTTGATCAGTGGTCTAACTCTGTGTTCTTCATTTATTTTGAAGACAAGCTGACGCACCGGTAGTACACCAGAGCCAACTCTTCAAAGCTAATGGATCACCTCGAGCAAGAAAACATGGAACTCAACGAGGAAGTGGCAAGATTGACTGCCCTGCTGGAGTCATTCTTGGCCGCCCAAAGCCAGTCTTCTCCAACGCCTTCAACTCCTCCCCAGAGGACGGTCATCTCAGAGGTTACTTCCTCTACCGTGCCTGCTGCCAGTGCTCACTTTGTTCCATCTGCTATGCCAGCCGGGTTTCCCTGGGGGATGCCTGCTAATTTTGTGCCAGAGGGTCTCACCCCTACTTTTGCTTCTCTGCCGGCATCTAGCCCGGTCCTTGTTGTGCCACCTCCAATTGTGCATACTTTGCCGAGAGTTGATGACACCATTTATCACTCTGAGCCATCTGAGGGCCCAGATGTGTACGAGAAAATGGATGCTATGAATGATCAATTCCTTGACCTGCGCAAGGAACTGAAAACTCTAAGAGGGAAAGACCTCTTCGGTAAATCTGCTGCTGAGCTATGCCTCATGCCAAATGTCAAGATTCATATCAAATTCAAAGTGCCTGACTTTGAAAAGTACAAAGTAAACACTTGCCCGCTCAGCCATCTTGTGATGTACGCACGCAAGATGTCAACTCAGACTGATAACGATCAACTCCTAATCCACTACTTCTAGGACAGCCTGTCCGGTTCTGTATTGAGATGGTATATGGGCTTGGATAGTGTGAATATTCGCTCCTTCAATGACCTTGGCGAAGCTTTTGTCAAGCAGTACAAGTACAACGTTGATATGCCTCCCGATAGGGACTAACTGAGGGTTATGTCCCAGAAGGAGAAAGAAACATTCTCCACAGATTTTTCCTTCATCAATCTTTAAGTTGGGAATTCCTCTAACAGCTTCAACAGATATAATCCTCTTCATACCTTTAAGGTGCGGGTGGCCTAATCTTTGATGCCATATCTTCACTTCTTCCTCTTTGGCTAAGATACACATTGAAGAGTAACCAGTTTCTTGAGAACTCCATATGTAGCAGTTGTCTTTGGACCTAACTCCTTTCATGATCACTTCATTTTCCTTGTTAGTAATCAGACATTCAGTTCTAGTGAAGTTTACATTCAGACCTTGATCACACAATTGACTGATGCTTATTACATTAGCAGTTAATCCCTTAACAAGTAGGACATTGTCAAGGTCAGGAACTCCAGGGCAATCCAGCTTACCCATTCCATTGATTTCACCCTTTGCTCCATTACCAAAGGTAACATAACTCATGGCATGAGGATGAAGGTCAGTTAGCAGGTTTTTGTTTCCAGTCATGTGTCTGGAACAACCACTGTCAAAATACCAATCTTCTTTGGCTGAAACTCTGAAGGAAGTGTGAGCTATTAGACTTATAACATTTGTCTTAGGAACCCATTGCTTTTTATTGAGAAGCATGTGAGGTTTGGGTCTTGATTGATATTGAGTCTGATCAGGGCTAGGATAACCATATAGCTTATAGCAGAAGGGCTTCAGGTGGCCAAATTTTCCACAGTAATGGCATCTCCATCTTTGATGCTTCCCTTTCTGCTGTCTTCCTTTCTGATGTTGTGACATATGATGTGATGTCTCAGGTTTGTTTTTAACATGGCTGCACTTAGGTTTGGATTTTGGTTTGCAACCAGTGTAACTGCACTCAGCCTTAGATTCATTGAATCCAATTCCAGATTTGTCCCCTGTTATTTGACCAGTCTGGAGAATCTTGTATAAGATGTCAGATCCATTGTTAAGCATTCTTACATACTTGGTCATCTCATCTAGTTTGGAATTTAAGAGTACTGCTTCAGTCTTCAACTTGGAGATGGTTTCCATATATTCTTCCTTTTCATTTTCCAGCTGAGCTATCACTTTCTTCTGGCTTTCAACTTGTCTGCACACTCCAGCACTTTTGTGGAACAACTCTTTATAGGTAGTGGCCAGCTCTTCAAAGGTTACTTCATCATTACTTGACTCTTCATCAGAACCCCATCTTCCTGTCAATGCAGTCACATGATTTGCAGCTTCTTCTGTTTCACTTCCATCAGACCAAGAGGAAGCATGACTCCTCTTTTGTTTCTTGAGGTAGGTCCCACATTCAGTTTTAATATGACCATACCCATTACACTCATAGCACTGAACTTCTTTGGGATTTTCTTCAGACCTTGTTCTTCTACCAAAAATGTTGGATTTACTGATGTCAGATGCGATGTTCTTGACATTAGATCTCACATCAATCTTTTTCATAAGTTTGTTGAACTGTCTTCCCAGCATTGCTACCTCTTTTGCCATATCTTCATCAATATCTTGACCACCTTCTTCATCTTCCTCTTTAGTGTTTGACATGAATCTATGCTATTGGCTTTCTTTTCAGATCCATCACATATTCCCATCTCAAATGTTTGGAGGGATCCAATTAGCTCATCAACTCTCATATTTGAAATGTCTTGAGATTCTTCTATGGCTGTTACTTTCATAGTAAATCTCTTAGGGAGTGATCTGAGTATTTTCCTTACTAACTTTTCATCTGACATCTTCTCTCCCAAAGCTCCAGAGGCATTGGAAATTTCAAGATACTCATGTGAAATTCATGAATATTTCCATCTTCTTTCATCCTTAAGTTTTCAAACTTGGTGGTGAGCAGCTGTATTCTAGACATTTTCACTCTAGAGGTGCCTTCACGAGTGGTTTTGAGAATGTCCCAAGCATCTTTAGCCACTTCACAGTTGTTTACTAATCTGAAGATGTTCTTGTCTACTCCATTGAAGATGGCATTCAATGCTTTAGAATTTCTAAGGGCTAGGTCATCCTCCTCCTTGGACCATTATTCTTGAGGCTTCTTATCAGCAGTGGCTTCTCCTTCCTTAGTAATTACTGGATGTTCCCAGCCTGTTAACACATTCTTCCAAGCCTTATTATCAAGAGTTTTTAGGAAGGCTACCATTCTAGGTTTCTAGTAGTCATAGTTAGATCCATCCAAAATTGGTGGCCTGTGAATAGATCCTCTATCTCTCTCCGTTGTACCAGAAAGTGTTGTCCCTAGATCTCACCCAGAACTAGAGCAGGATGCTTGCTCTGATACCAATTGAAATTCTGGTCTCAGATATGAGATGTCGAAGGTAATGTCACGACACTAATATCTGAGTTATGCAAACAGGATAAAGATAAAGAATAGTAATGCAAGAGACACAAGCAATTGTTAACCCAGTTTGGTCCAACTCACCTACATCTGGGGGCTACCAAGCCAGGAAGGAAATCCACTAAAATAGAATCAGTTCAAAGACTCTCCGTACACTTCAACAAGTTACAGTGTTTCTCACCTAATCTCTACCCGTGCAATTTCTACATAAGCACTCTTAGATATGAGAACCCACTCACTTCTCTACAATCACACTTGTGATTTTAAACAACAATTCCTTCAAAGTTTAATCATACAGGGTTGTGAATATCAAGACGAAAGTTGGAACAACCAAAGTTGGAACGATCCACCAATAGTTCCAAAGTGTCTTTCATTGCATCTGAGAACATGTTGTCTTGCATACTGTAAAGGCACGGAGTCTGAGTTCCAATTTGCAAAGTATATTTTGCAAAATTCGAAAAGACTGAAGACTATGAAATTTAAGTATAATTACTGTGCAGATATAAAAGCAAAACACCAAATGACAATGGAATTATCTTCATTCGCAAAGGGCTCTACAATGTGTGAAGTTGTTTTTGAAAACTCGGTAACTAATTCTATTACCGACTAATCCAGAAAACAGTCAAATGCTGTAATTTTATATGTATATGGAAAGTTTAGAAATTGTGAAAATTATACAAAGTTTAGTAATTTGTGAAAAATTTCATATATTTTAGGAAAAGGTACCAGCAGTGTTTTCAAGTTCGTCCTAATTACATAGACATGACCACAGTAGATAACAAGCAAACTTTGTGTGAGGGATGCTAGAGCATGATATTCCCCGCCTCTCCTGAGGATCTAGATACATTATTTAGAGAAATATCAGGGTCCTTCCTTTGAAACAATAAGACTTGAAGGATATTCTTGTAAATAGCTTATTTTTTTTAGTAGTAATTTATGTTTCGATCTTTTTCTCAGGCTAGAATTATATATATATATATATATATATATATATATATATATATATATATATATATATATATATATATATATATATAAAATGATAATAATGAGTGAAATTTAATAACATGGCACATTCAATATCTCTTTATGGTATTACAAAATTCATCTTTTAATTATGTCTATAAAATTCAACATCAATGGAAAATCATTATTTGATTATAAAGTTCCCACACGCCATTCACACGGCATGTCACCGTGTCGGACACGTGTCGAACACCGACACGCGTACGACACGTATCAGACACGTTTTTGAAGTGTCCAATGAGAAAAAAATATTTAATTGTTACGGACATTGATACGACACCTTATTTCAAATAAAGGACTCGACCAAATTCAAAAAATTACATAATTTTTATTAAAAAAATGTCCAACTCCAAATTTTTCAAAATTTTAAAAATAAATAAGTTTTTTAGCTTTCATATTCCACTTTTTTACTATAAAAACAACACAATTAGGATTCTTTTTTTATATATTTCACTTTCATTGCTTTTGTTTCCACAAAATTCCTTTATCTTCTCCGATTATTTTCATCTTAACACAACATTGCTTCAATTTTCACAAGGAATCTATGAATATCAATTCTCATTTTTAACTTTTTACCTTTGCTCATAAATTATATTATTATATTAATATATAAAATATATATAACCGTGTCTGTGTCCTATGATTTATACATTAGTGGGATCCTCGTGTTCGTGTCCGTGTCCGGACTTCATAGTTATTTGATATATGATATTCAAATTCTAATATAGTATTAAAGCACTCGTTTTGACTGGGTTTCAATTATGCATAAAAGATTCCAACAATCTTAATTGTAGTTATATTCTCAAGAACCCTTGTCATTTTTTATTGCAACTTTTTTATGTTACCTTCTTTTATATATATATATATATATATATATATATATATATATATATATATGATAATGAAAGGAATAATTTACGTCCAATAGATTAGAATCGATGACAAATAATAAAAGAAAGTATAATAAGATACATGGCTTTTTTCAAAGGAAAATTTTCAAGAAAAATTCTACGGTGAAGTCATCAAAATAATTTTATTAATCATTATATGAAAAAATGTTTTTAACTAGGGATTAAACTCCTTACTAGTATAAAACACCTTTCACAAAAAAATTGTGAGGGGATAAGTCGCCTATCTAAATAGGTCATCGAAAGTTATTTGCGAGGGACATGCCACGTCACTATTCTTTTTGGGGCTAAGCCTCTCGTAAAATGTAATCCTTGAATGTTCTCCTACTGACATGTTCTCCTTGAATGTTCTCCATCTAGGTTTTGGTATCTGTGTGGAAATTAGCTCCTCACAAATTGGTTAATATATGTTTTGGTATTTGTGAGGGGATTAACCCCTCGCAAATTGACTAATTGTTTTTTAAATAAAATACCTTTTGGTATTTGTGAGGGGTTTAACCCCTAGCAAATGTTTACTATATTGTATAAAAAATATTATAATTATTTTGTTATAAATATAATAAATAAATATGTATTATTAAATTTTTTAAAATTAAATTTAAATTAAATTATAAAATAAAGTAATTCATGATTTAAAGGTTACATGACAATAAATAATCTCCACATTCACCAAATTTAAGTTTAAAAATACATATTAAAAGTTTCTTATTCCAACATAATTAATTATCTTCTTCTTCCTCATGCTCCTCCTCAATTCCTCCATATCCTCTGACTCGGTCATATCCATCACTAGAACCTTGGTTCATCTACGAGGTTCTAAATTGTTCAAATCTCTGTTCGCCTTCATTTGGAACCCATATTGCTTTCTCATAATCCATTTTTTCTCCCCAATTCTTCCTCCATCTCTGTTTGTTTTCTCCTCATTTCTTCCATTTTTTTCATTTCTTGGTGTTGTTTCGTGTGTTGCCTCGGTATGCACTAAATTTCTCATAGTCTCTAGCATTTCAGCGGTTAATATATGTGGATGTGATTATCCTTCTCCATTAGGAAGTTTGATTCTGAAACTCATGTCACTCCACCTGATAGTATTGTCGTACCTTCAAACACCATACACTCTCCAATTTTCCCTTTTCCTGTATGCAACATCATACCAAGTGTGAAGACTCAGACTAGGATCAACATGATATCCTGGTGGCAGTGCAGGTAACTCAGGATGCTCTGATAGAGTAAAAGCAAGTTGTTTATCATACTCCTACTATAAAAGTAACAAAATTAGATTTTATCATAATTTAAATAAGTTAGGTACATAAAGAAATAAATAAAATGGCTAAATATAAGAAACACTCACTTGAGTGTTTCTTAAGCGATCATCGACAAACTCTCCATTTCTCTTCATATGAGTAACCAGATAGATCTCATTAAGAAACAGAGGTCTACATAACTCGTCATGCTAATTAAATGAAAATATAAGTAAAAAAAATAATTAGTTTTAATTAATCAAAAATCTAAATGAAAATTTAAGTAAAACATAAATAAATGTACCATCATTCGTTCAACTTCAACAATAATAATATTGTCTGATGCGTAGTTGCTGTAACACCCGTCTAAAATACCCCAAATATTTAATTAGAATAACAATATATCAATCAGAGTAATTATGCAATTAAGGGTGTCACACAATCATTTCACACCATTCATCATAATAACTGTCATGCTCTATCATTAATTCAAAACATAAAGCATTTACACAATACGCAGCGGAATAGAAATCAAATCAATCATGCAAAACATGTAACACATTACATGTAAAATTATTCAACAAGGTAAAACATCCCGTCCCGATGTTACATCTATCAGAGCATGACCCACTAAGGAGACTACACTAGACTCCAAACACTAGCTTCTACTCAATCACTGCTCGTTACCTGAAAAAATAGTTGTAAGGGTGAGTTCCTCAATCGATATAAAAAGCATTATAAATTATCATGTCATGTTAAGTAATTTGACACATTAATCACCCTAATCACATCACACATTCAGTAACGGCACATCAACTCAAACGTCATACTCAATATCAACACAAGCACCACTGCTCAATTAAATTAAATACTCATACAACAAACCAACAAAATGCAACTCTAATGAGACTCGACTCGTCATGCATGTGGTACCATTTGGAGTAAAACTCCCAACTTAAAATTTGCCAATTTAACGAGGCATCAAGGCTTAAGCCTTCAACTTTCAACTTTTGCCAATCCAGGCCAACGTGGTGTGAGCAAAGCTCCGACTTAATGCATATGAATTCCGACAACATGATAACAATAGCAATACAACAATGTCTTCAACATAATCAACTTATAATCAACTTTGACATACACGACTTTAAATTCCGACAACCGGATAATAATAGCAACACAACAATGTTTTCAACATAATCAACTTATAATCAACTTTGACATAAACTAAGTACTATATAATTCCATTCCAAAACGTACACAAGATTCAATTATCAATTTTTTTTCTCTTTTCCCACAGTGTTAACCGGTTAACGCCCTGGGTTAACCGGTTAACGCAGACAGAACACGCTTTCTGGCAAAACTCAACAGTGTTAACCGGTTAACGCCCTGGGTTAACCGGTTAACGCAGACAGAACAGCAATATTTCCACAACTCACAACAGTGTTAACCGGTTAACGCCCTGGGTTAACCGGTTAACGCAAGACAGAAAGCTGTTCTTGCGCTAACACGAAGCATAATGCAGAATTCTCCGCATTTTCCGCCGTTGGAGGACTTCCGGACCTCCGATTCCAATTCCGTAAAAAGCGATACGCTCGGGGAATCACGACTCACACAATTACCGATTCAATCACAGCTTAAACACAGTTTATTCATCACAAATTTTCAGCACTCATCATCCCAATTAGGGTCAATTCAACGGTTTATCACTACCCATTACATGTTAATCTATAATACCCATTAAACGACGATAAACCCCCCTTACCTGAATTAATCCGGCGAATCTTTAAGCTTCAAGCTTTTCTCTTCTCCAACCTTCTTCCTCTTGCTCTGCTCTTTGCCCTTTTCTTTTTTTCAGCCGCTTCTCTGCTTTTCACGTAAAACCCTCTTTACCAAAAATGGAACTCTTTTTCCTTATTTCCAACTTATATATTTTCCAATAATTATTATTCCAATAATAATAATAATAATAATCCAATAATTCCAATTATTTTAATTAAATTAATAAATATAATATTAACTTAAATTAAATAATTATCTTATTTTTTTCGGGGTGTTACAACTCTCCCCCACTAAAAGAGTTTTCGTCCTCGAAAACATACCTCAAGCGAATAGCTCCGGATAAGACTCCTTCATCTGACTCTCAAGTTCCCATGTCATGCTTTCGCCCGCAGCTCCCGACCAAACGACTTTAACCAACACAATCTCTTTTCCTCGAAGAGTCTTTGTTTCACTATCTTCAACTCGTACAGGCTTTGTCTCCATTGTTAAATTATCCCGCACTTGCACATCATCCATACTAACCACATGAGACGGATCTGAGACATACTTCCGAAGCTGCGACACATGGAATACATCATGCAAATTCGAAAGATTAGGTGGTAATGCCATCCGATAAGCAACTTTTCCAACCCGTTCTAAGATTTGATACGGACCAATGAAGCGAGGAGTGAGCTTTTTAGACTTCAAAGCCCTCCCAACACCGGTCACAGGCGTGACTCTCAAAAACACATGGTCACCAGCTTGAAACTCTAATTCCTTCTTCCGCTTGTCATGGTAACTCTTCTGCCTACTCTGAGAAGCTTTCATCTTCTCTCGGATAAACTTCACTTTCTCGGTAGTTTCTCGGACTAACTCTGGTCCAAGTACTACACCCTCACCAGATTCGTGCCAACACAACAGAGTTCTACATCTACGACCATACAATGCTTCAAAAGGCGCCATTCCGATACTAGAATGGTAACTATTATTATATGTGAACTCGATCAATGGAAGATAAGTGTCCCACGAACCTCCTTGTTCAAGAACACAAGCCCTCAGTAAATCCTCCAATGACTGAATAGTTCTCTCTGTTTGGCCATCAGTTTGAGGATGATATGCCGAACTCAACCTCAACTTAGAGCCCAACGAATCTTGCAGACTTTTCCAAAATCCCGATGTAAACCTCGGATCTCTGTCCGACACAATACACAGAGGAACACCATGCAACTTTACAATTACTCGGATGTAAATCTCTGCCAACTTCGCAATTGGGTAAGTGATGTTAATAGGTATGAAGTGAGCCGACTTCGTGAGCCTATCAACGATCACCCAAATCGAATCATGCCCTCTTAAAGTAGCAGGAAACCCCGTTACAAAGTCCATAGAAATGCTATCCCATTTCCACTCTGGAACTTCCAATGGTTGCATCAACCCAGCAGGCTTCTGATGCTCAATCTTCGACTTCTGACAAGTTAAGCACGCATACACAAAACGAGCCACATCTTCTTTCATTCCGGGCCACCAAAATATTTTCTTCAAATCCTGATACATTTTAGTAGCTCCTGGATGAATACTCAAACTGCTTCTATGACCCTCTTCTAGAATGCTTCTTTTCAAAATCGCGTCATCAGGAATACAAATTCTTTCCCCTAATTTTAGCACACCTCTCGCATCAATCTTAAAGTCACTCTTCTCTGATTGACCACAACGATTAAGGATATCTACTAATTTCACATCCAATTTCTGTGCCTCTCGGATACTATCCATAAAATCATTATTAATCTTTAGCATTCCTAGCATTACACTCTGCGGTGTTACTTCGCAAACCAAACTCATATCACGAAATTGCTCAATTAATTCCAACTCCTTAATCATCATTGCTGACACATGCAAGGTCTTTCTACTTAAAGCATCGACCACAACATTTGCTTTTCCTGGATGATAATTCAACCCGAAATCATAATCCTTAAGCAATTCTAGCCACCTACGTTGTCTCATGTTCAGCTCTTTCTGATCAAATAGATACTTTAAACTTTTATGATCGCTGAAAACTTCAAATCTGGAACCATAAAGGTAATGCCTCCAGATTTTTAGCACAAACACCACAGCAGCAAGTTCAAGATCATGCGTAGGATAGTTCTTTTCATAAATTCTTAACTATCGCGACGCATAAGCAATTACTTTATTATTTTGCATGAGCACACCTCCCAAGCCCATCAATGAAGCATCACAGTAGATTATAAACGGTTCCTCCGGATTTGGCAAAGTCAAAACCGGCGCCGACGTCAATCTCCTTTTTAATTCATTAAAACTCTCTTCGCACTGAACATCCCACACGAAAGCTTTACCCTTACAAGTTAATTTAGTCAACGGAAGTGCTAACTTAGAAAATCCTTCAAGAAACCTTCTATAATATCCAGCTAACCCCAAAAAGCTTCTAATCTCGGTAACCGACTTAGGAGTCTCCCATTGCAATACAGCTTCTACCTTGGAAGGATCTACAGCAATACCTTTTCCTGAAATTACATGGCCGAGAAAACTGACTTCTCTTAACCAAAATTCACACTTGGACAGCTTCGCATACAATTTCTTATCTTTCAAAACATCCAACACTAATCTCAAATGTTCCTTGTGCTCTTCTTCGGACTTAGAGTAAATCAAAATATCATCAATAAATACTACCACAAAATGATCCAGATAAGTATGGAAAATACGATTCATGTATTCCATAAATACTCCCGGCGCATTAGTCACACCGAAAGGCATCACAGAATACTCATAATGTCCATACCGAGTTCTGAACGTTGTCTTCTGGATGTCTTCATCTTTCACTTTGATCTGATGATAGCCCGATCTCAAATCAATTTTACTGAACACACAAGCACCCACTAATTGATCCATCAAATCATCTATTCTCGGTAGTGGATACTTATTCTTGATCGTTACTTTATTCAATTGTCTATAATCGATACAAAGTGTAGGTGTTTAATTGGCTGCATTATATGGTAAAACACTAATGTCTTGACTGATGTCATGACATGTATATGTGACTACATTGTAGTTACTGCAGGACTAGCTAACACAGGATTATTGAATGCTGTGACATTCATACCTGTCAACAGATACTAAGGAACAGAAGTTCTGTTAGAACTTAGTATTCATTTGTAGTCTGGTTATCAAGGAAGAACCAGACCTGGCATAAGGCCTACTGACTGAATGTCAAACTGGATGTTGTGACATTCATCATTGACAGCAGCTACTGGAGATTAGGCAGAGTGGTGTTCTGCTATACTTCAGCATAAAACTTAGTTTGTTCTTCAAGAGAATAACAGAACTAACTTAAGGCCAAATGTATAAATGTTAAGTTGGACACTTTGACATTTATTAATGTAAGCTGTTACTGTAGTATGGTCATTTTGATCATGTACAGGTCAGCAAATTGTACAGTCTGTTTTCTGGAAAAACAGACTCAGCATATGGACCTTGATGTCAAGCTGAATGTCGTGACATTCGTGCCTGACAACATATGCTAAATTGTAGGTTGTTCAGTTTTCTGTTTCAGCTTTTTCTCAGGCTATTCTTTAGGGATTCAACAGCTGAGAGAAAATCCAGGAAATCAACAACCAAGCTACATTCAATGAACCTAACAAATAGCCTATTTGTTAGCAACCTAAATGTTGAATTTGAGGGAACTTGTGTGACCTAAAATTCAGGAAAATACAGGTGCAAAAGCCCAGGTGTGTAACACCTCAAAATTTGCCCTCCTCTCTTGGGACTAGCATAACATGTTGCATATCATTTTTAGGACATTAGGCATTGCATATTGCATATCATGTGGTTACATTGTGCAAGCCATCCTCCCAAGTCTTGTTCAGAAGATGAGGAAGTCAAAGTGCAAGATAAGGTTTTATTGACTGATCATTGACCATCTGAGGATTGGGCTATGAATTAGGGTTTTATTGATTCTCAATGGATATTGGTCTTCATCTTGATTGAAGTAATACATCATCATCATCATGGCTTGTCATCATCAAGTATTGAAGCTGATTCCTTGAGATTAGGGTTTTGACCACTGGTCAACCCTAATCAGTTGCATTGGGCCACTCAGGGCATAATCAGGAGATGGGGTCTATGATGGATGTGGGGTTCATTATATGGTTATATTGAGATTATTGAGGCTAGGGTTTCACCCTTGAGCCATTTCATCAGGAGATTGGAGATTAATTTGATCTGTGCATGGCCAGATTCATCTGTCAGTTGAAAAAGTCAATTGTGGTCAACTGTGCATGATTTTATGGATTTGGAGGAGGAAATGAGTTGGATACACTTCATTCATGTTGGAACAAGTGTTATTTGACATTTCAAAGCTTAAAAATGGAGAAAATAAAGTCAGAACAAAAACTGCCAAAAATAGAAAGTGACTTGTAATAGAAGTTTCCAAAAATGGAAAGTTTTTGACCTCAAAATTACATGTCCAAGGAAGCTTCAAATGAAAATTTGCTCAACATGAAAGTTGTAGATCTTGTTCTCACCTTTTCAAAAAGTCCAAGAACTTGAAAATCCCATGTATGGTTGTCAAGTTATGGTCCAGTGAATTTCAGAAATGACTCATAATCAGGAGGGCATAACTTCCACATGGATTGTCCAAATTGGTTGTTCTTTATATGCACAAACTCCATTTGACATGTACTTTCATGGTGCATAATTGGATTTTCTCAAAAATGGTCAATGCAAAAAGTCAAATTTCAACTGGACAGTTAAATGGATCAGGGGCAAAATTGTCCAACTTGTGAAATAATTGGAATTTTTGAGTGGGGATTTTTGCAACACTTCATAAATGGTATTTGAAACTTGTTGGAATATTCATAATATGCCAAAGCCTTATGGTTTGGAAAATGGCTTTTGAAATGAACTTGCAAAAATGGACAAAGTGCCATCACATAGTGAATTTCCAAAATACTCATCCAATGAAGGTGAAACAAGTTGCAACAGCTCACACATGTCATTTTGAGAGTGTGTGAGCTGTCAATGAGCTGGCATTGGCTTATATGTGAAAGTACACTTTTGCCCCTTGCTTGAAAAATAACCATTTCACTAATCATTGGCATTTGATTAATTAGTGTGATTAAACGTGGATTAAGCAAGCATATATAATCCTAATCACAACTAAATCATAACAGAATGCACCAATCCCAAAATCAGATCTCAAATTCCCTCCAAATTCTCAAGAATTCTCAAGAACACAAAAACCAAAAATTGACAAGAACTCTCTCATTTCTTGATCAATCTTCGAAGATTCTTGTTGTGTTGATCTCCATTCATCATCATTTGCAATTGTTTTTAGAAAGTGGATCAAAAAGAGCTTCCATTCGCAGCTGTGCAAGATTGCATCATTCATGGCAAATCAAGATCTCGTGCACTAGGAGTGGAATCGATCGAACCTGAGCCTATCATTCACCTCCTTGAAGCTTGCTCTGTATCTGTTTTGGACCTACAAGCCGTGAAACACCAAAATCAACACTGCCTTCAAGATTAAGGTCAGAATTCGAATTTCATGTTTCTTCAATTGGTTATATGCGTTCTATAGTTTGTTGAGTGTAGAATCCAGTGATGTGATTGGTTTTGCGAATGGATAACTGTAGCTCTCATAATCTTGATTCAAAGTTGGAACATCAAACCCTAACTCCTTCGATTCACAAAATATATGAACATTTAGGATGAATCATAGTGATATTTAGGATCCTGAGACTTAGACCGTTCTAACGGATATTTGATTGTGCATTTTGGTGATGATTCAATGTTCATGTGTTCTTGGCTTTGCTGGATGAAGAAGACGAAATTCCTGGAAATAAATCGTGTTTGATCCAAAATCCTGTTTGAAAATTTGAATAACACGTTTCCCGCGTTACTGTTGCTGTTATTACGAAAATGCCATTAATGAAATCCATTTAATTATAATAATTCTGAAAAATTCTTAAAAATTCATAAACACTTTAAAAAATTCATAAAAAATGTTTAAAAAATCAGAAAAATATGTGGATTTTTTTGTTGACTTCATAATTCCCTGTAGGATTTTATTGACCTATTGATTGAAGTTGTGCATGGTGGAAATTGTGTTTGACCTAGGGTTGTTTCACATGTGTGCATTTTTGATACATTGTGCCATTTTGATTGTGAAATCCTCATGTTTACAAATAAATGCTTGAAAATTTTTATGGTGATTGTAGACTGGCTAATGGTGATTTACATGTAAATTTCATGAATTTTGGATTCCTGGTGTTTGAGTTATGAATTTTGGAACCTAGGTGTGACCATTTGTGTCACACCTCATTATGTTAACTTGCTGGATTTATTTGAATGACCTAGGCTTGTTAGAATGATGTGAAATTTTGCATGGATGTTCATTAACATGTTAAGATGCTATGTGTATTTTTCTGGATTTTTCCATTGCATTTTCCATTTGATTGCTATTTTTCATCTCTGTTGGTCAAATGTGCAAGCTTGTGTGACATAGGTTGGTATTATCTTTGTGAAATGCTCATATGGTATTGAATGAATATGAAATTTGGTATGCTGGTTGTAGACACATTGAAGGACATCCCTGTTTTGGTCTCATTCATTTCTTTATTGTTTTCATGGACTTATGAATTTTTGAAGTGAATGCATGTGTTGATGTTGTGATTTGGAGCATGTAATTGTGTCTGTTTTTGTTGATTTTCATTGACATGGTTCCCTTTGCCCAATTGAGCTAGAATTTGACATGCCATACCTTGATTATGTCCTGTTTAGGTGTAAATTATTTGAGGATTTTTGGAATTGTTTTGATATGGAATTGAATGCAATAGTTCTGTTTGGATGTTTGGTGTTCCATTTGAACTAGTTTGATTTGTTTTGTGCATAAAAGGAACATGATGAATGATATGGACATGGGACTAATTGTGTTGGCTTTTGTTTGACATTAATTTGACTTTGGTTAGAGATCCCTTGCTGTTTAGACATTTTTGTCACCTTTGGACCCTAGGCTTGGCCTATTGGTCTAGTTTCTAACATTTGATTGATTTTTCAGGATGAAAAGGTGCAATGTGTATGGAGATTGAATCAAGTTAATTCAAATGAGTTTGGTTGATGTTTGTACACTAACATGACTTGGTTTTGTAGGTTATGAAACTTGAGCTTGAGCTTTGAGCTTGCTTTGTTGTGCATTAGTTTGTATAGTCTGACTGATTAACATTTGCTGTTTATGTTTGTCTGTCTGAGTACTGATGATACTTGATTGTTTTTAGGTACATTTAGTTGCTTATAGTTCATATTGAACTTGCTTGCTGCTGCTTGGTTGTGAAAACCACTTGAGGTAGGACTTCTATTCTTCATGTAGTCTGGAGACCCGGTCTGTTATTTGGCCGGGCAAATAAATGTTTGAAGTCCTCCTTAAGAGGCGATGTTTGTGATTGTTTAATATTGTGCCTAAGCAGGTAAAGTCCTTAATCAAGGCAATTGGTGGAAGGTAGGGATATGCAATCTATCCCCCACTATTCTGTGAGTCGTCCCTCTGCTCACACGGCTGTGTGTTGATGCATTGGGGCACAAACCCAAGATCTGTGCTGTCGCACAATCGAGTCAGAGTCATTGAGCGTAGAAGGGTCCCTCCATTATGGACCCACGCTCCCTTGTCTGAAGCTCTCCCTGGTCAGGGATAAGAGCTGTGAGGTCTGATCCTCACTTCACCTTTCATCTGCTTCACCTTAGCCTCGTAATGGCAAGGTTAAGAGCAAACACAGTCCGTACAGATGACTTGCTGAGGCAGTCAAACCTATTGTGTGAGCCCACTTGTTTGGTTATAGTGCGTGCTATGTGGATATCTGTTTGAGATGCTTGTTCTCATTTGATGTATGCCTGTATGCTTGTATGCTTGCTTATTTCCTGGATAGGAGTAGTTTGCTTATGCAAGTAGGATAGAAACCTGAACTTAGGGTAACGATGCATGACAACACTAGGCTCGAGTCCAGCTCCCTGGTAGTGTGTCTTCCCCTGGTTTCTGGCTAGTAATTCAGTCCCTTTAAGGGGAACTACATCGCCCTGATCCTTGTTCCAGACGAGGTATGTAGGCAGGTGGTCGTGCGAGACCACTCCGGGCAACCTTTTTCTTTTTTGCGTGTGTTTAATTGTTATCTGATTGTGTTTTGGTTTGGATGCCGACGTAAGTCCAGTAATTGGCTGTCGGGCTCCACGTTTGCCGTTTTTGTGTTTTGGTTCGGATGCCGACGTAATTCCATCAAGTGGTTGTCGGGCTCCATGTTTGCCATCTGTTTGTGCGTTTTGTGTTGTTTGGCGTGCGTAAGCCGAACTACAGTGGCTCTGATTCTTGTTCCAGACAAGATATGTAGGCATAGGATGCGATGTCCTATCGAGCTCCCTTCTGTTAACCCCACCTGCGTTCCCTGTGTGTGTGTGATGTTTAGCAACCTTTTCTTTATTTTAGAACGTGGATCCCGTCGAGTACGACGGACGTGAGGGGTGCTAATACCTTCCCCTTGCGTAACCGACTCCCTTACCCTTTCTCTTTGGTCGCAAGACCATTTCCTTTCCAGGTTTCTCTGAGCGTTTCCTTTCCCTATCTTGGGATAAATAACGCGCAGTGGCGGCTCTGTGTTGTGTTTTTATTTGAGCTTCGCCGGTTGATTTTTCGCAGGATGCGACAGCTGGCGACTCTGCTGGGGAATTGGATGTAGACCTATGCTGGTCCATCGTCCCTAAGCGAGTCCTTCCTAGCGTTTTAGGATTGGTTTGGGTTGCTTATTGTGTTTTATTTATTGCATTTATTATTCTAACCATTGTATATATTTGCATTAATGTCTGCATGCATCATACTATCATGTTGTTGCCGTCCTCTTTGCAGGTGGTTCCTCTGTGTGGGGTGGGTGTTCTGAGTGGGGCTAAAACCCAGGCCCGAGTATACACCTAGGACTAGTGTGGTCTCATGTCGCCTCTTTCATGTTAAGTCAACATGTGCCTGGCGGCGTGATGTACCACAAGCCGGACGAGGCTCATTTGATAGTGCTCTTCTCTGTGGATATTCCGCTTTGTTTGAGTCACTTCATTTGAGTTGTTGACTCTGGTGACCGATCTTTCCCGGATCTTTGGTTTAGACGATCTTAAGGGAGCTACAATGGCACACCCGAAAGGGCAAACCCATTGAGTATCTCTGCCCGATTGTCGAGACTATTATCCGCCTTAGGGTGACCTGATTAGAATTTACCTGTGAGGGGAGGGTTGATTCTTACAGATGCATGTTCAGATGGTGACTCAGATGGTGACTTTTTGTTCCGTGGATCAGAGTCCTATTTATAAGTCGGATTTATGGCCGTTTATTTCTGAGACGCCGGAGTGCTGTCCGAGTTATTTATCAGTGGGGATCCGTTTATTTCAGGATTCCCCGGGCCGAGTTATTTATCAGTGGGGATCCGTTTATTTCAGGATTCCCCGGGCCGATTCAGAGGTTATGGGTATCTGATCAAAGATTGTCTGGTGATGATGATGATGGTGTATCTTTCAGGTCCGTTTATTTCGGAACCCTTGAGTCGGATTTATGGGTACATATTCCCTCAGATGGTTGTGATCGGTTCAGAGATCAGGGTTGTGACTCAGAGCAACAGATGATCAGATGACTTAGAGGATGGCCCAGTGCATCGCATACATCTGCATCATTCTCATTTGGCATTCATCTGCATCGAACCTACGTCTAGCCATATGGGGAGCATTATTGATTGAGAATCTGGTTGAGAGACATCTTGAGTTTCAGAATATGGATGTCAAAATGTTATCTGTCTCGATGAAACCAGGATCGAAAGACAGAAGCTTCCTCGTATGGATAGACGTTGCATTCATGCATATTAACCTGTTTACTGTTTTGCAGGAATCATTGCTCGTGCTCGCAGAACTGTACCTTTGCACTCAACTCGTCCTCACAGATACTTCACCAGAAGAAATACTCCCAGACTCATGGAGCTTCCCAGTGCAGATATGCTTGAGCTAAAGGACAAAATGAATGAGTTGATCAACATAATGCAAGGCTTCGCAGTTGGTCAGAAGGCTCTGGCAGACAAAGTTGAAAAGCTCGAGCGGGCTTCTGCAGCAAACAGTGGGGTTAACCTGGATGGAGTCCCCAACCAGGGGCAAGGGTCCCGAGACGGTGGAAAGAGGACGACTGTGGGTCTTGTGAATAATGCTGGTGGTTTTGGTGGTGCTGGTGGCCAACCGGGTCAGAATCAGAAGGATAATCTTGTGCCTCCGTTCTATGGGTTCGATGAAGACCAGGAGGAAGACAGAGAGGCTGATCAGTTCTCGATGCACAACGAGCCTTTGGGTCAGTACAATGTTCAGCCTCAAAGCAAAGAGATTCAGTTGCTGGCAGAGAAGGTAAGGGCTCTGGAAAGCCATGCTACTCCGGGGTTTGTCAACATGTCCAACATGGGGCTGGTCGAGGGGATTGTGATCCCACAAAAGTTCAAGGCGCCTGCATTTGACAAATACAATGGGAGTTCCTGCCCGGAAACTCATCTTCAGGCCTTTGTCCGCAAGATCTCTGCGTACACTACAGATCAAAAGCTTTGGATGTATTTCTTCCAAGACAGTCTGTCTGGAGGCTCACTGGAATGGTATACCAAGCTGAAATCTGCTGATATCAAGAGCTGGCAAGATCCGGGCGATGCCTTCTTTAAACAGTATCAGTTCAATGCTGATATGGCCCCGAGTCGTACCTAGATGCAGGGTATGTCTCAGAAGTCAAGTGAAGGGTTTAAAGAGTATGCGCAGAGGTGGAGGGAATTGGCTGCCAGAGTGCAACCTCCACTGGTGGACAGAGAGATGTCTGATCTCTTCATGGGTACCCTACAGGGGGCATTTGCTGAAAGAATGGTGGGTTGTCACGTCACTAACTTTGCTGACATTGTGGTGGCTGGGGAGAGAATTGAGAGTTGGCTAAGAATGGGGAAGATCCAGGGGGGTAATGCTTCGTCATCAGCGTCGAAGAAGCCATTCGGGAACGGTCAGCGCAAGAATGAGGGTGAATCGAGTGCTGTGTATGCCCAGAGAGGAAATGGTAGGGATCGCTACTACCAGCACACTGCTGCTGTAACCGTCCCTGCTGGTAATCAGTCAGTACGACAGCAACGTCAGCCACCTCAACAGAGAGCTGGGTATCAGGTGAAAGGAAAAGGGATTGATCGCCATTTCGATAAGCCGCCCGTGACATACGCTGTTCTGTTCAAAAAGTTGATGGATCTTGGGTTGGTTCAGCCGAGGGCGATGGTTCCGATGAGAACAGATCAGAGGCCTCCCAACTATGATGAGAACGCCCAGTGTGAATTCCATTCTGGAACACCGGGGCATAACATTGAGGGCTGTAGAGCATTCAAGAATGTTGTACAGGATCTGGTAGACTCCAAGGCTATCAACTTTGCACCATCTCCGAATGTGAATGCTAATCCCATGCCGGCACATGGTCAGGTGATGGTGAGCGCAATTACTAAAGATTCAGATCACGCCTATACAGTGGGTAAAGAAACTGACAGTGACTGGGAGATTGATCAATGGATAAAATCGTGTGTACCAGGAAGCTGGAAGGCCTAAACAAGATCATCACTGACACTCGTCCGGAAGAGTAATATTTCTTGTTTTCAGTTTTTATCTGCATGAAAGCCATATGTGTTGCCCGACACGTAATGGTTCATTGTAAGGGCCACCTCATGTTCATAAATTTGCATTTTCTGCATCATTAATAAATGGATGTTTTTCAGTCAAAAAGCGGTGTTCCCTGTTTTTCATTTATTTTTGCAGTTTTAAAAAACAAATAAAAATGGCAATGTTCTCATTTTTCCTTTTTGATTTGTCTCGTTCCGAATTCGAAAATATTCTCCGGATCTCGTTGATAACGATTCGGTTACACCTCATATGACTTCGACAAACCGAGCAATCATGCCGAAGAAGAAGGCGAAGAAGATTGTGATCTGCTGGGAGATTAGCCAGGTTGTTGAAACAAGAGGAGAAGGTGATTCGGCCGCATGAGGAGCGGATTGAGGTTGTTATTCCAAGCACCGAGGTCAGGAAGGAAAAAAATTGGGGCCGCTTCAGAGGCAAGTCGAGAGCGGAATGGTAGCCTTGTTGAAGGAGTATGTGGATACTTTCGCCTGGTCATGTCGGAATATGCCAGGGTTGAACACCGATATCGTTGTGCACAAGCTACCGTGGAAAGGAGACTGTCCTCCAGAGAAGCAGGATGTCAGTGCCTGTATCAGAGAGCCATGGTGACTTTGTTTCATGATATGATTCATCATGAAATCAAATGCTATGACATGATAGCAAAGTCCCAAACAGAAGAGGGGCATCTGGCAGACCGGGGCAAGTCGGTTGACTGGTTGAGATAATTCAAACTGAGGTTGAATTCGAATAAGTGCACTATCAGAGTGCGATCCGGTAAGCTGTTGGGGTTCATCATAAGTTGTAAGGGAGGAATCGAGGTTCATCCTGCAAAAAAAAAAAAAAAAAAAAAAAAAAAAAACAAAAAAAAAAGAATGCCTGAACCGAGAACAGAAAGAGAGGTTCGTGGTTTCTTAGAAAGATTGAACTACCTGTCATGGTTCACATCTCATCTAACAGCCACGTGCGAACCTATATTCAAGATGTTGAAAAAAAAAAAGATCAAACGGTCAGGTGAAATAATGATTGCCAAGGGGCATTGAAAAAATAAAAGAATAAATTGCAGGAGCCTCTGATTCTGATACCTTCTGTGGAAAGAGATTGTTAATCTGGTACCTAACGGCCTTCGAGGGGTCTACGAGGTGTATTGGGTCAGCATGACGCGTCTTGTCGAAAAGAGCATGCAATTTACCTAAGCAAAAAGTTTACCGACTGTGAAATAATACATTCACTGTTCGAGAAAACTTGTTGTACTTTGGCATAGGCTGCTCGCCGACTGAGACAGTTTATGCTGGTTCATACCACTTTGTGGATTTCCGAGATGGGTCCGATCGAGTATGGGTTTGAGAATCCAGCATTGACCGGACGGGTTGCGAGAAGAGCAAAAGAATGTTGATTGAGTTGTGACACTCTCAGAAGGAGATCAAGGGGTGTACTGTCTGATTACGTCGCTCCGCAACCCATTGAGGATTATCAACCGATGAAGTTTGAGTTCCCTGATGAGGACATCTCGAGGTGCTCTAATCGAAAGATTAAGAGTGACCGATCCTGGAGGAGGGGCCTGACCCCGAATCCGAACGGATTCTGATGTCTGATGGGGAGGTTAAGGTGAATAAGCTTTTGCTGCCAGGATAACAGTTGAGTGCACCAATGATGGTGGCTGAGTATGAAGTTGGTATCCTGGGTACCGTATCTCGATGCGTGCCTACTGGGGCAAAGTCTTTCTCATTGGTATATGGAATGGAGGCGGTATTACCTGTTGAGGTTCAGATTCCCTCTTTGAGAGTCCTGATGGACGTGAAGTTGCAAAAGGCTGAATGGGTAAGGACCCAGTACGAAGAGTTGAGCCTGATTGAGGAAAAGAGGCTGGCAGCCATCTGTCATGGACAGTTATATCAGTAGAGGATGAAGCGTGCTTTTGACGAGAAAGTACAACCTCGGGTGTATCACATGGGTGATATGGTGCTGAAAAGGATCCTTCCTCCTCAAAACGATAGAAGGGGCAAATGGACACCGAATTATGAATGTCCATTCGTGGTCAAGAAGGTTTTCTCTGGCGGAGCCTTGTTGTTAACGACCATGGATGGCGAGGATTTTCCATCCCCTGTGAATGCGGACGCAGTTAAAAAATACTTCGTATAAAGAGACCCGCTGGACGAGAAGAATAAAATAGTCCAGGAAAAAATGGGCATCCCGGCGAACCAAAAACAGAAAGAGAGGTTCGGGCAAAAATTAGGGATAGATGGAAAAATGTACACCCGGCAAGTCGAAAACCTGAAAAGGCGACTTGGGCAAAAATGGGTATCCCGGTGGACTGAAAACCCGAAAGGGCGGTCCAGGCAAAAGAGGGATTGAAACGAACAACTGCGTCTAGCATGATCGTTTGCGCTTTGGTTAAAGCATCATGGATAATACCCGGTGGGGATCAATCAGAAACGTCTTGTTCAGAAGGCAGAAAGCACGGAGAGTCTGAGGACATATGGGGTGTAACCGAGTTGGAACTCGATGAGATCACGGGTTTCACATCGCCCTTAGGATAGATTTTTCCTTTTGTGCAATTACCTCTTTTCAGGAATTGTTTCCTTTTGTATTGCTCAATTTGAGCCACACTTTTCCAATCAATAAAATGCACATTCAGTCAAATAATTTTGTTTTTGTCTTTCATTACCGCTTTGATTGCGAAACATCCAATTATTTTTGATAAAGAATCTTTGCATTTTAAGACATACAGGTTCCTTCCAATGCATGTTTATAAGATTGAAAACTTGAAATCTTATTTGGAAGGTTGAGTGACCCAAGTGTTGAAATCTTGACACGCCTGGGGCACGGTTTTATCTAACGATCTGTTTTGCAGGAACTGTTAGGCATTTCCATTCACTTGCAGGTTGTGATGTGGAAGCTTTGAAACAAATCCCCAGAGAGTTCGTTCAGGGACGAATGGATGAAAAACGACGAAGTGACGTTGAGGCGTACGATGATCCTAGATGGTAATCAAGAAGACTCTTCAAAGTCGGAAAATTGAGATTTCTGTATAAATCCCAGGAGTACGTCCCGTCGATCGCGGCGCGATTTGGAATACAAGATGATGGAGCAGAAAAGGTCCAGACGAGTCTGGGAATTCTCAAAAGTGGAAAGCTGATACGAGATTGGGGGGTGGATACCGTGGTTCGACGAGTCGGCGGGTGTTCTGTACCAACTTTTCTCATTTCCCCAGTAAGTCCCCAAGCAGAATCATGGGACTGGCTTCCCAGCAGATCCAAGGTCTGTGACTTCCCCAGCCGAGTCAAGATGGTTAACCCCGGCAGGTTTAAAAACGGTGTTTCCTCAGCAGCTAGGCCCGAAGGTTGCTATCCCCGAGTGGAGCGGGTTTCAATGAAATATATCTCCAGCAGTGTTCATCCTACCAGTGGATTGGACAAGTTCCCATGGCAGACAGATTTTTGCATCCCCAGCCGAGTTGATTCTATCTATGGATTGCATGGGTAATCCCCAGCGGAGTAGCATTCGTTTCCCTAGCAGGGTCAGGATGGTTATTCCCAGCAGGTAATAGATTGATGCTTCCCCAGTTGACAAGCCTGGAGATTGCTATTTCCCCAGCGGAGTTCTTTGTGAGCATTTCCCCGGTGAAGTCGTCAGGTATCTGTGAGGGTTCTCCAAGCAGAGGTGGGATGTATATCCTCAGCAAGTCAAAGACTGTTGTATCCCCACAGAGTGTTGGTGGTTCTTATCCCCGACAATTCTCGAGCGGATTGGGTGCAAAGGAGGTTCTTCCCCAGTAAGGGTTACCTTTTCCCAGCAGCAGTGGTATTCCCTAGCAGGGTAGGGATCGGAGTATTGACGAGTTTCTCAGCAGAGTGTCTCGTACTCCCCAGAAGAGTCCCTTGAGGGGGATGTTTTTTATGCATTCATCATGTAAATAAGCATAGCATATTGCATAGAAAAAATAATAAATCGCGTAGCATTTCCATAATTATGGAGCATTACGCAGAAAAAGATCATGCATCATTGTTGCAAGCATAGAGCTAGTCTCAAGCCGTGGTTACCGTTTGAGAGGTGGTTGTGCCAGAAAGCGAAGATGTTACTCTGTGGAGTTTAGCATCATGACGTCAGATCAGCAGTGTTCCCCAGTAGTGCGATATTGGAGGAAATGTTTCCGTCGGACAGAGATGGAAATAATATCAGAAGACGTTACGCGATCAGCGCGATTCAAGCCGTGGTTACCGCTTGAGGATTGGTTTTATCAGAAAGCGAAGATGTTACTCTATGGAGTCTAGCATCATGGTTTTAATCAAGGATATTCCCCAGTAGTACGATACTGGAGGGTAAGTTTCTGTCGAGCAGAGATGGGAATGTTAATCAAGAAAGTTTCGGGGTCCAAAAAGAAAAACAAGAAAGAAGATAATCCCCAGCTAAACGCGAAGTGTTTGACTGCCAGGGTTGAATAGAGAGCAGTCGGCTCAGGGCTTGTCATCCTCAGCATGAGTCGTTGTGGCATTCCGGCCAGTTTCCGATTTCCAGATCGAAGAGGTTCTCAACCATCAGGACGAAGAACTTGTGGCATTCCGGCCAGTTTCCGATTTCCAGATCGAAGAGGTTCTCAACAGTCAGGACGAAGAACTTGTGGCATTCCGGCCAGTTTCCGATTTCCAGATCGAAGAGGTTCTCAACAGTCAGGACGAAGAACTTGTGGCACTCCGGCCAGTTTCCGATTTCCAGATCGAAGAGGTTCTCAACCATCAGGACGAAGAACTTGTGGCACTCCGGCCAGTTCCGATTTCCAGATCGAAGAAGCTCACGAAGATTAGATCGATGCAGCTTGCGGCAATCCGGCCAGTTTCCCGGTATCCAGACCGAAGTGGTATCCAGACCGAAGTGGTATGCAGACCGAAGTGGTATCCAGACCGAAGAGGTGTTCAGACCAAAGTGGTGTTCAGGCCAAGAAAATGAAAAAAGAAGAGAAAATTCCGGGGTTCAAGAAAATGAAAAAAGAAAAGAGAGAATAATAATCCCGAGCGGATGTGGTGTTCAGGCCATGGTTATCCCTGTGTTACCATTTATTTTGGTATCCAGGTCGACTTTGTGATTCGGGGTTCAAGCCGAGTTTTCTCCATACCAGACGGATTTTTCAAAGTGTGTTTCTTCGCCGATTCGGACAGGCGTTAATTATTATCCCATCAGAGTGCAAATTGTTCGTCTGTTCTTGGTATTCAATCACTCTTCATCCTGATCATCCGAAATCCGAGGCTGTTCATATTGACAGGTTCACAGTGGATTGAATAGGGGCAGCTGTAACACCTTAAAATTTGCCCTCCTCTCTTGGGACTAGCATAACATGTTGCATATCATTTTTAGGACATTAGGCATTGCATATTGCATATCATGTGGTTACATTGTGCAAGCCATCCTCCCAAGTCTTGTTCAGAAGATGAGGAAGTCAAAGTGCAAGATAAGGTTTTATTGACTGATCATTGACCATCTGAGGATTGGGCTATGAATTAGGGTTTTATTGATTCTCAATGGATATTGGTCTTCATCTTGATTGAAGTAATACATCATCATCATCATGGCTTGTCATCATCAAGTATTGAAGCTGATTCCTTGAGATTAGGGTTTTGACCACTGGTCAACCCTAATCAGTTGCATTGGGCCACTCAGGGCATAATCAGGAGATGGGGTCTATGATGGATGTGGGGTTCATTATATGGTTATATTGAGATTATTGAGGCTAGGGTTTCACCCTTGAGCCATTTCATCAGGAGATTGGAGATTAATTTGATCTGTGCATGGCCAGATTCATCTGTCAGTTGAAAAAGTCAACTGTGGTCAACTGTGCATGATTTTATGGATTTGGAGGAGGAAATGAGTTGGATACACTTCATTCATGTTGGAACAAGTGTTATTTGACATTTCAAAGCTTAAAAATGGAGAAAATAAAGTCAGAACAAAAACTGCCAAAAATAGAAAGTGACTTGTAATAGAAGTTTCCAAAAATGGAAAGTTTTTGACCTCAAAATTACATGTCCAAGGAAGCTTCAAATGAAAATTTGCTCAACATGAAAGTTGTAGATCTTGTTCTTACCTTTTCAAAAAGTCCAAGAACTTGAAAATCCCATGTATGGTTGTCAAGTTATGGTCCAGTGAATTTCAGAAATGACTCATAATCAGGAGGGCATAACTTCCACATGGATTGTCCAAATTGGTTGTTCTTTATATGCACAAACTCCATTTGACATGTACTTTCATGGTGCATAATTGGATTTTCTCAAAAATGGTCAATGCAAAAAGTCAAATTTCAACTGGACAGTTAAATGGATCAGGGGCAAAATTGTCCAACTTGTGAAATAATTGGAATTTTTGAGTGGGGATTTTTGCAACACTTCATAAATGGTATTTGAAACTTGTTGGAATATTCATAATATGCCAAAGCCTTATGGTTTGGAAAATGGCTTTTGAAATGAACTTGCAAAAATGGACAAAGTGCCATCACATAGTGAATTTCCAAAATACTCATCCAATGAAGGTGAAACAAGTTGCAACAGCTCACACATGTCATTTTGAGAGTGTGTGAGCTGTCAATGAGCTGGCATTGGCTTATATGTGAAAGTACACTTTTGCCCCTTGCTTGAAAAATAACCATTTCACTAATCATTGGCATTTGATTAATTAGTGTGATTAAACGTGGATTAAGCAAGCATATATAATCCTAATCACAACTAAATCATAACAGAATGCACCAATCCCAAAATCAGATCTCAAATTCCCTCCAAATTCTCAAGAATTCTCAAGAACACAAAAACCAAAAATTGACAAGAACTCTCTCATTTCTTGATCAATCTTCGAAGATTCTTGTTGTGTTGATCTCCATTCATCATCATTTGCAACTGTTTTTGGAAAGTGGATCAAAAAGAGCTTCCATTCGCAGCTGTGCAAGATTGCATCATTCATGGCAAATCAAGATCTCGTGCACTAGGAGTGGAATCGATCGAACCTGAGCCTATCATTCACCTCCTTGAAGCTTGCTCTGTATCTGTTTTGGACCTACAAGCCGTGAAACACCAAAATCAACACTGCCTTCAAGATTAAGGTCAGAATTCGAATTTCATGTTTCTTCAATTGGTTATATGCGTTCTATAGTTTGTTGAGTGTAGAATCCAGTGATGTGATTGGTTTTGCGAATGGATAACTGTAGCTCTCATAATCTTGATTCAAAGTTGGAACATCAAACCCTAACTCCTTCGATTCACAAAATATATGAACATTTAGGATGAATCATAGTGATATTTAGGATCCTGAGACTTAGACCGTTCTAACGGATATTTGATTGTGCATTTTGGTGATGATTCAATGTTCATGTGTTCTTGGCTTTGCTGGATGAAGAAGACGAAATTCCTGGAAATAAATCGTGTTTGATCCAAAATCCTGTTTGAAAATTTGAATAACACGTTTCCCGCGTTACTGTTGCTGTTATTACGAAAATGCCATTAATGAAATCCATTTAATTATAATAATTCTGAAAAATTCTTAAAAATTCATAAACACTTTAAAAAATTCATAAAAAATGTTTAAAAAATCAGAAAAATATGTGGATTTTTTTGTTGACTTCATAATTCCTTGTAGGATTTTATTGACCTATTGATTGAAGTTGTGCATGGTGGAAATTGTGTTTGACCTAGGGTTGTTTCACATGTGTGCATTTTTGATACATTGTGCCATTTTGATTGTGAAATCCTCATGTTTACAAATAAATGCTTGAAAATTTTTGTGGTGATTGTGGACTGGCTAATGGTGATTTACATGTAAATTTCATGAATTTTGGATTCCTGGTGTTTGAGTTATGAATTTTGGAACCTAGGTGTGACAATTTGTGTCACACCTCATTATGTCAACTTGCTGGATTTATTTGAATGACCTAGGCTTGTAAGAATGATGTGAAATTTTGCATGGATATTCATTAACATGTTAAGATGCTATGTGTATTTTTCTGGATTTTTCCACTGCATTTTCCATTTGATTGATTTTTTTCATCTCTGTTGGTCAAATGTGCAAGCTTGTGTGACATAGGTTGGTATTATCTTTGTGAAATGCTCATATGGTATTGAATGAATATGAAATTTGGTATGCTGGTTGTAGACACATTGAAGGACATCCCTGTTTTGGTCTCATTCATTTCTTTATTGTTTTCATGGACTTATGAATTTTTGAAGTGAATGCATGTGTTGATGTTGTGATTTGGAGCATGTAATTGTGTCTGTTTTTGTTGATTTTCATTGACATGGTTCCCTTTGCCCAATTGAGCTAGAATTTGACATGCCATAACTTGATTATGTCCTGTTTAGGTGTAAATTATTTGAGGATTTTTGGAATTGTTTTGATATGGAATTGAATGCAGTAGTTCTGTTTGGATGTTTGGTGTTCCATTTGAACTAGTTTGATTTGTTTTGTGCATAAAAGGAACATGATGAATGATATGGACATGGGACTAATTGTGTTGGCTTTTGTTTGACATTAATTTGACTTTGGTTAGAGATCCCTTGCTGTTTAGACATTTTTGTCACCTTTGGACCCTAGGCTTGGCCTAGTGGTCTAGTTTCTAACATTTGATTGATTTTTCAGGATGAAAAGGTGCAATGTGTATGGAGATTGAATCAAGTTAATTCAAATGAGTTTGGTTGATGTTTGTACACTAACATGACTTGGTTTTGTAGGTTATGAAGCTTGAGCTTGAGCTTTGAGCTTGCTTTGTTGTGCATTAGTTTGTATAGTCTGACTGATTAACATTTGCTGTTTATGTTTATCTGTCTGAGTACTGATGATACTTGATTGTTTTCAGGTACATTTAGTTGCTTATAGTTCATATTGAACTTGCTTGCTGCTGCTTGGTTGTGAAAACCACTTGAGGTAGGACTTCTATTCTTCATGTAGTCTGGAGACCCGGTCTGTTATTTGGCCGGGCAAATAAATGTTTGAAGTCCTCCTTAAGAGGCGATGTTTGTGATTGTTTAATATTGTGCCTAAGCAGGTAAAGTCCTTAATCAAGGCAATTGGTGGAAGGTAGGGATATGCAATCTATCCCCCACTATTCTGTGAGTCGTCCCTCTGCTCACACGGCTGTGTGTTGATGCATTGGGGCACAAACCCAAGATCTGTGCTGTCGCACAATCGAGTCAGAGTCATTGAGCGTAGAAGGGTCCCTCCATTCTGGACCCACGCTCCCTTTTCTGAAGCTCTCCCTGGTCAGGGATAAGAGCTGTGAGGTCTGATCCTCACTTCACCTTTCATCTGCTTCACCTTAGCCTCGTAATGGCAAGGTTAAGAGCAAACACAGTCCGTACAGATGACTTGCTGAGGCAGTCAAACCTATTGTGTGAGCCCACTTGTTTGGTTATAGTGCGTGCTATGTGGATATCTGTTTGAGATGCTTGTTCTCATTTGATGTATGCATGTATGCTTGTATGCCTGCTTATTTCCTGGATATGAGTAGTTTGCTTATGCAAGTAGGATAGAAACCTGAACTTAGGGTAACGATGCATGACAACACTAGGCTCGAGTCCAGCTCCCTGGTAGTGTGTCTTCCCCTGGTTTCTGGCTAGTAATTCAGTCCCTTTAAGGGGAACTACATCGCCCTGATCCTTGTTCCAGACGAGGTATGTAGGCAGGTGGTCGTGCGAGACCACTCCGGGCAACCTTTTTCTTTTTTGCGTGTGTTTAATTGTTATCTGATTGTGTTTTGGTTTGGATGCCGACGTAAGTCCAGTAATTGGCTGTCGGGCTCCACGTTTGCCGTTTTTGTGTTTTGGTTCGGATGCCGACGTAATTCCATCAAGTGGTTGTCGGGCTCCATGTTTGCCATCTGTTTGTGCGTTTTGTGTTGTTTGGCGTGCGTAAGCCGAACTACAGTGGCTCTGATTCTTGTTCCAGACAAGATATGTAGGTAGAGGATGCGATGTCCTATCGAGCTCCCTTCTGTTAACCCCACCTGCGTTTCCTGTGTGTGTGTGATGTTTAGCAACCTTTTCTTTATTTTAGAACATGGATCCCGTCGAGTACGACGGACGTGAGGGGTGCTAATACCTTCCCCTTGCGTAACCGACTCCCTTACCCTTTCTCTTTGGTCGCAAGACCATTTCCTTTCCAGGTTTCTCTGAGCGTTTCCTTTCCCTATCTTGGGATAAATAACACGCAGTGGCGGCTCTGTGTTGTGTTTTTATTTGAGCTTCGCCGGTTGATTTTTCGCAGGATACGACAAGGTGCTGCAATATAAAAAGGAAGGCATTCCTTCATTCAGTCTCGGGGATTTTGAAGCGTGAAGAGTCAGTGTGTCCATCATACTTCACTGCTGTATTTTGTGAGTCTTGTATTAGACGTATCTTGTAAGCCAAGCCATTATCAAGTAGATGATTGCTTTGGCATAGGGTGTTCATTGAGTTGTAAGTGTTGTGTCACTCAAAGCTTTTAAGCGTGAGTGCTGTGTATCTTGATTTAAGCTGTGAAGCATAATCAAGAGTTGTTTTTGAAGTGTGACTTCAAAGTGTCTTTAATATCACTGAGGTGATTGAGGGGGAGTGAGTAGGAACTCTGATCTTAGGTTAAGATTGAAATTGCATTGGGTAGGGATTAAGTGATAAGTTGTAAACGGGTGAGTTTAGCTTTGAATTGATACTACTAATAGTGGATTTCCTCCCTGGCTTGGTAGCCCCCAGATGTAGGTCATGTTGGACTGAACTGGGTGAACAATTACTTGTGTTATTTACTGCACTTACTGTTAAGTTCTGCATAATCCCTGTCTGTGCAGAATTGGATGTCATAACAACCAGTGTGACATCCAAAGTCTGATAACTAGAATTTCAATTGGCATCAGAGCAGGCACCCTGCCTGTGAAGTTCTGGGTGAGATCTAGGGAAGTTACTTTCTAGTACCATGGACAAGGATTTAGGACACTCAAACAGACCACCCATGTTGGATGGATCTAATTATGATGACTGGAAGCCTCGCATGATAGCCTTCTTAAGGTCTCTAGACAGCAAAGTCTGGAGAGCTGTCAACAAGGGATGGGAACATCCAACGAGGACTGATGAAGATGGAGTCAGTGTGCAGATTCCCGAAGAAGATTGGGACAAGGAACAAGAGGCATTAGCTCTTGGAAACTCCAAAGCCTTGAATGCACTGTTCAATGGAATCACTAAGAACATCTTCAGGCTGGTGCACCATTGTGAACTAGCTAAGGAAGTTTGGGATACCCTCAAGGTAACTCATGAAGGTACTTCCAAGGTGAAGATGTCCAAACTTCAGATGTTGACAACCAAGTTTGAAAATCTGAGGATGAAAGAGGATGAGACTATTCATGACTTTCACATGAATATTCTTGAAATTGCAAACACCTCTGGTGGACTAGGTGAGAAAATGACTGAAGAGAAACTTGTAAGAAAGATTCTCAGGTCCTTGCCTAAGAGGTTTGCTATGAAGGTCACTGCCATAGAGGAGGCTCAGGACATCAGCAATATGAAGGTAGATGAGCTCATTGGTTCTCTCCAAACCTTTGAAATGGGCTTAGGTGAGTATGCTGAGAAGAAGAAAAGCATAGCCTTTATATCAAATGCTGAAGAGGAGTCAGAAGAAGGATATACAGGAGGTGATGAAAGTATATCAGAAGCCTTAGCCATGCTTGGGAGGCAATTCAACAAGTTCATGAAGAAGATTGATCAAAGAGGTAGACCTAATGTCAAGAACATCCCGTCTGACATTAAGAAAAGATCAACTTCTGAGGAGAAGTTCAACCATGGGAAGGGAATCCAGTGTCATGGCTGTGAAGGGTATGGACACGTCAGAGCTGAATGCCCTACTTACCTCAAATTGCAAAATAAGGGGCTAGCTATCACATGGTCTGAAGGAGATTCTGAAAGTGAATCTGAAGGAGAATTTGCCAAACATGTCACTGCACTAACCAGTGTGTGTGTCTCTGAAGATGACACAAGTGCAGATGAGCTGACATTTGATGAACTTGCTGCAGCATATAAGAAGCTGTGTACCACCAGTGCAGAAGTGCGTGCACAAGGAGAAAAGCAGAAGAAACTCATCAAGGAACTGGAAGATGAGAGACAGAAGCAACTGTCTGCCATAGAGGGGCTAAATGATGAGATAGCCCTTCTGACCTCCAAGCTGAACCAGATGACCAAATCCATCAGAATGATGAATAAGGGAACTGACACCTTGGAAGAAATTCTAAAGGTGGGACAGCAGTCTGGAACCAAATCTGGGCTAGGATTTGGAAAAAGAACTGAACACAAACGCCCAAAGGCTAGAGTTCAGAAGTTCAAACAGATGTCAAAGCCAATGTCTCAACATCAAGGAGCTAGGATGAATGATCATCAGAAGAGGAAATACCAGAATTGGAGGTGTCACCACTGTGGCAGGCTTGGTCATATAAAAGCCTTCTGCTACTGGATTCATGGCTTCCCTAACAGAGCCTCACCTGTCAGACCTAAGCATAAAACACGTAAGCGATGTGTTCCCATTAAGAAGCAACAATGGTATGCTAGGATAGCACACACTGCCCTAAGGGCTTCTTCCAGAGAAGACTGGTACTTTGACAGTGGATGCTCAAGACATATGACTGGTATGGAAAATCTACTGGTAGATATTCAACCTCACACCACCAGCTATGTGACTTTTGGTGATGGTTCCAAAGGAAAAATAAGAGGTGTGGGCAAACTGGACTGTTCTGGAGTGCCAAAACTGAACAATGTGCTGTTAGTAAGAGGACTAACTGCAAACCTCATCAGCATAAGTCAGCTGTGTGATCAAGGTTTTCATGTTCAGTTTACTAAGGAGCAGTGCATTGTGACAAATGGTGACAATCAGGAAGTTATGAGAGGAACCAGGTCCAAAGACAACTGCTACCTGTGGGAACCTGATCTCTCTAACTTTTCCACAACATGCTCCTCAGCCAAGGAAGAACAGGAGGTGAAGCTGTGGCATAGAAGACTTGGACATCTCCACTTGCGGGGAATGAAGAAGATCATATCCAAGGAAGCAGTCAGAGGAATGCCAAAGCTTCTGATTGATGAAGGAAGAGTCTGTGGAGAATGCCAAATGGGCAAGCAAACCAAGATGTCACACCCAAAGCTGGGACATTCCACAACCTCCAGAGTTCTGGAGCTGCTGCACATGGACCTAATGGGACCTATGCAGGTTGAAAGTCTTGGTGGGAAGAAGTATGCCTACGTGGTGGTTGATGACCATTCCAGATACACGTGGATAAGCTTCATCAGAGAGAAGTCAGATACATTTGATGTCTTCAAAGATCTGTGCATAAGACTTCAAAGGGAAAAGGACAGTTGTGTGGTCCGGATTAGAAGTGATCATGGTACTGAATTCAAGAATTCCAAGTTTGATGAGTTTTGCTCATCTGAAGGAATAAGCCATGAGTTCTCCTCCCCTATAACTCCTCAGCAGAATGGAATAGTTGAAAGAAAAAATAGAACTATTCAAGAATCTGCCAGAGCAATGATTCATGCAAAGAAGCTCCCTATGCACTTTTGGGCTGAAGCAATGAATACCGCGTGCTATGTTCACAACAGAGTCACCTTGAGAAAAGGAACCTCCTCCACTCTGTATGAAATATGGAAGGGCAGAAAACCCACTGTGAAGTACTTTCATATTTTTGGAAGTAAATGCTACATTCTCACAGATCGTGAACAGAGAAGGAAGCTAGATCCCAAAAGTGATGAAGGCGTATTTCTGGGATACTCCACTAACAGCAGAGCCTATAGAGTGTTCAACTACATGACCAATGTCCTGATGGAGTCCATAAATGTCATTGTGGATGATAAAGAGGAAGGAACCGATGTCATGGAGGATGTTGAAACATTCCTTGACAGTCCAACTGACAGTCCAGTCAAGCCTGAAGAAGTACAGGAACCTTCTCCTGAATGTGAAGTAGAAGCACCCACCAAAGTGCCATCTATCAGAATTCAGAAAGACCACCCTAAGGATCTTATCATAGGGGATCCCACCAGTGGTGTAACTACCAGGTCAAGAGGAATAAACTCAAATTCCTGCTTTATTTCCAAGGTTGAACCAAAGAATGTGAAAGAAACCCTGACTGATGAATACTGGATCATTGCCATGCAAGAGGAACTCGAGCAGTTCACAAGGCATGAAGTATGGGAGCTGGTTCCAAGACCTGAAGGGTCCAACATCATTGGTACCAAGTGGATCTACAAAAACAAATCTGATGAGAAAGGAGTAATTACTAGAAATAAAGCAAGACTAGTAGCTCAAGGATACACTCAAGTTGAAGGAGTAGACTTTGATGAGACATTTGCTCCTGTGGCTAGACTTGAGTCCATCAGATTGCTGTTGGGGGTAGCATGCATCCTGAAGTTTAAGCTGTTCCAAATGGATGTGAAGAGTGCATTCTTGAATGGCTACCTGAATGAAGAAGTCTATGTGGAACAACCCAAAGGGTTTTGTGATCCTAACCAACCTGAGCATGTATACAAGTTGAAGAAAGCCTTGTATGGGTTGAAGCAAGCACCCAGAGCTTGGTATGAAAGGTTAACCGAATTTCTGACCTCAAATGGATACAGAAAGGGCGGCATAGATAAAACCTTGTTTGTGAAGGATGAAGAAGGCAAAATCGTGATAGCTCAAATCTATGTTGAAGATATAGTCTTTGGTGGAATGTCAGAACAAATGGTTAAAAAATTTGTTCACCAGATGCAGTCTGAGTTTGAAATGAGTCTAGTGGGAGAACTGACCTATTTCCTTGGAATGCAAGTAAACCAAATGGAGGACTCTATGTTTCTCTCCCAAAGCAAGTATGCCAAGAACATAGTTAAGAAGTTTGGTATGGATCATGCCAGGCACAAGAGGACTCCTGCTCCTACTCATCTGAAGTTAACCAAAGATGATGGAGGGCCTAGTGTTGATCAATGCCTGTACAGAAGCATGATAGGTAGTCTGCTGTATCTAACTGCAAGTAAACCTGACATTTCCTATGCAGTTGGAGTGTGTGCCAGATACCAAGCAGAGCCCAAGGTGAGCCACTTGAATCAAGTCAAAAGGATTCTCAGGTACATCAATGGGACGTGTGACTATGGGATGCTGTATTCACATGGGTCTAAGCCTGTCCTATCTGGGTACTGTGATGCTGATTGGGCTGGAAGTGCTGATGACAGAAAAAGCACATCAGGTGGATGTTTCTTCTTAGGAGAAAACCTCATATCGTGGTTCAGCAAGAAGCAGAACTGTGTCTCTCTGTCCACTGCAGAGGCTGAATACATAGCTGCTGGAAGCAGTTGCTCCCAACTGGTTTGGATGAAACAAATGCTCACTGAGTACAATGTCACTCAAAATGTTATGACATTGTTCTGTGATAATCTCAGTGCCATCAACATCTCCAAGAATCCCATCCAACATAGCAGGACCAAACATATTGACATTAGGCACCACTTCATCAGAGATCTGGTGGAAGACAAGGTGATCACTTTGGAACATGTAGCCACGGATCTTCAACTGGCTGACATATTTACAAAGGCTCTGGATGCTACTCAGTTTGAAAACTTAAGGAGCAAACTGGGAATATGTCTCTCTGAGACCTTATAGCAACCACTGATGTTTGGGATAAATTGTTTAATATCTCTGACTATTAAACAATTTGTACTAGGCTATGATTGGTCAACAGATCATAGCTATGCTGCTTGCAACAAGGGTGGATACAAGAGGGTAAGGAGACACCCTACAGAGAGAAGGCCACTGTACCTGCAGGAGTTCAAGGATGCTGTTCATGCAGGAGTGGTTCTGGATGTCAGAAACAAAATCATGGCATCTGATATGGTGGTACCTACTGTAAAGCAAAAGTGGGTGATCACTTGATCGAAGCTGTGAAGCAAGATCAAGTGGATGTTAACTTGGTTGAAACTGTGAAGTAAAACCAAGTCTGGAACTCTGTCATTGTGCTCTGACTATGTTGTTGGCTTTGGCAACATTTGTGACAAAAAGGGGGAGTAATAACCACCAATACCCCTGACAAACAGAGTGGGTCTCTACAACAGACTCTCATGACAGATCTGAAGATTCCCCCCCTGCAGCTGATGTTGAAGTTTAGGTGCAACTTCTAATATGTGTGTGCTGCTATGTGAAGTTTTTATTTAACTTCCATGTGTGTGAGTGTGCTGCCACTCTGAGTGTATTAGCTAGTAGTATTCCGCTGCCATGAACTCTGTTATGGGGATCAAAGTGTTTTAGCCAAAAATTTGCCAAAGGGGAGTTTGTAGGTGTTTAATTGGCTGCATTATATGGTAAAACACTAATGTCTTGACTGATGTCATGACATGTATATGTGACTACATTGTAGTTACTGCAGGACTAGCTAACACAGGATTATTGAATGCTGTGACATTCATACCTGTCAACAGATACTAAGGAACAGAAGTTCTGTTAGAACTTAGTATTCATTTGCAGTCTGGTTATCAAGGAAGAACCAGACCTGGCATAAGGCCTACTGACTGAATGTCAAACTGGATGTTGTGACATTCATCATTGACAGCAGCTACTGGAGATTAGGCAGAGTGGTGTTCTGCTATACTTCAGAATAAAACTTAGTTTGTTCTTCAAGAGAATAACAAAACTAACTTAAGGCCAAATGTATAAATGTTAAGTTGGACACTTTGACATTTATTAATGTAAGCTGTTACTGTAGTATGGTCATTTTGATCATGTACAGGTCAGCAAATTGTACAGTCTGTTTTCTGGAAAAACAGACTCAGCATATGGACCTTGATGTCAAGCTGAATGTCGTGACATTCGTGCCTGACAGCATATGCTAAATTGTAGGTTGTTCAGTTTTCTGTTTCAGCTTTTTCTCAGGCTATTCTTTAGGGATTCAACAGTTGAGAGAAAATCCAGGAAATCAACAACCAAGCTACATTCAATGAACCTAACAAATAGCCTATTTGTTAGCAACCTAAATGTTGAATTTGAGGGAACTTGTGTGACCTAAAATTCAGGAAAATACAGGTGCAAAAGCCCAGGTGCTGCAATATAAAAAGGAAGGCATTCCTTCATTCAGTCTCGGGGATTTTAAAGCGTGAAGAGTCAGTGTGTCCATCATACTTCACTGCTGTATTTTGTGAGTCTTGTATTAGACGTATCTTGTAAGCCAAGCCATTATCAAGTAGATGATTGCTTTGGCATAGGGTGTTCATTGAGTTGTAAGTGTTGTGTCACTCAAAGCTTTTAAGCGTGAGTGCTGTGTATCTTGATTTAAGCTGTGAAGCATAATCAAGAGTTGTTTTTGAAGTGTGACTTCAAAGTGTCTTTAATATCACTGAGGTGATTGAGGGGGAGTGAGTAGGAACTCTGATCTTAGGTTAAGATTGAAATTGCATTGGGTAGGGATTAAGTGATAAGTTGTAAACGGGTGAGTTTAGCTTTGAATTGATACTACTAATAGTGGATTTCCTCCCTGGCTTGGTAGCCCCCAGATGTAGGTCATGTTGGACTGAACTGGGTGAACAATTACTTGTGTTATTTACTGCACTTACTGTTAAGTTCTGCATAATCCCTGTCTGTGCAGAATTGGATGTCATAACAACCAGTGTGACATCCAAAGTCTGATAACTAGAATTTCACAAAGCCTCATACTACCATCTTTCTTCTTTACTAGCAACACTGGAGCTCCCCACGGTGACACACTTGGTCTTATAAACTTCTTCTCAAGTAAGTCTTCCAATTGCTTCTTTAATTCACACAATTCAGATGCCGACATTCTATACGGTGCCATCGAAACAGGCCTAGTACCAGGCACCAGATCAATAGTAAATTTAACTTCCCTCTCTGGCGGCACACTAGGAATTTCATCAGGAAAAACTTCAGGGAATTCTTTCACCACTAACAGTTCCTCTATCTTAGCTTTACTCTCAACCGACAACGTCGCCATCAAAGAAAACATCTGAGCTCCCTCTTTCATCAATTTTCGCAATTCTCTGAAAGGTAATAAGTCAACTCCTTCCTCTTCAGGAGTGGAAAACCTTACCGACTTATGATGACAATTTATATGAACATAATTATACTCCAACCAGTTCATACCAAGAATTACATCCATCTCACCCAACGGCAAACATACTAAATCAACATAGAAATCTTTATCGAAGATCGACAAAGGACAATTTAAACACACCAAGGAAGTAGTTATTGATCCCTTAGCTGGGGTCTCAACAATCAATTCACCATCCAAAGCGGACAATTTTAAACCCAGTCTTCGAGCACAGTTAGCAGAAATAAAACAGTGTGTAGCACCGGTATCAATAATAGTAATTAAAGGAGTACCATTTATGAAACATGTACCTCGGATAAGTCTGTCCTCACTGGAGGTTTGAGTTCCGGTCAATGCGAACACCTTTCCAGTTTGAGATTTCTTTGGCTTCTGACACTGATCAAGCTATTAATCACCAACCTCCAACAAAAAATCATAATTTTTCTCGGAACCTTCGAATTCCGAATACATGCAAGAGCCCGAGACATATTTTCCTCCAAAGCGTGGCCCTCAAGGACAGATGTTGCAACACGCGGTAGCTAGAATTGACCAAAAATCTTTTTGTATCTTTCCACCACACGAATTTATCTACCATTGTTGGAACTAGACATACCACGAATAAGACATCCAACAACACACACAACTTCTCTTCTTCCCCTGAGAAATATCCACCAAATTTTAACCGAATTCCCACCTCCAAGCACCATCAAACCAAACACCTAAATTTGTAGTTTCTCGATTCTCTTGCCAAAGTTAAGTAAGAAGTCGAATCCCACATGAATATGAAGTTGATATGTTTCGATCTCCGATTTTACATTAAAACCACAAGAGTTAGTATTGATAGAACACCGAGAGAATTAGTAACATTTAAAGCTGAGTGGACTCTTAAAATAAAGAGTTCCACTTAAATTTAGTAATCCCCAATCATATTATTGTTCGAGTAATTCTTGGATGTTTTTTATATGATGTTTGTTTCATTAACTAAATTTTTAATTCTTTATTTAATATGACTCTAAATAGAATTACGTGGGGTATTATAATTTGTATCAATAAGTCACACAATTTGTGGCGAAACGAAACTCATAAAAAAAAAGTAAAACCCTTATTTTATTCTCTATTCAAAATATGTCTCAAAGATTCGGATATACTTTATACAAAACATCATTATATGTCTTAATAGTTCATACAGATTTGAGACGGAGCTCATAAAATAATAAAAAAATTATTCTATAATTCATCCAAAACATGTCTCAAAGTTTCACAAGGATTTGAGACAAATATAAGATATTACTTATATTTTTTCAAAATATAATATAAAATATCAAAAAAAAATTATTTTTTTATTTAAACAGTAACACATTCATTAAAAAAATATAGGGGTGCAAGGTATAGTTTTTGGTTAAAATTTTAGGCACAATTAATTGAATTTTAGTTTGGTTTTGAAACAATAAAAAACCCTAAATAACATTTTCTCAAAACCCTACTAATAATAACGGCATGTGATCTTCCCTACTATGGTGATACTTAGGACAGAGATAATGGCAGATAGAATCAGTGAGTTTCACGATTCAATTCTCTGTCACATTCTTTCTTTTCTTCCAACGAAACATGCTGCAACCACAAGCATCCTCTCTAAGAGATGGAAATCACTATGGCTTTCAGTCCTCACTCTAGACTTCGACTGCAAATCCTTCCAAGACATGACCTACCATGGATATTCTGTACACAAATTGATGCTCTTACGAAAAAGTGAACTTCCAATCCTTTCGTTACGTTTCAATTGCAACTACTGGTGTCCAATTCAAACCCAACGTGATGTTACTCTATTTGTTTCCTATGTAATGAATCGAGGAATAGAGAATCTTAACATTCACAATGACATGAAATTACCATCTAGTATTCTTAGTTGCAAGACCCTTAAGGTTCTTAAGTTGAAAGGAATAATAGTGAATGGTTTTTCTCATCAAGTGGATTTTCCTGTTCTTAAAATTCTTCATTTAAAGAGAATGAGTTTCGAACGGCATGAATTGGTTGTTAAACTTCTGTCTGGTTGTAAAATACTTAAGGAGCTGCAAACCAAATTTTTGTATATACTTAAGGATTCATTTGTTCCAGAGAAAGAGTTTGACGGCTTATTACCTAGTTTAATCAAAGCAAGAATTTCTTTTGAAGATTACATTATTCCTGTTAATTTGGTTCGTAATGTGGAGAATCTATATATGGAACAGGTATCACGAGTTGTGATTGCAGTCATTGTAGCGTGAATTTTGATGTCAATACATATTTTCTAATGTAGTGTCTTGTGTAACTCGTGCAGGAACAATTGATATGTTGTACTAAACTTCCCATGTTTCATAATCTGACACATGTGAAACTTAAACTTTTCTTTAATATGTGGGGTTGGTTGCAACAAATGCTTGAACAATGCCACAAACTTCAAAGTTTATTCGTAAAGGTTTTGATGATGTTTCAATTACTATTTTTTCTTTTTTAAGTATAATTTCGTGTATTTTAATGTTTGAATAAAAAGTTGTATGATTGTTTGACAGGGTTGTGAAGATCAAGACGAGATAAATGACCAAGTTGGAAGGATCCACCAACTGTTCCAAACTGTCTTTCGTTGCACCTGAGAACATGTTGTCTTGCATATTGTAGAGGCACCGAATCTGAGCTCCAATTTGCAAAATATATTTTTCAAAATTCAAAAATACTAAAGACTATGAAATTAAGTATAATTACAATGTAGATATGAAAGTAAAAGACCAAATAAAAATGGAATTATCTTCATCCGCAAAGGGCTCTACAATGTGTGAAGTTGGTTTTTGAAAACTCGGTATCTAATTCTATTACCGATTAATCCGGGGAACAATCAAATGCTGTAATTTTATATCTAAAGATTTTGATATTTCTTTTCTATTGCAATTTTATTGGTGTAATTAGCTATAACCGAAGCATCAATCAAATGCTGTAATTTCTAAATTTTAGAGAAGTCATCAATTTATTTCTTTGTTCTTGTTAAGAGAGAATAAGATAAAATAAAAGAACTTTTCATTATTTAGCAGAGCAAAAAGTTATATCTTTATACAAGATCTAGGCTCATATATATACTCCTATGAATAAAGGGAATACTAATAGTATGGGGAAATACTAATAATATGAGGGAATATAAAAGATATGACAGTTACAATATAATTATGTACATTAATATCTCCCCTCAAGTTGGACTATGGATTGAACATAGATTCAACTTGGACAGAAAAAATTTTTTTTGGAAAGTGTAGAGGCTTGGTGAACATGTCTGCTATTTGAGAGCTGCTTGGTACAGACAGTAAGTGTATGAGCTGTGACTGAATCTTCTCTCTAATAATATGACAATCTAGCTTAATGTGCTTACTTCTTTCATGAAAAGTGGGATTGTGAGCCAAATAAATGGCAGATTTGCTGTCACAAGAAACTGATGCGGGATTTGAGAATTGTATTTTGAGATCTTGAAATAAGTACTGCAAACCATTGAATTTCAGAAGTGAGGGAAGCTAGTGCCCTATATTCTGCTTCAGTGGAGGATCTTGAAACAGTATTCTGCTTCTTTGATTTCCAGGAAATTAACGAGGAACCAATAAACACGCAATAACCAGTAATTGATTTTCTAGTTTCATGACATCTTGCCCAATCAGAATCTGCATATCCAGTCAGTTTTAAAGAACTAGAAACAGGGAAAAATAAACCTTTTGCAGGGGCAGATTTAAGATACTTCAAAATTGTAGTAGCAGCTGCATAATGAGGAACCAGAGGCTTAGAAACAAATTGACTCAAGTGTTGTACAGAAAATGAATATCAGGTCTGGTATTGGTCAAATAAAGAAGTCTTCCTATGAGTCTTCTATAAGATGAAGGATCCTCTAAAAGAGCACCATCAGTACTAGACAGTTTGGTAGTTGGATTGAAAGGAATTTTAGATGATTTTGTTGCCAAAAGACCAACATCTTGCAATAATTCAAGGGTATACTTTCTTTGATTAACAAAAATACCCTTGGGAGACCTTGCAATCTCAAGTCCCAAAAATACCTAAGTTTTCCAAGGTCTTTTGATTTTGAATTTCTGATCTAGAAAATGTTTAACAACTTGAATTTCTTGAGAAGAATTTCCAGCTAATACTATATCATCCACATATATTAATACTGCAGTAAATTCACTATTAGTAGACTTGGTGTATAAAGAGTGATCAGAAACACATTTTTTGTATCCCAAGAGATGAGTGCAGAAGATAATTTGGAATACCATTGTCTACTGGCTTGCTTTAATCCATAAAGGGATTTATGCAATTTACAAACCTTATTAGAGCCAGTGATTAAAGGATAACCAGGAGGTAATGACATATATACTTCCTCGTTTAAATCACCATGAAGGAATGCATTGTTAACATCTAATTACTCAAGATCCCAACCTTTAATTGATGCTAATGCTAGCAAAAGTCTAACAGTAGTTATTTTAGCTACAGGAGAGAAAGTATCAAAATAGTCGATTCCTTCCATTTGGTGATACCCTTTTGCAACTAATCTAGCCTTGTATCTCTCAATGGAACCATTTGCATGATACTTTATTTTGTACACCCATTTACATCCAATTGGAGTTTTTCCACGAGGGAGATCAACTACTGACCAAGTTTTGTTTTCATCAAGTGCGAATAACTCAGCATCCATGGCTTTTCTCCAACAATCAAGTTTAGAAGCTTGGTTAAAAGTTTTAGGTTCAATAATAGCAGAAATTGAACAACAAAAAGATCTATATTCTGGAGCACAATTGTCATAAGAAAGAACAGATGAAAGTGGATAATTGGGATACAAATTATTATTATTAGCAGAACCTGTAGTAGAGTAACAATGATAATCTTCTAAGTAACTAGGACGAATGATTGTTCTAGTAGACTTTCGAAGATTATCATGAGAAGGTAGAGGAGTAAGATTAGGACTATCATGAGAAGATGCGGATAAAGGTGTGTGGCTGGAAGATGTTGGAGATGATACAATAGGATCATGTTCTATGTTAACAGAGTTAGGAGAGGTACAATCAGGTTCTATCATGACAAGTAAGGGTAAGGAATCAGGTGTACTAGAAACAGGATCATCAAGAACAAAATTTGATGGTATAGGCTTAGAAAAACCAGAGGCATTATGAACAGGTTTAGAGTTTTGGAAAGGAAAATATGTTTCATAGAAAACACATTTCTAGAAACAAAAATATCATGTGAACTTAGATCATAGAGGATATATCCCTTAGTACCATCCTTAAATCCTAAAAAAACAACCTTTCTAGCTCTAGAATCAAATTTGGTTCTATGAGCTTGTAAGGTAGTTGCATAGCTCAAACAACCAAAAACTTTAAGATGGACAAGAGATGGAGGTTGCTTGTAAAGTAATTCGTAAGGACATTTGAGATTGAGAAGTGGACTAGGAAGTCTATTTATGATATGAACAGCATGTTGAACACTAAAATTCCACATGGTTAAAGGGAGATTGGAATGGAAAGAAAGAGACCTAGCCACATTAAGGATATGTTGATGCTTTCTTTCAACAATCCCATTTTGTTGAGGTGTTTCAACACAAGACTTTTGATGAATTATGCCTTTAGAAGATAAGAAATCTCCCATGGCAAATTCAGTGCCATTATCTGACCTAAGACACTTTAAAGTTGTGTGAAATTGATTTTCAATAAAGGCAACGAAGTTAATGAGACTCTTTTTGGTTTCATCCTTTGTTTTAAGAAATATAACCCAAGTAAACCGTGAGTAATCATCAACCAAAGTAAGAAATAGTAGAATATGGACCCCATAAATTAGCATGTAAAATATCAAAAGGTGCAAGAGATTTTGATATACTTTTTGGAAAAGGTAATTTCTTTTGTTTAGCAAAATGACAAGAATCACAAGGTGACATATGATTCTTACTTGGTACAAAAGGGAAATTTTTGGAAATAAGTTGTAAACCACTATTTGAAATGTGGCCTAATCTTAAATGCCATAAAAGAGAAGGATCAGTTGTAGGTGTTTAATTGGCTGCATTATATGGTAAAACACTAATGTCTTGACTGATGTCATGACATGTATATGTGACTACATTGTAGTTACTGCAGGACTAGCTAACACAGGATTATTGAATGCTGTGACATTCATACCTGTCAACAGATACTAAGGAACAGAAGTTCTGTTAGAACTTAGTATTCATTTGCAGTCTGGTTATCAAGGAAGAACCAGACCTGGCATAAGGCCTACTGACTGAATGTCAAACTGGATGTTGTGACATTCATCATTGACAACAGCTACTGGAGATTAGGCAGAGTGGTGTTCTGCTATACTTCAGCATAAAACTTAGTTTGTTCTTCAAGAGAATAACAGAACTAACTTAAGGCCAAATGTATAAATGTTAAGTTGGACACTTTGACATTTATTAATGTAAGCTGTTACTGTAGTATGGTCATTTTGATCATGTACAGGTCAGCAAATTGTACAGTCTGTTTTCTGGAAAAACAGACTCAGCATATGGACCTTGATGTCAAGCTGAATGTCGTGACATTCGTGCTTGACAGCATATGCTAAATTGTAGGTTGTTCAGTTTTCTGTTTCAGCTTTTTCTCAGGCTATTCTTTAGGGATTCAACAGCTGAGAGAAAATCCAGGAAATCAACAACCAAGCTACATTCAATGAACCTAACAAATAGCCTATTTGTTAGCAACCTAAATGTTGAATTTGAGGGAACTTGTGTGACCTAAAATTCAGGAAAATACAGGTGCAAAAGCCCAGGTGCTGCAATATAAAAAGGAAGGCATTCCTTCATTCAGTCTCGGGGATTTTGAAGCGTGAAGAGTCAGTGTGTCCATCATACTTCACTGCTGTATTTTGTGAGTCTTGTATTAGACGTATCTTGTAAGCCAAGCCATTATCAAGTAGATGATTGCTTTGGCATAGGGTGTTCATTGAGTTGTAAGTGTTGTGTCACTCAAAGCTTTTAAGCGTGAGTGCTGTGTATCTTGATTTAAGCTGTGAAGCATAATCAAGAGTTGTTTTTGAAGTGTGACTTCAAAGTGTCTTTAATATCACTGAGGTGATTGAGGGGGAGTGAGTAGGAACTCTGATCTTAGGTTAAGATTGAAATTGCATTGGGTAGGGATTAAGTGATAAGTTGTAAACGGGTGAGTTTAGCTTTGAATTGATACTACTAATAGTGGATTTCCTCCCTGGCTTGGTAGCCCCCAGATGTAGGTCATGTTGGACTGAACTGGGTGAACAATTACTTGTGTTATTTACTGCACTTACTGTTAAGTTCTGCATAATCCCTGTCTGTGCAGAATTGGATGTCATAACAACCAGTGTGACATCCAAAGTCTGATAACTAGAATTTCAATTGGCATCAGAGCAGGCACCCTGCCTGTGAAGTTCTGGGTGAGATCTAGGGAAGTTACTTTCTAGTACCATGGACAAGGATTTAGGACACTCAAACAGACCACCCATGTTGGATGGATCTAATTATGATGACTGGAAGCCTCGCATGATAGCCTTCTTAAGGTCTCTAGACAGCAAAGTCTGGAGAGCTGTCAACAAGGGATGGGAACAACCAACGAGGACTGATGAAGATGGAGTCAGTGTGCAGATTCCCGAAGAAGATTGGGACAAGGAACAAGAGGCATTAGCTCTTGGAAACTCCAAAGCCTTGAATGCACTGTTCAATGGAATCACTAAGAACATCTTCAGGCTGGTGCACCATTGTGAACTAGCTAAGGAAGTTTGGGATACCCTCAAGGTAACTCATGAAGGTACTTCCAAGGTGAAGATGTCCAAACTTCAGATGTTGACAACCAAGTTTGAAAATCTGAGGATGAAAGAGGATGAGACTATTCATGACTTTCACATGAATATTCTTGAAATTGCAAACACCTCTGGTGGACTAGGTGAGAAAATGACTGAAGAGAAACTTGTAAGAAAGATTCTCAGGTCCTTGCCTAAGAGGTTTGCTATGAAGGTCACTGCCATAGAGGAGGCTCAGGACATCAGCAATATGAAGGTAGATGAGCTCATTGGTTCTCTCCAAACCTTTGAAATGGGCTTAGGTGAGTATGCTGAGAAGAAGAAAAGCATAGCCTTTATATCAAATGCTGAAGAGGAGTCAGAAGAAGGATATACAGGAGGTGATGAAAGTATATCAGAAGCCTTAGCCATGCTTGGGAGGCAATTCAACAAGTTCATGAAGAAGATTGATCAAAGAGGTAGACCTAATGTCAAGAACATCCCGTCTGACATTAAGAAAAGATCAACTTCTGAGGAGAAGTTCAACCATGGGAAGGGAATCCAGTGTCATGGCTGTGAAGGGTATGGACACGTCAGAGCTGAATGCCCTACTTACCTCAAATTGCAAAATAAGGGGCTAGCTATCACATGGTCTGAAGGAGATTCTGAAAGTGAATCTGAAGGAGAATCTGCCAAACATGTCACTGCACTAACCAGTGTGTGTGTCTCTGAAGATGACACAAGTGCAGATGAGCTGACATTTGATGAACTTGCTGCAGCATATAAGAAGCTGTGTACCACCAGTGCAGAAGTGCGTGCACAAGGAGAAAAGCAGAAGAAACTCATCAAGGAACTGGAAGATGAGAGACAGAAGCAACTGTCTGCCATAGAGGGGCTAAATGATGAGATAGCCCTTCTGACCTCCAAGCTGAACCAGATGACCAAATCCATCAGAATGATGAATAAGGGAACTGACACCTTGGAAGAAATTCTAAAGGTGGGACAGCAGTCTGGAACCAAATCTGGGCTAGGATTTGGAAAAAGAACTGAACACAAACGCCCAAAGGCTAGAGTTCAGAAGTTCAAACAGATGTCAAAGCCAATGTCTCAACATCAAGGAGCTAGGATGAATGATCATCAGAAGAGGAAATACCAGAATTGGAGGTGTCACCACTGTGGCAGGCTTGGTCATATAAAAGCCTTCTGCTACTGGATTCATGGCTTCCCTAACAGAGCCTCACCTGTCAGACCTAAGCATAAAACACGTAAGCGATGTGTTCCCATTAAGAAGCAACAATGGTATGCTAGGATAGCACACACTGCCCTAAGGGCTTCTTCCAGAGAAGACTGGTACTTTGACAGTGGATGCTCAAGACATATGACTGGTATGGAAAATCTACTGGTAGATATTCAACCTCACACCACCAGCTATGTGACTTTTGGTGATGGTGCCAAAGGAAAAATAAGAGGTGTGGGCAAACTGGACTGTTCTGGAGTGCCAAAACTGAACAATGTGCTGTTAGTAAGAGGACTAACTGCAAACCTCATCAGCATAAGTCAGCTGTGTGATCAAGGTTTTCATGTTCAGTTTACTAAGGAGCTGTGCATTGTGACAAATGGTGACAATCAGGAAGTTATGAGAGGAACCAGGTCCAAAGACAACTGCTACCTGTGGGAACCTGATCTCTCTAACTTTTCCACAACATGCTCCTCAGCCAAGGAAGAACAGGAGGTGAAGCTGTGGCATAGAAGACTTGGACATCTCCACTTGCGGGGAATGAAGAAGATCATATCCAAGGAAGCAGTCAGAGGAATGCCAAAGCTTTTGATTGATGAAGGAAGAGTCTGTGGAGAATGCCAAATGGGCAAGCAAACCAAGATGTCACACCCAAAGCTGGGACATTCCACAACCTCCAGAGTTCTGGAGCTGCTGCACATGGACCTAATGGGACCTATGCAGGTTGAAAGTCTTGGTGGGAAGAAGTATGCCTACGTGGTGGTTGATGACCATTCCAGATACACGTGGATAAGCTTCATCAGAGAGAAGTCAGATACATTTGATGTCTTCAAAGATCTGTGCATAAGACTTCAAAGGGAAAAGGACAGTTGTGTGGTCCGGATTAGAAGTGATCATGGTACTGAATTCAAGAATTCCAAGTTTGATGAGTTTTGCTCATCTGAAGGAATAAGCCATGAGTTCTCCTCCCCTATAACTCCTCAGCAGAATGGAATAGTTGAAAGAAAAAATAGAACTATTCAAGAATCTGCCAGAGCAATGATTCATGCAAAGAAGCTCCCTATGCACTTTTGGGCTGAAGCAATGAATACCGCGTGCTATGTTCACAACAGAGTCACCTTGAGAAAAGGAACCTCCTCCACTCTGTATGAAATATGGAAGGGCAGAAAACCCACTGTGAAGTACTTTCATATTTTTGGAAGTAAATGCTACATTCTCACAGATCGTGAACAGAGAAGGAAGCTAGATCCCAAAAGTGATGAAGGCGTATTTCTGGGATACTCCACTAACAGCAGAGCCTATAGAGTGTTCAACTACAGGACCAATGTCCTGATGAAGTCCATAAATGTCATTGTGGATGATAAAGAGGAAGGAACCGATGTCATGGAGGATGTTGAAACATTCCTTGACAGTCCAACTGACAGTCCAGTCAAGCCTGAAGAAGTACAGGAACCTTCTCCTGAATGTGAAGTAGAAGCACCCACCAAAGTGCCACCTATCAGAATTCAGAAAGACCACCCTAAGGATCTTATCATAGGGGATCCCACCAGTGGTGTAACTACCAGGTCAAGAGGAATAAACTCAAATTCCTGCTTTGTTTCCAAGGTTGAACCAAAGAATGTGAAAGAAGCCCTGACTGATGAATACTGGATCATTGCCATGCAAGAGGAACTCGAGCAGTTCACAAGGCATGAAGTATGGGAGCTGGTTCCAAGACCTGAAGGGTCCAACATCATTGGTACCAAGTGGATCTACAAAAACAAATCTGATGAGAAAGGAGTAATTACTAGAAATAAAGCAAGACTAGTAGCTCAAGGATACACTCAAGTTGAAGGAGTAGACTTTGATGAGACATTTGCTCCTGTGGCTAGACTTGAGTCCATCAGATTGCTGTTGGGGGTAGCATGCATCCTGAAGTTTAAGCTGTTCCAAATGGATGTGAAGAGTGCATTCTTGAATGGCTACCTGAATGAAGAAGTCTATGTGGAACAACCCAAAGGGTTCTGTGATCCTAACCAACCTGAGCATGTATACAAGTTGAAGAAAGCCTTGTATGGGTTGAAGCAAGCACCCAGAGCTTGGTATGAAAGGTTAACCGAATTTCTGACCTCAAATGGATACAGAAAGGGTGGCATAGATAAAACCTTGTTTGTGAAGGATGAAGAAGGCAAAATCATGATAGCTCAAATCTATGTTGATGATATAGTCTTTGGTGGAATGTCAGAACAAATGGTTAAAAATTTGTTCACCAGATGCAGTCTGAGTTTGAAATGAGTCTAGTGGGAGAACTGACCTATTTCCTTGGAATGCAAGTAAACCAAATGGAGGACTCTATGTTTCTCTCCCAAAGCAAGTATGCCAAGAACATAGTTAAGAAGTTTGGTATGGATCATGCCAGGCACAAGAGGACTCCTGCTCCTACTCATCTGAAGTTAACCAAAGATGATGGAGGGCCTAGTGTTGATCAATGCCTGTACAGAAGCATGATAGGTAGTCTGCTGTATCTAACTGCAAGTAGACCTGACATTTCCTATGCAGTTGGAGTGTGTGCCAGATACCAAGCAGAGCCCAAGGTGAGCCACTTGAATCAAGTCAAAAGGATTCTCACGTACATCAATGGGACGTGTGACTATGGGATGCTGTATTCACATGGGTCTAAGCCTGTCCTATCTGGGTACTGTGATGCTGATTGGGCTGGAAGTGCTGATGACAGAAAAAGCACATCAGGTGGATGTTTCTTCTTAGGAGAAAACCTCATATCGTGGTTCAGCAAGAAGCAGAACTGTGTCTCTCTGTCCACTGCAGAGGCTGAATACATAGCTGCTGGAAGCAGTTGCTCCCAACTGGTTTGGATGAAACAAATGCTCACTGAGTACAATGTCACTCAAAATGTTATGACATTGTTCTGTGATAATCTCAGTGCCATCAACATCTCCAAGAATCCCATCCAACATAGCAGGACCAAACATATTGACATTAGGCACCACTTCATCAGAGATCTGGTGGAAGACAAGGTGATCACTTTGGAACATGTAGCCACGGATCTTCAACTGGCTGACATATTTACAAAGGCTCTGGATGCTACTCAGTTTGAAAACTTAAGGAGCAAACTGGGAATATGTCTCTCTGAGACCTTATAGCAACCACTGATGTTTGGGATAAATTGTTTAATATCTCTGACTATTAAACAATTTGTACTAGGCTATGATTGGTCAACAGATCATAGCTATGCTGCTTGCAACAAGGGTGGATACAAGAGGGTAAGGAGACACCCTACAGAGAGAAGGCCACTGTACCTGCAGGAGTTCAAGGATGCTGTTCATGCAGGAGTGATTCTGGATGTCAGAAACAAAATCATGGCATCTGATATGGTGGTACCTACTGTAAAGCAAAAGTGGGTGATCACTTGATCGAAGCTGTGAAGCAAGATCAAGTGGATGTTTACTTGGTTGAAACTGTGAAGTAAAACCAAGTCTAGAACTCTGTCATTGTGCTCTGACTATGTTGTTGGCTTTGGCAACATTTGTGACAAAAAGGGGGAGTAATAACCACCAATACCCCTGACAAACAGAGTGGGTCTCTACAACAGACTCTCATGACAGATCTGAAGATTCCCCCCCTGCAGCTGATGTTGAAGTTTAGGTGCAACTTCTAATATGTGTGTGCTGCTATGTGAAGTTTTTATTTAACTTCCATGTGTGTGAGTGTGCTGCCACTCTGAGTGTATTAGCTAGTAGTATTCCGCTGCCATGAACTCTGTTATGGGGATCAAAGTGTTTTAGCCAAAAATTTGCCAAAGGGGGAGTTTGTAGGTGTTTAATTGGCTGCATTATATGGTAAAACACTAATGTCTTGACTGATGTCATGACATGTATATGTGACTACATTGTAGTTACTGCAGGACTAGCTAACACAGGATTATTGAATGCTATGACATTCATACCTGTCAACAGATACTAAGGAACAGAAGTTCTGTTAGAACTTAGTATTCATTTGCAGTCTGGTTATCAAGGAAGAACCAGACCTGGCATAAGGCCTACTGACTGAATGTCAAACTGGATGTTGTGACATTCATCATTGACAGCAGCTACTGGAGATTAGGCAGAGTGGTGTTCTGCTATACTTCAGCATAAAACTTAGTTTGTTCTTTAAGAGAATAACAGAACTAACTTAAGGCCAAATGTATAAATGTTAAGTTGGACACTTTGACATTTATTAATGTAAGCTGTTACTGTAGTATGGTCATTTTGATCATGTACAGGTCAGCAAATTGTACAGTCTGTTTTCTGGAAAAACAGACTCAGCATATGGACCTTGATGTCAAGCTGAATGTCGTGACATTCGTGCCTGACAGCATATGCTAAATTGTAGGTTGTTCAGTTTTCTGTTTCAGCTTTTTCTCAGGCTATTCTTTAGGGATTCAACAGTTGAGAGAAAATCCAGGAAATCAACAACCAAGCTACATTCAATGAACCTAACAAATAGCCTATTTGTTAGCAACCTAAATGTTGAATTTGAGGGAACTTGTGTGACCTAAAATTCAGGAAAATACAGGTGCAAAAGCCCAGGTGCTGCAATATAAAAAGGAAGGCATTCCTTCATTCAGTCTCGGGGATTTTAAAGCGTGAAGAGTCAGTGTGTCCATCATACTTCACTGCTGTATTTTGTGAGTCTTGTATTAGACGTATCTTGTAAGCCAAGCCATTATCAAGTAGATGATTGCTTTGGCATAGGGTGTTCATTGAGTTGTAAGTGTTGTGTCACTCAAAGCTTTTAAGCGTGAGTGCTGTGTATCTTGATTTAAGCTGTGAAGCATAATCAAGAGTTGTTTTTGAAGTGTGACTTCAAAGTGTCTTTAATATCACTGAGGTGATTGAGGGGGAGTGAGTAGGAACTCTGATCTTAGGTTAAGATTGAAATTGCATTGGGTAGGGATTAAGTGATAAGTTGTAAACGGGTGAGTTTAGCTTTGAATTGATACTACTAATAGTGGATTTCCTCCCTGGCTTGGTAGCCCCCAGATGTAGGTCATGTTGGACTGAACTGGGTGAACAATTACTTGTGTTATTTACTGCACTTACTGTTAAGTTCTGCATAATCCCTGTCTGTGCAGAATTGGATGTCATAACAACCAGTGTGACATCCAAAGTCTGATAACTAGAATTTCACAAAGCCTCATACTACCATCTTTCTTCTTTACTAGCAACACTGGAGCTCCCCACGGTGACACACTTGGTCTTATAAACATCTTCTCAAGTAAGTCTTCCAATTGCTTCTTTAATTCACACAATTCAGATGCCGACATTCTATACGGTGCCATCGAAACAGGCCTAGTACCAGGCACCAGATCAATAGTAAATTTAACTTCCCTCTCTGGCGGCACACTAGGAATTTCATCAGGAAAAACTTCAGGGAATTCTTTCACCACTAACAGTTCCTCTATCTTAGCTTTACTCTCAACCGACAACGTCGCCATCAAAGAAAACATCTGAGCTCCCTCTTTCATCAATTTTCGCAATTCTCTGAAAGGTAATAAGTCAACTCCTTCCTCTTCAGGAGTGGAAAACCTTACCGACTTATGATGACAATTTATATGAACATAATTATACTCCAACCAGTTCATACCAAGAATTACATCCATCTCACCCAACGGCAAACATACTAAATCAACATAGAAATCTTTATCGAAGATCGACAAAGGACAATTTAAACACACCAAGGAAGTAGTTATTGATCCCTTAGCTGGGGTCTCAACAATCAATTCACCATCCAAAGCGGACAATTTTAAACCCAGTCTTCGAGCACAGTTAGCAGAAATAAAACAGTGTGTAGCACCGGTATCAATAATAGTAATTAAAGGAGTACCATTTATGAAACATGTACCTCGGATAAGTCTGTCCTCACTGGAGGTTTGAGTTCCGGTCAATGCGAACACCTTTCCAGTTTGAGATTTCTTTGGCTTCTGACACTGACTTCCAATATGCCCTTCTTCGCCACAATTAAAACAAATCATTTCCTTGTGCTTGCAATCAGCTATTGCATGGCCAGTCTTACCACAGCGAAAACACCTCTTTACTTCAGCAGTGCATACATTACTCTTATGACCAGCCTGACCACATTTGAAGCAAACTACACCAGCAGGAGCACCTCCCCTACTAGTCCTCTGAGCCGGAGCAGCTCCTTGTTTCCCTTTTCCCACTGGAGCATCATACGGCTTGCCACGATTTTGATGTTGCTTGCCCCTGCGGTCACTGACAATCTTGTAATGAGCATTATTGTCTTCTTCAAATATCCTGCAGCTATCCACCAATTCAGTAAAAATGTGTATCTTCTGATACCCAACAGCCTTCTTAATTTCAGAGCGCAGTCCGTTCTCAAACTTGATGCACTTTGAAAATTCAGCACCAGCACCAGTGTAATGAGGATAAAATTTGGACAACTCCACAAATTTTACAGCATAATCAGTGACAGACAAGTTTCCTTGCTTCAGCTCAAGGAACTCAATTTCTTTCTTACCACGGACATCCTCCGGATAATACTTTCTCATGAATTCCCTACGGAATACATCCCAAGTAATGACTTCACCTGCCACGGTCAACCTCTCGTGAGTCTCTAGCCACCAGTCATCAGCTTCGACTGCTAGCATGTGAGTACCATACCGAACCTTCTGAGCTGGAGTGAAATCCATAACACGGAAGATTCTCTCGATCTCTTTCAACCATCCCAAGGCTGCATCTGGATCATGCTTCCCTTTAAACACCGGCGGATTCTCTCTTTGAAAAGTCGCCAAGCTACGTGATCCAGCATCTCCACCAGCATTTGGCAAGTTCTGCACAGCTTGTGCCATCGCTTGCATTGTGGCAGCCATTGCAGCGTCATTCCTTCCAGCCATTTCAACTTATCACCACAACACAACTTAAAAGTTAGATTAGTAACAATACACAATTGTTAGACAGTAACGACACGACAACTGGCCGGACAGACCAACCTGCTCTGATACCACTAATGTAACACCCGTCTAAAATACCCCAAATATTTAATTAGAATAACAATATATCAATCAGAGTAATTATGCAATTAAGGGTGTCACACAATCATTTCACACCATTCATCATAATAACTGTCATGCTCTATCATTAATTCAAAACATAAAGCATTTACACAATACGCAGCGGAATAGAAATCAAATCAATCATGCAAAACATGTAACACATTACATGTAAAATTATTCAACAAGGTAAAACATCCCGTCCCGATGTTACATCTATCAGAGCATGACCCACTAAGGAGACTACACTAGACTCCAAACACTAGCTTCTACTCAATCACTGCTCGTTACCTGAAAAAATAGTTGTAAGGGTGAGTTCCTCAATCGATATAAAAAGCATTATAAATTATCATGTCATGTTAAGTAATTTGACACATTAATCACCCTAATCACATCACACATTCAGTAACGGCACATCAACTCAAACGTCATACTCAATATCAACACAAGCACCACTGCTCAATTAAATTAAATACTCATACAACAAACCAACAAAATGCAACTCTAATGAGACTCGACTCGTCATGCATGTGGTACCATTTGGAGTAAAACTCCCAACTTAAAATTTGCCAATTTAACGAGGCATCAAGGCTTAAGCCTTCAACTTTCAACTTTTGCCAATCCAGGCCAACGTGGTGTGAGCAAAGCTCCGACTTAATGCATATGAATTCCGACAACATGATAACAATAGCAATACAACAATGTCTTCAACATAATCAACTTATAATCAACTTTGACATACACGACTTTAAATTCCGACAACCGGATAATAATAGCAACACAACAATGTTTTCAACATAATCAACTTATAATCAACTTTGACATAAACTAAGTACTATATAATTCCATTCCAAAACGTACACAAGATTCAATTATCAATTTTTTTTCTCTTTTCCCACAGTGTTAACCGGTTAACGCCCTGGGTTAACCGGTTAACGCAGACAGAACACGCTTTCTGGCAAAACTCAACAGTGTTAACCGGTTAACGCCCTGGGTTAACCGGTTAACGCAGACAGAACAACAATATTTCCACAACTCACAACAGTGTTAACCGGTTAACGCCCTGGGTTAACCGGTTAACGCAAGACAGAAAGCTGTTCCTGCGCTAACACGAAGCAGAATGCAGAATTCTCCGCATTTTCCGCCGTTGGAGGACTTCCGGACCTCCGATTCCAATTCCGTAAAAAGCGATACGCTCGGGGAATCACGACTCACACAATTACCGATTCAATCACAGCTTAAACACAGTTTATTCATCACAAATTTTCAGCACTCATCATCCCAATTAGGGTCAATTCAACGGTTTATCACTACCCATTACATGTTAATCTATAATACCCATTAAATGACGATAAACCCCCCTTACCTGAATTAATCCGGCGAATCTTTAAGCTTCAAGCTTTTCTCTTCTCCAACCTTCTTCCTCTTGCTCTGCTCTTTGCCCTTTTCTTTTTTTCAGCCGCTTCTCTGCTTTTCACGTAAAACCCTCTTTACCAAAAATGGAACTCTTTTTCCTTATTTCCAACTTATATATTTTCCAATAATTATTATTCCAATAATAATAATAATAATAATCCAATAATTCCAATTATTTTAATTAAATTAATAAATATAATATTAACTTAAATTAAATAATTATCTTATTTTTTTCGGGGTGTTACAGTTGCAGCCGCCAACTTCAGATGCTTTTTTTTATTTCAGATATTTGCTTAAATGTATCGGTACTCCGACACGCAATAAGCTCTTGAAATACATATTCAACTATCTGTCATACCCCAAAATTTGCCCATTAGTATTTCAAGACATTTCAGGGCACTCCGACTCACTTTATGACACTTAAAGGAACAAAGGCCCAGCTCGCGAATGACCCAAATTGGCCTACTCGCTACACGCTCACCTAGTGATAATATGAAAGTGGTTTATTTGGAAACGGAGGAAAAGGGGTGCAAAAAGGAAAGAAAACGATCCAAACAGCAAAGCCCAACCCAAAGTACAAGAACACGGGTGTGGCATCTGTGACGAGCGTCACAGAGGCTGTGACGAGCGTCACGCCTCGCACACCCCTGTGACGGGCGTCACACATGGTGTGACGAACGTCACACCATTCCCCTACTTTTTGGGCGCAGATAATGCTTCGGAGACTTGAAGATCCGTTGGGCCCTATATCCACGTACGTGTTGAAGACCTTTTTGGCAGCAGGCATGACCTAACGACACCAATATAAATAGCCACCTTGAAAACCTAAAAGGAGGGGGCTTTTTCCGAGATTCTTTTTTCCTTTGCCGTTTTCGCCTTTGCATTTTTTCTTCTTTTCCAGTAGCTTAGGCATTGTGTTTTACAAGTGCTACACTATTTCTTTTGCAATTCCGGGATTCCCTTTTGGTATTTAGTTAATTCTTTTCGCACAATAGTTTCTACAACGGAAACTATTGTGTGCCTTTTTACCGAATCTAATCTTACGGCGGCAGCAAGGTCACCTCCGCTCAATTCTATCCGATCGGCCAATTCAAGGTTGCGACTCAATTGCAAACAGGTTTGCGTTACTATTATCGCTTTATGTTCCTAATTCACATGTGATATCATAATTGAGATTCATAAATATATTTGAGGCTTTGCATGTAACTTAAGTATGCCTGGATACTTTGAATTGTTGTAATGGATGCCGCTGTTCTTCGTCCTATTTTGATCTTTGCCCATCTGACCTGTTTTATCATAACCATGCTTTGTTTACCGATTACTTTGGTGCAACTCTCGATTGCACCCTGATTTGGTATTCTAACCCGTTTGCTGAATTTTGCAAAGGTTCATATGTCCCAGGAAAAGATTGCTGTTTAGGTCTTCCACTTTATTTGTGGGATACCCTTGTGGAGACTCGCCCTAAGTGGCCTAATTAATTTTAATGTGTTAATTTTAATGTCTTAATTTTAATATATTAATTTTAATGCATTGATTTTAGTATGGACTTAATTACTTAATTGACTTTAAATATGACCTTTAAATAAGTGATCTTGGACCTCTTTCTTTTGCTGCCTTACGGTACTACGGTATAACGGTCATGTCCCGCGAATGTGGGGATGCCCTTAGCAAAGACCCTTCGGTTAAATCATCATAAAATAAATTATGGTCCCTCGGATGTTGCCTTCGAAAATACGATTTTGTCCCTCGAAGACCCTTCGGTGTAGCCTACGGTTAAATGATGATCGTCCCTTCGAATGCTAAGGTATCCTTACAACTGTTGCCTTCAATGACCGATCGATGACCCTACGATGACCCTTCAACATCCCCAGGATAAAACCACTTACTTCTCAATAGTAAGGACAGTTTTACCCTCATGAGGATGGGAAATGCCCGGAAAGACCTCGGACAGGTATAACCTTAATTGCTCAGTCATAACCTAAAAAATATACTTTTCGCACCTCGCACCTTTCAAACGTCTTCTTTTGGAAAATCACCACTTAGCATACATCCGTACTAGGATCATTGCCGAGTTATATTTTTCTAAACTATTTTCTAAATTAAACGAGATAACCACTTTGTATACATTCATGCAAGAATCATTACAAAGTTAAATTCTCATTTTCAAAACATTTTTCATACATTTCTCAACCACTTTTTTCAAACAAAGAAAACATAAATGATTGAGCAATTAAGAGCCCATGGATAACCATGGATACGAAGGGTGCCTAACACCTTCCCTTTGTATAAAGTACCTCCCGAACCTAAGAATCTAAATTAAGGTCTTTCCTGTTCTTTTCCGCCTTTCCTTATGGGATAAAAGAAAAGTCGGTGGCGACTCTTGCTAACCGCGACATTGCGATAAAAAGCAAAATACCCCAAGTCAGTTCACCGTATGACAGAACTGGCGACTCTGCTGGGGACTACAAAGAGAGGTCCATCTTAAAAAAAAAAAAAAAATCATTTATGTTTTATTATTCCTTCTTTTAAGGGGGCTTTGAGTGAAAGATCCTACACCCGGATCTAGTGTACCTTAGGTAAGTAGCAATAGATCATCGCGACTATCCGGCGTATACTGGAATGGTCAAAATGATAGCTACGGTTAATGTGACACTTTGGTTGTCCTGATGTTCCTCATGTTATTTGAGGAAAAATTTGGCTTCCGCGTGGTGTCATCAAAGCATTAACCAGACCTTTAGAACCCTAATTGACTCATCCTAGCCATTAGAAAGTAGTGAGATAACTGGCTTCGGTTCCGACTGAGGTTGGTTGATACTCGATGCTACACTCTTTGAGATTGGACTTTAGGAAAGCTTCGGTCAACCACTTGGTGTTGCACTGAAGTGGACCCAAAGAAAGGTCGATGATCTGAGATCCTTCTAGAACCCAGTTACTATTCTAGGACAGGTTGAACCAACCAAACTGCAGTGGGGAGGGTACTTACCTATGGAACTCATGCAAGCCTTAAAACCTAGGAATGATGGTTGTGTGACTTGTTTGTGCTTGTTATTTATTTAACCTCATAACATCATAACATCATGACATTGAACTAACCATTTCAAGGACTTAGGGGTTTAACTTTGCTCTGTTCTGTATGAAAAAAAAAAAAAAAAAAAAAAAAAAAAAAAAAAAAAAAAAGTTTCCCTTTTCGGTAGTTTATGCAAAGTTAAATTCCAAAAGGCCTTGAAAACATTTCATGCATTGCATAGCATAACATAGCATCACAGGTACTCTAAAGGGATCAATGTTCTCACGGTTTTCCTCCAAACAGAAAAATGGATCTCGAATAAACTGTCAAGGATCTCCATACTCAGAATGCTCAATTCAAGGAGATGATGCTAAGCTTATCCAAGGGGCAGGAGGAACTGAAGGCTCTTTTGGCCGAAAAGAAGAAGGACAAGAAAGCTGTGAGCTTCATTAACCCGGGCAGAAGGCGTAAAGGACAGGCTACGGGAATCAAATTTGGAATCCCGAATGGTCCAGAAGAGGGGGCGGAAATTGATTCAGAAGAGGAGAATGTCGATCTCTTCAACCCTGAGGACGACGATGAAGATTATGAAAATGAACAGTACTCTCCAAGAGATGATAAGTACAAGTTGCTGGAAGAACGTATGCTAGCTATGGAGGGTCAGAAGGCGCCCGGTCTGGATTTCGAAAGTTTGGGTCTGGTCTCCGATGTGACCATTCCTCGCAAATTCAAAATCCCCACTTTCACTAAGTACGATGGTGCGTCCTGTCCTCAGATGCATCTGAGAGCTTATGTGAGAAAGATTCAGCCGCATACCACTGACAGGAAGCTATGGATCCATTTCTTCCAAGAGAGCCTGTCTGGCACACAGTTGGAATGGTATTATCAGCTCGAGAGCGCTGACATCCGCACCTGGACTGATTTAGCGACAGCCTTCTACAAGCAGTACCAGTACAACTCTGAGTTAGCACCTACCCGGCTACAGTTGCAGAATATGGCCATGGGATCTAAAGAAAGCTTCAAAGAGTATGCTCAGAAATGGAGAGATTTGGCTGGCAGAGTCAAACCCCCTATGACTGATCGAGAGTTAGTGGACATGTTCATGGGTACACTGACTGGCCCATTCTACAGCCATCTACTGGGAAGTTCTTCATCAGGTTTCACTGAACTTATACTGACAGGTGAACGGGTAGAGAGCGGCATTCGAAGCGGAAAGATACAGGCAACTACTTCTGCAAGCACCAAAAGGTCCTATCAGGGAAAGAATGAATCAAATGCTGTGTACAGTGAAAGGAAGCATAACAAGAAGAATCGTGACCATACTGTTGGGGCAGTTACAATTGCCGCCCCGCCAGCTCAAAACTTCCAGCAAAGACCAGACAGACCAAGAAGGCAGTTTACCAAGCTCAATATGACTTTAGCACAAGCACTGCAAAGTATGCTAAAGGTAAACTTAATCACTCTCAGAGGTCCTCCTGCAAATGTCAACACTACTTCGCCTCGTTATAATCCCAATGCCAGGTGTGCATATCACTCCGATAGCCCCGGACACGATACAAACGATTGTTGGTTGTTGAAGAACAAAATTCAGGATATGATCGACGCTGGGGAAATTGAGTTCGAGCCTCCAGAGACTCCTAATGTCATCACTGCCCCTCTGCCTAATCATGACAAGACTGTCAATGCTGTGGAGGATACTGATAGCGATTGCGACCTGGATAGCTGGGTCTACCCAATAATTGGTGACGGACTCAATAATTGGAAGGCTGAAGACACTATCCCGATTTCCTTTAGTCGGGAGTAATTGTTATTGCTATTTTAGTATTTCAAAAGCATTGTGTCTATACCCGGGGCATAATAGCTAATTTTAGGGGTTTGTCATTTTCATAAGCATATTCATATTCAATAAATCAATGGACTTTTTGCATTCAAATATTGCGCTCTTTATCTTTCCTGTCATTTTTTTCAAAACAAGCTATGTTTTCTTGCACACACGCACGTAACAGTTTTCCGATCCATATCCACTCTGGATCCTGTTGATAATAGTTCTGCTACTGTTCATTATGACTTTGAAAATCCGATCTACCAAGCCGAGGATGGAAGCGAGGAAGATTGTGAAGTCCCTGGTGAACTTGTCAGACTGTTACTACAAGAAGAAAAGACCATACAGCCGCAGGAGGAATCAATTGAAATTGCAATGGATACTGAAACAGACAAGAAAGAAGTCAGAGGTTTCTTGGGGCACTCGAATTACATTGCCCGATTCATCCCACATTTGACTGCTACCTGCAAACCCATCTTCAAATTACCAAAAAAGAAAAATCAAGAGATGGTATGGAATGATGAATGACAAAATCAAGAAATATCTCCAAGAACCTCCAATTCTAATGCTACCAGTTGAAGGAAGACCTCTAATCATGTATTTGGCCGTGTTAGAAAATTCAATAAGGTGGGCTGGGGCAACATGACGAGTCTGGTCGAAAAGAGCATGTCATACACTGCCTTAGCAAAAGGTACCGACTGTGAAACAGGATACTCACGGCTCGAGAAAGCTTGCTACGCTTTGGCCTAGGCTGTTCGCCGACTAAGACAGTCTATGTTGAATCATACCACTTTATTGATTTCTAAGATGGATTCTATCAAATATCTACTTGAGAAACCTGCTGTCTCCTGAGAGAGTTATCACTGATAATGGTACTAAACTGAACTCTACACGCGGTTCAAAATAAAGCACCATGACTCTTCTCCGTACCGGCCAAAGACGAACGGCGCCGTGGAGACTGCTAATAAGAATATCAAGAAGATCATACATAACGTACAAAGACTGGCATGAGATGTTACCCTTTGCTCTTTATGGTTATCGCACTTCATTGCGTACTCCGACCAGGGGCAACTCCGTTCTCTTTAGTCTATGGAATGGAAGCCGTCTTACCAGTGGAAGTTCAGATTCCCGCTCTAAGAATTGTGAAAGATGCAGGCTTAGATGAGGATAAATGGATTCAAACTCGACTCGATCAGATAAATTTGATGGGTGAGAAGAGACTTGCGGCTGTATGTCACGGGCAGATATATCAGAAGCGCATGACCAGGACATTCAACAAAAAGGTCAAGAGACAAGTGTATCAAATTGGCGACTTGGTAATCAAACGCATCATCCTACCACAAGGTGATCCCAGGGGCAAATGGACTCCCACATACGAAGGGCCATTTGTAGTTAAGAAGGTATTCTCTGGTGGAGCCATGATGCTTGCTACAATGGACGGCGAAGATTTCCCGCATCCTGTGAACGCGGACATAGTTAAAAAAATACTACGCATAAAAGAGACCCGCTAGGTCGACGTACCTAGGCAAAAGTAAGGGCATCCCGGCGAACCAAAAGGGTTCGGGCAAAAATTAGGGATATATATAAAAAAATGTACACCCGGCAAGTCGAAAACCTGAAAAGGTGGCTTGGGCAAAAAAGGGTATCCTGGTGGACTGAAAACCTGAAAAGGCGGTCCAGGCAAAAATTAGGGATTAAAGCGTATGACTATGTCCCGTTCTCAGTCAACTTTCATCCAAATTCAAGGGACTGACCAAGCCAATCACTTCTATCCGACAGCAGGGGATGAGATGCTTGAAGACATAATGGCAGTAGTAGGCTTAAAATCAATAGGACTTCTTCCACATAGCTATCTCTTTGTTTTCGACAATTTCCTCTTACTAGGATTTCTGTCTCCTTGTACACAAATTGCCTGTTTATAGGCCTCCTTTCAAAATCAATACAACCTTCTTTCAAAAAAGATACTTTTGTTTTTACTTTTTCTGTTTTGTTTGCGTAAACGTCCATTGATTTAATTTGAATTAATATGTGCATTTGAATATGATCAATGTTTATCAAAAATACGTACATAGAATAGCAATAGCAATTACTACAAGACTTCGGGATCGAGGATAAGGTCTAATCATGCTTCCAATGAATCCACTACCAATTCTCTTCCCCCAGCAAGCCTGTTTTTCCCCAGAAGAAGTTGGCAGTATTCCCCGGCACAGCCAGCTATTCCCCAACAGAGGTCGGCATCATCAGACAGATTGATCATCTCATCCATCCCCAGCCAGGCTCTGTTGAATATCTCTACCATCAGACAGAAATCAGAACCCCCAGCCGAGAGAGGGTCCTCAATACGAATATCTCCAATCAGTAGATGGGGATTTATTTTCCCCAGTAGAGTCCCCAAGCAGAACTTCTCATACGCATAACTCATTCATTACATCATTTCACAGCATACGCATGCATACAACATTCGCATTTATTTTCGAAAGCATAAAACATCTCATGCATCATGACATAGCATAAAGCTAACTTTTCTTTGCAGGTTAATTATCCTCCTGATATAGTCAAAGTAAAAGGCTCATTCAGGCAGACGCCTTTATCAATCACAGACAAGATTCAGATACATATTCCAGATGCAATTCATGGGAACATTCATTCTGACAACACTTCGATATCCTCCTAGCGATGGCATCTTTAAGCCCATCCCAGACATTTATTGCAAGTACAACGTATACAGATACAGCCTAACATACGGTTCATTCTGATTCAGCTCAACATATGACTCCTTCAACTCAGATACGATCTAGCATACGATCCATTCTGACCTTCGACAACTCAGAGACGATCTAATGTATGATCCATTCTGACCTTCAACAACTCAGATACGATCTAGCGTACGATCCATTCTGACCTTCTTCAACTCAGATACGATCTAACGGACGATCCATTCTGACCCCCAACAACTCAGATACGATCTAGCGTACGATCCATTCTGACCTTCTTCAACTCAAGTATAGTCTAATGCACGACCAAGTTAGACCTTCATCTGACCAGATGCTACCTTCGGACAGGTACATTTCTGGATGGTAGTCCAGTATACGGCTACTCCCTTTCCCAGATGCTACCTTCGGACAGGTACATTTCTGAATGGTAGTCTAGTATACGGCTACTCCCTTTCCCAGATGCTACCTTCGGACAGGTACATTTCTGGATGGTAGTCCAGTATACGGCTACTCCCTTTCCCAGATGCTACCTTCGGACAGGTACATTCCTGAATGGTAGTCTGGTATACGGCTACTCCCTTGCTCAGGTGCTACCTTCAGACAGGTACATTCCTAAATGGTAGTCTAGTATACGGCTACTCCCTTGCTCAGGTGCTACCTTCGGACAGGTACATTCCTGAATGGTAGTCTAGTATACGGCTACTCCCTTGCTCAGGTGCTACCTTCGGACAGGTACATTCCTGAATGGTAGTCTGGTATACGGCTACTCCTTTGCTCAGGTGCTACCTTCGGACAGGTACATTCCTGAATGGTAGTCTGGTATACGGCTACTCCCTTGCTCAGGTGCTACCTTCGGACAGGTACATTCCTGAATGGTAGTCTGGTATACGGCTACTCCTTTGCTCAGGTGCTACCTTCGGACAGGTACATTCCTGAATGGTAGTCCAGTATACGGCTACTCCTTTGCTCAGGTGCTACCTTCGGACAGGTACATTCCTGAATGGTAGTCTGGTATACGACTACTCCCTCTTCAAGCAGATTCAGCCTAACGGACGACTCATTCTGCAACTCAGAACCGATCTGGCGTACGATCCGTTTTGATCTTTCATCCCCATCAAAGTCATCTGCCTAACGAACAACTCACTCTGGTATTCAGATACGGTCCAGTGTATGACCCATTCTGACCCCTTATCCCCCAACAATATATAGCATACTCTGACTCCCCAGCAAAGTCAACAGCAGGATGGATGATTCACTATACGGTCTAGTGTGTGACCCGGTATGACATCCATGTCTTCAGACATCGTCTAACGTACGACACAATCTGGAAATCTCCTCATCAAACTACCTGGATGGCATCTTTAAGCCCATCTCCACCAAGACTAATTGGCAAGTGCAAATTTTTGGGGCATTCTAGTGTTCAATAATCTTCCACCTCCAGACCACGAATGATGCACATACCATTCTACTCTCCCGGTTCAAGAATATTGAACAGGGGCAGCTGTCATACCCCAAAATTTGCCCATTAGTATTTCAAGACATTTCAGGGCACTCCGACTCACTTTATGACACTTAAAGGAACAAAGGCCCAGCTCGCGAATGACCCAAATTGGCCTACTCGCTACACGCTCACCTAGTGATAATATGAAAGTGGTTTATTTGGAAACGGAGGAAAAGGGGTGCAAAAAGGAAAGAAAACGATCCAAACAGCAAAGCCCAACCCAAAGTACAAGAACACGGGTGTGGCATCTGTGACGAGCGTCACAGAGGCTGTGACGAGCGTCACGCCTCGCACACCCCTGTGACGGGCGTCACACATGGTGTGACGAACGTCACACCATTCCCCTACTTTTTGGGCGCAGATAATGCTTCGGAGACTTGAAGATCCGTTGGGCCCTATATCCACGTACGTGTTGAAGACCTTTTTGGCAGCAGGCATGACCTAACGACACCAATATAAATAGCCACCTTGAAAACCTAAAAGGAGGGGGCTTTTTCCGAGATTCTTTTTTCCTTTGCCGTTTTCGCCTTTGCATTTTTTCTTCTTTTCCAGTAGCTTAGGCATTGTGTTTTACAAGTGCTACACTATTTCTTTTGCAATTCCGGGATTCCCTTTTGGTATTTAGTTAATTCTTTTCGCACAATAGTTTCTACAACGGAAACTATTGTGTGCCTTTTTACCGAATCTAATCTTACGGCGGCAGCAAGGTCACCTCCGCTCAATTCTATCCGATCGGCCAATTCAAGGTTGCGACTCAATTGCAAACAGGTTTGCGTTACTATTATCACTTTATGTTCCTAATTCACATGTGATATCATAATTGAGATTCATAAATATATTTGAGGCTTTGCATGTAACTTAAGTATGCCTGGATACTTTGAATTGTTGTAATGGATGCCGCTGTTCTTCGTCCTATTTTGATCTTTGCCCATCTGACCTGTTTTATCATAACCATGCTTTGTTTACCGATTACTTTGGTGCAACTCTCGATTGCACCCTGATTTGGTATTCTAACCCGTTTGCTGAATTTTGCAAAGGTTCATATGTCCCAGGAAAAGATTGCTGTTTAGGTCTTCCACTTTATTTGTGGGATACCCTTGTGGAGACTCGCCCTAAGTGGCCTAATTAATTTTAATGTGTTAATTTTAATGTCTTAATTTTAATATATTAATTTTAATGCATTGATTTTAGTATGGACTTAATTACTTAATTGACTTTAAATATGACCTTTAAATAAGTGATCTTGGACCTCTTTCTTTTGCTGCCTTACGGTACTACGGTATAACGGTCATGTCCCGCGAATGTGGGGATGCCCTTAGCAAAGACCCTTCGGTTAAATCATCATAAAATAAATTATGGTCCCTCGGATGTTGCCTTCGAAAATACGATTTTGTCCCTCGAAGACCCTTCGGTGTAGCCTACGGTTAAATGATGATCGTCCCTTCGAATGCTAAGGTATCCTTACAACTGTTGCCTTCAATGACCGATCGATGACCCTACGATGACCCTTCAACATCCCCAGGATAAAACCACTTACTTCTCAATAGTAAGGACAGTTTTACCCTCATGAGGATGGGAAATGCCCGGAAAGACCTCGGACAGGTATAACCTTAATTGCTCAGTCATAACCTAAAAAATATACTTTTCGCACCTCGCACCTTTCAAACGTCTTCTTTTGGAAAATCACCACTTAGCATACATCCGTACTAGGATCATTGCCGAGTTATATTTTTCTAAACTATTTTCTAAATTAAACGAGATAACCACTTTGTATACATTCATGCAAGAATCATTACAAAGTTAAATTCTCATTTTCAAAACATTTTTCATACATTTCTCAACCACTTTTTTCAAACAAAGAAAACATAAATGATTGAGCAATTAAGAGCCCATGGATAACCATGGATACGAAGGGTGCCTAACACCTTCCCTTTGTATAAAGTACCTCCCGAACCTAAGAATCTAAATTAAGGTCTTTCCTGTTCTTTTCCGCCTTTCCTTATGGGATAAAAGAAAAGTCGGTGGCGACTCTTGCTAACCGCGACATTGCGATAAAAAGCAAAATACCCCAAGTCAGTTCACCGTATGACACTATCCAACAGGGACATGGTCCTTTTCTTTCCCAAGTAAGTCTAACACGCCTAAGCGTGTCAGATAATTAGTCAACACGTTTTAAGTGAAAGTTTTCCTTAATTTGGGGATGATCTCTAAACAATATTTCTCCTGCATTGTTGTATCAATTCAAAAAATATTAAATAAAGTATAATCATGAATATCTCAATAAATATAAAAGAAGTTAAAATAATATTTACTTAAATGAATTAGTTAATTATACATGAAATAACTTAAAACAATCTTGCTTGTCTTCACTGGAAAGTGCCTCATATGTCAGCCAAAACTTTTTATACTTTTGTTTAATAACTTATGTTATGCTCGATGCTGCAGGATGTGACGACACAAGAATAAACAAAAAAATTTTGAGTTAGTATTAATTAAAAAAAAACTCAAATTTAAAATATAATATAAAACATAAACACTCACGATTCTCCCTAGGGCTCAATGACAAATCTGCCAAGATGTTTCCTAATTATTTGTGATGCATTTCTCTGAATGCGCGCCCTCTTTCACTCCCCATGAGCACTGTCAGTAACACTTATATCTCTATGATCATGATCATTAGTATCTCGATGATCATTAGCACTAGTATCATCCTCATCTTCCTGCTCATCATGCACAAAATGCATGGGTGATGAATGTGTCATGCTAGATCCACCTGCCTCCATATATTGCATAGAAGGCTGCATGGAAGACATAGGAAAGCTAGGTCCATTTGGCTGCATGTAAGGAATAGGAAAGCTATGTCCACTCGACTGCATAGAAATCATAGGAAAGCTAGGTCCACTCAACTGCAAGGAAGGCCTCGAAAAATATATGGGATGCAGGGTGCTAGGTTGTATAAAAGGTGTATATCCAGGAGGATTAATAAAAGCTATCATGGATATGGGTTGAAATGTAGAAAAATCAGGCATGGATAGTAATCCAATGCAAGATACAAATATGGGTGGAGTGGAATTCATAGGCCATGGAGTATGATTCATAGGCGGACGAGCCACCTAACTCGGGAGTGGCATAGGAATAAACATAGATTAATCAGGAAACTTTTCTAAAATGAACCTTGTGCATCTCAAGGTATGTTCTTAATGTATCTTCTCTTGTAACTTTTAAAATTATTTTCTTAAATGGATGCTTGTTAAATTTTTTTGATGTTAGTTAGGAAAGCATGAACATAACTTAACAATTTATTTGTTGTTGTTACTTTGTTGTTATTATTGTTGTTAGAAATATTAAAATTTAACAACAACAACAACTACATGCATGCTTTCAAAACAACTTTAACCATTTTTACAAGCATGTATTAAAGAAAATAATTTTAACTATTACAAAAGAAAAGATTACATTTATGAACCGTCTTGATCAAAACGTTTTTCCTGCTATTGCAATCCATTATGGAGAATGGTTTTGTAGTTGTTGATTTCACCTTGGTAGAAAAACCACATGAGAGGAAAGGTTATTTTTTATAAACAACTAGAATTCATAGAACACAAGAGGTGCTAAACCCAATACAAGAAGAAACAAACTAAAAAGGGGAGAAAACCAACCCCCTAACAACAGAAAATTACACTCTGACATACTCCATGGGATTATATTTCCAAACATCCCTAACTAAACAAATTCTACCTTTTGACAAAATGAAAATTCAATCCCAACATAAGGACTTAATCAAATACAAAAATTTATCCATATTTTCCAAACTTTATCATTAAAAGCCATTTTGTTCCTACTCAATCGCACACACCAACAATCTAACATAAAAAAGAAAGCAAACAAAAAAAGAAGATTTAATGAAACGTTACAACCTTTCTTTGAGTTGCACTAAAAACTGAACCATCAAATCAAGTATCGTCGCACCATCCACCACTATAATGTCGTCTTCATCACTTCCCAACCAATGCAGAACGTACCTCCACACAAAATCGGTTCTACTACATGCAAAAAATAGATACGCAACTGATTCTTCCACCCTATCAAAAAGAGGACAAAGGTTTCCATTCAAAACATGCGACATTCCTCTATTACAAGTTCACCAAAGAGTGGTTAGAGCAAGCCTTGTGCCTTCGATGGCTCTACATCCAGTATGTTCTACCAAAGCTTGGGATTGAGTTATTTGAAGTTTGGGCTCAAATTTGGCGTTTAGCCAGAGTTGTAGAAGCCACAAGGGACCAGAAAGCAGGTACGATTTGTTGATTTTAGGGTGTTTTAGTTTGTAGGAAGCATCTCCAAGTGACTGATAGAGGTTTATCAAGATGAATTTGCTTTATGAGATGTTTTGACCCTCATGAAGTTGAATAGCTAAAGGTACAAATTTCTTAGCTACTTGTAAGGAACTAAAGTCGAAAACGTAGTAGGAAAGCCAAAGGATTAAAAAGGCATTGTGCTCCTAGTTGGAGACTTCTGCAGTTGTCTTATCGTGATTATCAACGATAAAGTTCTTGAAACTAAATCATTCAATAATGAACTCATTAGTTGTTTATAGGGTCAGAGTAAAGTTTTTTTCCTAGACAGTTTTGTCCTGTGATGGTTGCCACATCGAATATAATTGGTGTTAATATGCCACAAGGAAATTAAAAAGTAGTGGTCGAAACTTCCCAAAAAAAGATCGACGCTAACAACATGGCTGGGTTGTATTTATGACCAGTCCTAGAGATTTTGATCATGTCATAGATACCTAATTCTTGCCATTGTTTATTTCTTTGGGGCTTAACATTGTCGAGCCAAGCGAGATCATGTCATAGATACACAATTTTATCCATAAAAGATAGATCGAGAGCGCGTTATTTGATTGTTGAGGGCATTGTAACTAGGTAGCCTGGAAATATGTTCTTAACTTTTCCAGCATGTGACTTTATAGTCGGGTAAGGCCCTAAGAGTGCAAGGAGTTTTCAAGACAAAGAAAAAGGGATAAGTACCTAGTTCGCCTAGTTGGAGATTTTGTCCTTTGACATTGGTGGTTCAGGTACGAAATCTCTGCCTTGTCCATTGTCTTATGGAAAAATCGTGAATGCCAAAGGATTTTTTCCAGTGTCAAACTTTGTGTTTTAGGTTTTGGTTGCCATTGTTGAAGTTAGTAGCTTCTTATAAGAGAAAGTGAAGGTTTTTTTTTTATGCAAGAGAGAATCAAGAAGATGCGTGAATGAAGAAGATGAGAAGGAGAATCAAGCTGGGTATTTATAGTCTCAATTTCTGTTCAAAATTGATGCTTGGCATAGAAGTGGACGTAATGGATCATTTTCGTGTATTACAAAGTGGCCACATTGATGTGAGTGAAGCAGTTGGTAACGACGCGCACATTCATGTTCACCTAGAAACTAGAAGTGGTGATGATATTCTAAAATGGTCTTATGCAAAGTGACAACGCGCAATAAAGTGGTAATAATGACGATAACGTTAGCGGAGAAGTTGAAACAGTGTCAAAGATACACTAAAAAATGCCACCTTTCTCTTTTCTAATCTAAATCAAAATATGGAATTTTGCATTTTAGACATAGATATTAATGGTAAGTAAGACACAAGGGCATATCATGGTGAGGAGTGAATTCGAATATGGTTAATCAGGACCGTACGTCGATGTGATGACTTCGATTTGTCGAAATAGGGCTTGAGAATTCCTAGTCGAACCCAAGTCAACGATCAAGAGGTATTTGTGGATTTTGGACTTAGTGAAATTTCTAATATTTAGGTTGGTTATTTTGATTAGTCGAATGAGTCCGAATTAGATAAGATCATATGGTTATTCAGAGACACGTGGAAATATGTTGAGGGCAAGGTTTGCATGGAAGAGAAACGTGGTGCGATGTGTCTAGTCTACTCTTGTGTGCAGTCTCACTTGCTTCTCAATAATACAAGTACTTTGAGTTTGTAGGATATTTTTAGTACAATTGCGGACCCTTACACCATAAACATGTATCTATTTAAATACTAGTCTAAAATATACGTATGAGTTCCACATTTATAATTTCAAGTATTTTACGTTTAAGTCATTCTTGCATTTAAGTTACTTTCAGTCATTTTACATTTAAAGTCTTTATATTTCGATTTTAGTCACTTTACTGTCAAAGCGTTTACATTTTGATTTTAGTCAAGTTCCAATTATCATCCCAAATATTGCATTCGATTTCGATAGCAATATGTTCAAAGGTCATAATTAACATAAATATGTTTTGGGATATTTTCGAGTTTGATCCCTTAAATATTAATAGAAACTTGTTTTGTTTACCAAATTACTAGTAAACACAAGTGGACTTATGTTGTATGTCTTACACTTATTAAGGATTACTCTCTATTTATAGATTTTGGGTTTTCTTTCTCCTTAAGCAAAGCTCGAATACCCAATTCGGCTAACACTGTAAAATTTAGCCTTAGTAAAAAACCATGTTGAGGCTAACCCCTCAACACTTCGACACCTAGGTGTTTCGACAACAACATGCTTTGACACCATGAATTACATTCTCAACAATGTCAAGCTATTAATCACCAACCTCCAACAAAAAATCATAATTTTTCTCGGAACCTTCGAATTCCGAATACATGCAAGAGCCCGAGACATATTTTCCTCCAAAGCGTGGCCCTCAAGGACAGATGTTGCAACACGCGGTAGCTAGAATTGACCAAAAATCTTTTTGTATCTTTCCACCACACGAATTTATCTACCATTGTTGGAACTAGACATACCACGAATAAGACATCTAACAACACACACAACTGCTCTTCTTCCCCTGAGAAATATCCACCGAATTTTAACCGAATTCCCACCTCCAAGCACCATCAAACCAAACACCTAAATTTGTAGTTTCTCGATTCTCTTGCCAAAGTTAAGTAAGAAGTCGAATCCCACATGAATATGAAGTTGATATGTTTCGATCTCCGATTTTACATTAAAACCACAAGAGTTAGTATTGATAGAACACCGAGAGAATTAGTAACATTTAAAGCTGAGTGGACTCTTAAAATAAAGAGTTCCACTTAAATTTAGTAATCCCCAATCATATTATTGTTCGAGTAATTCTTGGATGTTTTTTATATGATGTTTGTTTCATTAACTAAATTTTTAATTCTTTATTTAATATGACTCTAAATAGAATTACGTGGGGTATTATAATTTGTATCAATAAGTCACACAATTTGTGGCGAAACGAAACTCATAAAAAAAAAGTAAAACCCTTATTTTATTCTCTATTCAAAATATGTCTCAAAGATTCGGATATACTTTATACAAAACATCATTATATGTCTTAATAGTTCATACAGATTTGAGACGGAGCTCATAAAATAATAAAAAAATTATTCTATAATTCATCCAAAACATGTCTCAAAGTTTCACAAGGATTTGAGACAAATATAAGATATTACTTATATTTTTTCAAAATATAATATAAAATATCAAAAAAAATTATTTTTTTATTTAAACAGTAACACATTCATTAAAAAAATATAGGGGTGCAAGGTATAGTTTTTGGTTAAAATTTTAGGCACAATTAATTGAATTTTAGTTTGGTTTTGAAACAATAAAAAACCCTAAATAACATTTTCTCAAAACCCTACTAATAATAACGGCATGTGATCTTCCCTACTATGGTGATACTTAGGACAGAGATAATGGCAGATAGAATCAGTGAGTTTCACGATTCAATTCTCTGTCACATTCTTTCTTTTCTTCCAACGAAACATGCTGCAACCACAAGCATCCTCTCTAAGAGATGGAAATCACTATGGCTTTCAGTCCTCACTCTAGACTTCGACTGCAAATCCTTCCAAGACATGACCTACCATGGATATTCTGTACACAAATTGATGCTCTTACGAAAAAGTGAACTTCCAATCCTTTCGTTACGTTTCAATTGCAACTACTGGTGTCCAATTCAAACCCAACGTGATGTTACTCTATTTGTTTCCTATGTAATGAATCGAGGAATAGAGAATCTTAACATTCACAATGACATGAAATTACCATCTAGTATTCTTAGTTGCAAGACCCTTAAGGTTCTTAAGTTGAAAGGAATAATAGTGAATGGTTTTTCTCATCAAGTGGATTTTCCTGTTCTTAAAATTCTTCATTTAAAGAGAATGAGTTTCGAACGGCATGAATTGGTTGTTAAACTTCTGTCTGGTTGTAAAATACTTGAGGAGCTGCAAACCAAATTTTTGTATATACTTAAGGATTCATTTGTTCCAGAGAAAGAGTTTGACGGCTTATTACCTAGTTTAATCAAAGCAAGAATTTCTTTTGAAGATTACATTATTCCTGTTAATTTGGTTCGTAATGTGGAGAATCTATATATGGAACAGGTATCACGAGTTGTGATTGCAGTCATTGTAGCGTGAATTTTGATGTCAATACATATTTTCTAATGTAGTGTCTTGTGTAACTCGTGCAGGAACAATTGATATGTTGTACTAAACTTCCCATGTTTCATAATCTGACACATGTGAAACTTAAACTTTTCTTTAATATGTGGGGTTGGTTGCAACAAATGCTTGAACAATGCCACAAACTTCAAAGTTTATTCGTAAAGGTTTTGATGATGTTTCAATTACTATTTTTTCTTTTTTAAGTATAATTTCGTGTATTTTAATGTTTGAATAAAAAGTTGTATGATTGTTTGACAGGGTTGTGAAGATCAAGACGAGATAAATGACCAAAGTTGGAAGGATCCACCAACTGTTCCAAACTGTCTTTCGTTGCACCTGAGAACATGTTGTCTTGCATATTGTAGAGGCACCGAATCTGAGCTCCAATTTGCAAAATATATTTTTCAAAATTCAAAAATACTAAAGACTATGAAAATTAAGTATAATTACAATGTAGATATGAAAGTAAAAGACCAAATAAAAATGGAATTATCTTCATCCGCAAAGGGCTCTACAATGTGTGAAGTTGGTTTTTGAAAACTCGGTATCTAATTCTATTACCGATTAATCCGGGGAACAGTCAAATGCTGTAATTTTATATCTAAAGATTTTGATATTTCTTTTCTATTGCAATTTTATTGGTGTAATTAGCTATAACCGAAGCATCAATCAAATGCTGTAATTTCTAAATTTTAGAGAAGTCATCAATTTATTTCTTTGTTCTTGTTAAGAGAGAATAAGATAAAATAAAAGAACTTTTCATTATTTAGCAGAGCAGAAAAGTTATATCTTTATACAAGATCTAGGCTCATATATATACTCCTATGAATAAAGGGAATACTAATAGTATGGGGAAATACTAATAATATGAGGGAATATAAAAGATATGACAGTTACAATATAATTATGTACATTAATATCTCCCCTCAAGTTGGACTATGGATTGAACATAGATTCAACTTGGACAGAAAAAATTTTTTTTGTAAAGTGTAGAGGCTTGGTGAACATGTCTGCTATTTGAGAGCTGCTTGGTACAGACAGTAAGTGTATGAGCTGTGACTGAATCTTCTCTCTAATAATATGACAATCTAGCTTAATGTGCTTACTTCTTTCATGAAAAGTGGGATTGTGAGCCAAATAAATGGCAGATTTGCTGTCACAGAAAACTGATGCAGGATTTGAGAATTGTATTTTGAGATCTTGAAATAAGTACTGCAACCATTGAATTTCAGAAGTGAGGGAAGCTAGTGCCCTATATTCTGCTTCAGTGGAGGATCTTGAAACAGTATTCTGCTTCTTTGATTTCCAGGAAATTAACGAGGAACCAATAAACACGCAATAACCAGTAATTGATTTTCTAGTTTCATGACATCTTGCCCAATCAGAATCTGCATATCCAGTCAGTTTTAAAGAACTAGAAACAGGGAAAAATAAACCTTTTGCAGGGGCAGATTTAAGATACTTCAAAATTGTAGTAGCAGCTGCATAATGAGGAACCAGAGGCTTAGAAACAAATTGACTCAAGTGTTGTACAGAAAATGAAATATCAGGTCTGGTATTGGTCAAATAAAGAAGTCTTCCTATGAGTCTTCTATAAGATGAAGGATCCTCTAAAAGAGCACCATCAGTACTAGACAGTTTGGTAGTTGGATTGAAAGGAATTTTAGATGATTTTGTTGCCAAAAGACCAACATCTTGCAATAATTCAAGGGTATACTTTCTTTGATTAACAAAAATACCCTTGGGAGACCTTGCAATCTCAAGTCCCAAAAAATACCTAAGTTTTCCAAGGTCTTTTGATTTTGAATTTCTGATCTAGAAAATGTTTAACAACTTGAATTTCTTGAGAAGAATTTCCAGCTAATACTATATCATCCACATATATTAATACTGCAGTAAATTCACTATTAGTAGACTTGGTGTATAAAGAGTGATCAGAAACAGATTTTTTGTATCCCAAAGAGATGAGTGCAGAAGATAATTTGGAATACCATTGTCTACTGGCTTGCTTTAATCCATAAAGGGATTTGTGCAATTTACAAACCTTATTAGAGCCAGTGATAGAAGGATAACCAGGAGGTAATGACATATATACTTCCTCGTTTAAATCACCATGAAGGAATGCATTGTTAACATCTAATTACTCAAGATCCCAACCTTTAATTGATGTTAATGCTAGCAAAAGTCTAACAGTAGTTATTTTAGCTACAGGAGAGAAAGTATCAAAATAGTCGATTCCTTCCATTTGGTGATACCCTTTTGCAACTAATCTAGCCTTGTATCTCTCAATGGAACCATTTGCATGATACTTTATTTTGTACACCCATTTACATCCAATTGGAGTTTTTCCACGAGGGAGATCAACTACTGACCAAGTTTTGTTTTCATCAAGTGCGAATAACTCAGCATTCATGGCTTTTCTCCAACAATCAAGTTTAGAAGCTTGGTTAAAAGTTTTAGGTTCAATAATAGCAGAAATTGAACAACAAAAAGATCTATATTCTGGAGCACAATTGTCATAAGAAAGAACAGATGAAAGTGGATAATTGGGATACAAATTATTATTATTAGCAGAACCTGTAGTAGAGTAACAATGATAATCTTCTAAGTAACTAGGACGAATGATTGTTCTAGTAGACTTTCGAAGATTATCATGAGAAGGTAGAGGAGTAAGATTAGGACTATCATGAGAAGATGCGGATAAAGGTGTGTGGCTGGAAGATGTTGGAGATGATACAATAGGATCATGTTCTATGTTAACAGAGTTAGGAGAGGTACAATCAGGTTCTATCATGACAAGTAAGGGTAAGGAATCAGGTGTACTAGAAACAGGATCATCAAGAACAAAATTTGATGGTATAGGCTTAGAAAAACCAGAGGCATTATGAACAGGTTTAGAGTTTTGGAAAGGAAAATATGTTTCATAGAAAACAACATTTCTAGAAACAAAAATATCATGTGAACTTAGATCATAGAGGATATATCCCTTAGTACCATCCTTAAATCCTAAAAAAACAGCCTTTCTAGCTCTAGAATCAAATTTGGTTCTATGAGCTTGTAAGGTAGTTGCATAGCTCAAACAACCAAAAACTTTAAGATGGACAAGAGATGGAGGTTGCTTGTAAAGTAATTCGTAAGGACATTTGAGATTGAGAAGTGGACTAGGAAGTCTATTTATGATATGAACAGCATGTTGAACACTAAAATTCCACATGGTTAAAGGGAGATTGGAATGGAAAGAAAGAGACCTAGCCACATTAAGGATATGTTGATGCTTTCTTTCAACAATCCCATTTTGTTGAGGTGTTTCAACACAAGACTTTTGATGAATTATGCCTTTAGAAGATAAGAAATCTCCCATGGCAAATTCAGTGCCATTATCTGACCTAAGACACTTTAAAGTTGTGTGAAATTGATTTTCAATAAAGGCAACGAAGTTAATGAGACTCTTTTTGGTTTCATCCTTTGTTTTAAGAAATATAACCCAAGTAAACCGTGAGTAATCATCAACCAAAGTAAGAAATAGTAGAATATGGACCCCATAAATTAGCATGTAAAATATCAAAAGCTGCAAGAGATTTTGATATACTTTTTGGAAAAGGTAATTTCTTTTGTTTAGCAAAATGACAAGAATCACAAGGTGACATATGATTCTTACTTGGTACAAAAGGGAAATTTTTGGAAATAAGTTGTAAACCACTATTTGAAATGTGGCCTAATCTTAAATGCCATAAAAGAGAAGGATCAGTTGTAGGTGTTTAATTGGCTGCATTATATGGTAAAACACTAATGTCTTGACTGATGTCATGACATGTATATGTGACTACATTGTAGTTACTGCAGGACTAGCTAACACAGGATTATTGAATGCTGTGATATTCATACCTGTCAACAGATACTAAGGAACAGAAGTTCTGTTAGAACTTAGTATTCATTTGCAGTCTGGTTATCAAGGAAGAACCAGACCTGGCATAAGGCCTACTGACTGAATGTCAAACTGGATGTTGTGACATTCATCATTGACAACAGCTACTGGAGATTAGGCAGAGTGGTGTTCTGCTATACTTCAGCATAAAACTTAGTTTGTTCTTCAAGAGAATAACAGAACTAACTTAAGGCCAAATGTATAAATGTTAAGTTGGACACTTTGACATTTATTAATGTAAGCTGTTACTGTAGTATGGTCATTTTGATCATGTACAGGTCAGCAAATTGTACAGTCTGTTTTCTGGAAAAACAGACTCAGCATATGGACCTTGATGTCAAGCTGAATGTCGTGACATTCGTGCCTGACAGCATATGCTAAATTGTAGGTTGTTCAGTTTTCTGTTTCAGCTTTTTCTCAGGCTATTCTTTAGGGATTCAACAGCTGAGAGAAAATCCAGGAAATCAACAACCAAGCTACATTCAATGAACCTAACAAATAGCCTATTTGTTAGCAACCTAAATGTTGAATTTGAGGGAACTTGTGTGACCTAAAATTCAGGAAAATACAGGTGCAAAAGCCCAGGTGCTGCAATATAAAAAGGAAGGCATTCCTTCATTCAGTCTCGGGGATTTTGAAGCGTGAAGAGTCAGTGTGTCCATCATACTTCACTGCTGTATTTTGTGAGTCTAGTATTAGACGTATCTTGTAAGCCAAGCCATTATCAAGTAGATGATTGCTTTGGCATAGGGTGTTCATTGAGTTGTAAGTGTTGTGTCACTCAAAGCTTTTAAGCGTGAGTGCTGTGTATCTTGATTTAAGCTGTGAAGCATAATCAAGAGTTGTTTTTGAAGTGTGACTTCAAAGTGTCTTTAATATCACTGAGGTGATTGAGGGGGAGTGAGTAGGAACTCTGATCTTAGGTTAAGATTGAAATTGCATTGGGTAGGGATTAAGTGATAAGTTGTAAACGGGTGAGTTTAGCTTTGAATTGATACTACTAATAGTGGATTTCCTCCCTGGCTTGGTAGCCCCCAGATGTAGGTCATGTTGGACTGAACTGGGTGAACAATTACTTGTGTTATTTACTGCACTTACTGTTAAGTTCTGCATAATCCCTGTCTGTGCAGAATTGGATGTCATAACAACCAGTGTGACATCCAAAGTCTGATAACTAGAATTTCAATTGGCATCAGAGCAGGCACCCTGCCTGTGAAGTTCTGGGTGAGATCTAGGGAAGTTACTTTCTAGTACCATGGACAAGGATTTAGGACACTCAAACAGACCACCCATGTTGGATGGATCTAATTATGATGACTGGAAGCCTCGCATGATAGCCTTCTTAAGGTCTCTAGACAGCAAAGTCTGGAGAGCTGTCAACAAGGGATGGGAACATCCAACGAGGACTGATGAAGATGGAGTCAGTGTGCAGATTCCCGAAGAAGATTGGGACAAGGAACAAGAGGCATTAGCTCTTGGAAACTCCAAAGCCTTGAATGCACTGTTCAATGGAATCACTAAGAACATCTTCAGGCTGGTGCACCATTGTGAACTAGCTAAGGAAGTTTGGGATACCCTCAAGGTAACTCATGAAGGTACTTCCAAGGTGAAGATGTCCAAACTTCAGATGTTGACAACCAAGTTTGAAAATCTGAGGATGAAAGAGGATGAGACTATTCATGACTTTCACATGAATATTCTTGAAATTGCAAACACCTCTGGTGGACTAGGTGAGAAAATGACTGAAGAGAAACTTGTAAGAAAGATTCTCAGGTCCTTGCCTAAGAGGTTTGCTATGAAGGTCACTGCCATAGAGGAGGCTCAGGACATCAGCAATATGAAGGTAGATGAGCTCATTGGTTCTCTCCAAACCTTTGAAATGGGCTTAGGTGAGTATGCTGAGAAGAAGAAAAGCATAGCCTTTATATCAAATGCTGAAGAGGAGTCAGAAGAAGGATATACAGGAGGTGATGAAAGTATATCAGAAGCCTTAGCCATGCTTGGGAGGCAATTCAACAAGTTCATGAAGAAGATTGATCAAAGAGGTAGACCTAATGTCAAGAACATCCCGTCTGACATTAAGAAAAGATCAACTTCTGAGGAGAAGTTCAACCATGGGAAGGGAATCCAGTGTCATGGCTGTGAAGGGTATGGACACGTCAGAGCTGAATGCCCTACTTACCTCAAATTGCAAAATAAGGGGCTAGCTATCACATGGTCTGAAGGAGATTCTGAAAGTGAATCTGAAGGAGAATTTGCCAAACATGTCACTGCACTAACCAGTGTGTGTGTCTCTGAAGATGACACAAGTGCAGATGAGCTGACATTTGATGAACTTGCTGCAGCATATAAGAAGCTGTGTACCACCAGTGCAGAAGTGCGTGCACAAGGAGAAAAGCAGAAGAAACTCATCAAGGAACTGGAAGATGAGAGACAGAAGCAACTGTCTGCCATAGAGGGGCTAAATGATGAGATAGCCCTTCTGACCTCCAAGCTGAACCAGATGACCAAATCCATCAGAATGATGAATAAGGGAACTGACACCTTGGAAGAAATTCTAAAGGTGGGACAGCAGTCTGGAACCAAATCTGGGCTAGGATTTGGAAAAAGAACTGAACACAAACGCCCAAAGGCTAGAGTTCAGAAGTTCAAACAGATGTCAAAGCCAATGTCTCAACATCAAGGAGCTAGGATGAATGATCATCAGAAGAGGAAATACCAGAATTGGAGGTGTCACCACTGTGGCAGGCTTGGTCATATAAAAGCCTTCTGCTACTGGATTCATGGCTTCCCTAACAGAGCCTCACCTGTCAGACCTAAGCATAAAACACGTAAGCGATGTGTTCCCATTAAGAAGCAACAATGGTATGCTAGGATAGCACACACTGCCCTAAGGGCTTCTTCCAGAGAAGACTGGTACTTTGACAGTGGATGCTCAAGACATATGACTGGTATGGAAAATCTACTGGTAGATATTCAACCTCACACCACCAGCTATGTGACTTTTGGTGATGGTGCCAAAGGAAAAATAAGAGGTGTGGGCAAACTGGACTGTTCTGGAGTGCCAAAACTGAACAATGTGCTGTTAGTAAGAGGACTAACTGCAAACCTCATCAGCATAAGTCAGCTGTGTGATCAAGGTTTTCATGTTCAGTTTACTAAGGAGCTGTGCATTGTGACAAATGGTGACAATCAGGAAGTTATGAGAGGAACCAGGTCCAAAGACAACTGCTACCTGTGGGAACCTGATCTCTCTAACTTTTCCACAACATGCTCCTCAGCCAAGGAAGAACAGGAGGTGAAGCTGTGGCATAGAAGACTTGGACATCTCCACTTGCGGGGAATGAAGAAGATCATATCCAAGGAAGCAGTCAGAGGAATGCCAAAGCTTCTGATTGATGAAGGAAGAGTCTGTGGAGAATGCCAAATGGGCAAGCAAACCAAGATGTCACACCCAAAGCTGGGACATTCCACAACCTCCAGAGTTCTGGAGCTGCTGCACATGGACCTAATGGGACCTATGCAGGTTGAAAGTCTTGGTGGGAAGAAGTATGCCTACGTGGTGGTTGATGACCATTCCAGATACACGTGGATAAGCTTCATCAGAGAGAAGTCAGATACATTTGATGTCTTCAAAGATCTGTGCATAAGACTTCAAAGGGAAAAGGACAGTTGTGTGGTCCGGATTAGAAGTGATCATGGTACTGAATTCAAGAATTCCAAGTTTGATGAGTTTTGCTCATCTGAAGGAATAAGCCATGAGTTCTCCTCCCCTATAACTCCTCAGCAGAATGGAATAGTTGAAAGAAAAAATAGAACTATTCAAGAATCTGCCAGAGCAATGATTCATGCAAAGAAGCTCCCTATGCACTTTTGGGCTGAAGCAATGAATACCGCGTGCTATGTTCACAACAGAGTCACCTTGAGAAAAGGAACCTCCTCCACTCTGTATGAAATATGGAAGGGCAGAAAACCCACTGTGAAGTACTTTCATATTTTTGGAAGTAAATGCTACATTCTCACAGATCGTGAACAGAGAAGGAAGCTAGATCCCAAAAGTGATGAAGGCGTATTTCTGGGATACTCCACTAACAGCAGAGCCTATAGAGTGTTCAACTACAGGACCAATGTCCTGATGGAGTCCATAAATGTCATTGTGGATGATAAAGAGGAAGGAACCGATGTCATGGAGGATGTTGAAACATTCCTTGACAGTCCAACTGACAGTCCAGTCAAGCCTGAAGAAGTACAGGAACCTTCTCCTGAATGTGAAGTAGAAGCACCCACCAAAGTGCCATCTATCAGAATTCAGAAAGACCACCCTAAGGATCTTATCATAGGGGATCCCACCAGTGGTGTAACTACCAGGTCAAGAGGAATAAACTCAAATTCCTGCTTTGTTTCCAAGGTTGAACCAAAGAATGTGAAAGAAGCCCTGACTGATGAATACTGGATCATTGCCATGCAAGAGGAACTCGAGCAGTTCACAAGGCATGAAGTATGGGAGCTGGTTCCAAGACCTGAAGGGTCCAACATCATTGGTACCAAGTGGATCTACAAAAACAAATCTGATGAGAAAGGAGTAATTACTAGAAATAAAGCAAGACTAGTAGCTCAAGGATACACTCAAGTTGAAGGAGTAGACTTTGATGAGACATTTGCTCCTGTGGCTAGACTTGAGTCCATCAGATTGCTGTTGGGGGTAGCATGCATCCTGAAGTTTAAGCTGTTCCAAATGGATGTGAAGAGTGCATTCTTGAATGGCTACCTGAATGAAGAAGTCTATGTGGAACAACCCAAAGGGTTCTGTGATCCTAACCAACCTGAGCATGTATACAAGTTGAAGAAAGCCTTGTATGGGTTGAAGCAAGCACCCAGAGCTTGGTATGAAAGGTTAACCGAATTTCTGACCTCAAATGGATACAGAAAGGGTGGCATAGATAAAACCTTGTTTGTGAAGGATGAAGAAGGCAAAATCATGATAGCTCAAATCTATGTTGATGATATAGTCTTTGGTGGAATGTCAGAACAAATGGTTAAAAAATTTGTTCACCAGATGCAGTCTGAGTTTGAAATGAGTCTAGTGGGAGAACTGACCTATTTCCTTGGAATGCAAGTAAACCAAATGGAGGACTCTATGTTTCTCTCCCAAAGCAAGTATGCCAAGAACATAGTTAAGAAGTTTGGTATGGATCATGCCAGGCACAAGAGGACTCCTGCTCCTACTCATCTGAAGTTAACCAAAGATGATGGAGGGCCTAGTGTTGATCAATGCCTGTACAGAAGCATGATAGGTAGTCTGCTGTATCTAACTGCAAGTAGACCTGACATTTCCTATGCAGTTGGAGTGTGTGCCAGATACCAAGCAGAGCCCAAGGTGAGCCACTTGAATCAAGTCAAAAGGATTCTCAAGTACATCAATGGGACGTGTGACTATGGGATGCTGTATTCACATGGGTCTAAGTCTGTCCTATCTGGGTACTGTGATGCTGATTGGGCTGGAAGTGCTGATGACAGAAAAAGCACATCAGGTGGATGTTTCTTCTTAGGAGAAAACCTCATATCGTGGTTCAGCAAGAAGCAGAACTGTGTCTCTCTGTCCACTGCAGAGGCTGAATACATAGCTGCTGGAAGCAGTTGCTCCCAACTGGTTTGGATGAAACAAATGCTCATTGAGTACAATGTCACTCAAAATGTTATGACATTGTTCTGTGATAATCTCAGTGCCATCAACATCTCCAAGAATCCCATCCAACATAGCAGGACCAAACATATTGACATTAGGCACCACTTCATCAGAGATCTGGTGGAAGACAAGGTGATCACTTTGGAACATGTAGCCACGGATCTTCAACTGGCTGACATATTTACAAAGGCTCTGGATGCTACTCAGTTTGAAAACTTAAGGAGCAAACTGGGAATATGTCTCTCTGAGACCTTATAGCAACCACTGATGTTTGGGATAAATTGTTTAATATCTCTGACTATTAAACAATTTGTACTAGGCTATGATTGGTCAACAAATCATAGCTATGCTGCTTGCAACAAGGGTGGATACAAGAGGGTAAGGAGACACCCTACAGAGAGAAGGCCACTGTACCTGCAGGAGTTCAAGGATGCTGTTCATGCAGGAGTGGTTCTGGATGTCAGAAACAAAATCATGGCATCTGATATGGTGGTACCTACTGTAAAGCAAAAGTGGGTGATCACTTGATCGAAGCTGTGAAGCAAGATCAAGTGGATGTTAACTTGGTTGAAACTGTGAAGTAAAACCAAGTCTGGAACTCTGTCATTGTGCTCTGACTATGTTGTTGGCTTTGGCAACATTTGTGACAAAAAGGGGGAGTAATAACCACCAATACCCCTGACAAACAGAGTGGGTCTCTACAACAGACTCTCATGACAGATCTGAAGATTCCCCCCCTGCAGCTGATGTTGAAGTTTAGGTGCAACTTCTAATATGTGTGTGCTGCTATGCGAAGTTTTTATTTAACTTCCATGTGTGTGAGTGTGCTGCCACTCTGAGTGTATTAGCTAGTAGTATTCCGCTGCCATGAACTCTGTTATGGGGATCAAAGTGTTTTAGCAAAAATTTTGCCAAAGGGGGAGTTTGTAGGTGTTTAATTGGCTGCATTATATGGTAAAACACTAATGTCTTGACTGATGTCATGACATGTATATGTGACTACATTGTAGTTACTGCAGGACTAGCTAACACAGGATTATTGAATGCTGTGACATTCATACCTGTCAACAGATACTAAGGAACAGAAGTTCTGTTAGAACTTAGTATTCATTTGCAGTCTGGTTATCAAGGAAGAACCAGACCTGGCATAAGGCCTACTGACTGAATGTCAAACTGGATGTTGTGACATTCATCATTGACAGCAGCTACTGGAGATTAGGCAGAGTGGTGTTCTGCTATACTTCAGCATAAAACTTAGTTTGTTCTTCAAGAGAATAACAGAACTAACTTAAGGCCAAATGTATAAATGTTAAGTTGGACACTTTGACATTTATTAATGTAAGCTGTTACTGTAGTATGGTCATTTTGATCATGTACAGGTCAGCAAATTGTACAGTCTGTTTTCTGGAAAAACAGACTCAGCATATGGACCTTGAGAGAAAATCCAGGAAATCAACAACCAAGCTACATTCAATGAACCTAACAAATAGCCTATTTGTTAGCAACCTAAATGTTGAATTTGAGGGAACTTGTGTGACCTAAAATTCAGGAAAATACAGGTGCAAAAGCCCAGGTGCTGCAATATAAAAAGGAAGGCATTCCTTCATTCAGTCTTGGGGATTTTGAAGCGTGAAGAGTCAGTGTGTCCATCATACTTCACTGCTGTATTTTGTGAGTCTTGTATTAGACGTATCTTGTAAGCCAAGCCATTATCAAGTAGATGATTGCTTTGGCATAGGGTGTTCATTGAGTTGTAAGTGTTGTGTCACTCAAAGCTTTTAAGCGTGAGTGCTGTGTATCTTGATTTAAGCTGTGAAGCATAATCAAGAGTTGTTTTTGAAGTGTGACTTCAAAGTGTCTTTAATATCACTGAGGTGATTGAGGGGGAGTGAGTAGGAACTCTGATCTTAGGTTAAGATTGAAATTGCATTGGGTAGGGATTAAGTGATAAGTTGTAAACAGGTGAGTTTAGCTTTGAATTGATACTACTAATAGTGGATTTCCTCCCTGGCTTGGTAGCCCCCAGATGTAGGTCATGTTGGACTGAACTGGGTGAACAATTACTTGTGTTATTTACTGCACTTACTGTTAAGTTCTGCATAATCCCTGTCTGTGCAGAATTGGATGTCATAACAACCAGTGTGACATCCAAAGTCTGATAACTAGAATTTCATCAGTAGAAACAGAATTACAAACAGGTGGAACATAGCTGGTGGAATTTGCATGATCTATGACATATAATCCTCCTTGAAGCCTAGCTATACCAATCACTGTCTTGGAACAATTATGCAAAATTTCACAGGAATGAGATGTGAAATTCACACAATAGTTATTAGTAATGGCTAGCTTAGTAACAGAAATTAAGTTCACATGAAAAGATGGTATGTAGAGAACATTAAGTAAGGTAAGGAAGGGTGAGATAGTGACGGTGCCTGCTATGGAAGCGAGAATTTGTGTTCCATTTGGTAAAGAAACAAATATAGGAATGATGTTCCTATATGTACTAAAATAACTCAGATCAAATGTGAAATGATCAGTGGCACCGGTGTCCAAAATCCGAAGATGTGAGCACTTACCGTTGCCATTAGAAGACTGAGAATTGAATGCAAGGGGAGATGTTGAAACAAAATTAGAAGCAGGTGGGATTTAAATTGTTGGACTAGACCAAGAATTCCATGATATTGCTCTTGAGTGAAACCAAAAAGCGGTTTTGAATTAGAATCCAATTGTGCGGAAGAACCATGTATTGTACCATTGGGTGGTGCAACACTGTTAGCCTGTGTTGACTGTGATGTGTTCTTGCCTTTACCCTTATAACCAATAGGATAACCATGTTTGATCCAACAAGTTTCAAGTGTGTGATTTGAGCGGTTGCAGTGTGTACAAAAGCGATTAGCTCCTTTTGAACTATAATTTTGGCCTTTACCTTTGAAATTGTATTTCCCATGGAAATTACCAGAATAAGAATTGGCCAAAAAAGCCTTAGAAGAATTCATATCAGGAGCATCATTAACAATTGAATCAATCACAAAATTTCCAATTTCTCTCTCTTGTTGAATTAAAATTGAGAAAACAGTATCTATGTCAGGTAAAGGATTCATCAACATTATTTGAGATATTGTATGAGAGAACTTGTCGTTTAATCCCTTAAGAAATCTAATGACATAATCTTGTTGACGATAAGTTTTGATTGAATCAATTGCTCCACAAGTACATGCAATTGCACACTTATAGTGAGGAATGGGTCTATAATTTTCCAACTCATTCCATAAAACCTTCAATTGAGTAAAGAAATCGGAAATATCAAGATTACCTTGACGAAATTTGTAGAGTTCTTCCTGAATATCAGAAATACGAAAAATGTCTCCTTGCGAAAATCTAATTCTGAGATTTTTCCAAACACTGGCAGCAGTATCGATCCATAAAACCGAACGCGCAATAGAATCAGAGATAGATCGATGAATCCAAGCTAAAACCATAGTGTTGCAGCGAATCCATGGGCCATAGAGAGGATCAGTTATCGAAGGTTTGGGAAAACTACCATCGACGAACTTATCTTTGTTCTTTGAAATCAAAGATATGTTCATGGATCTTGCCCATGTATGATAATTCTTGTGATCCAGAGGCGGAGAGACCAAAATCAAAGCTGGATTTTCGTTGGGATGCAAATAGTAAGGGTTTGCGGAATTTGTTGAGAAATCAGAATAATCTGTGGTAGCCATAATTGAAGGAAGATATTTGCAGAAATCAAAAAGAAAGATGCGAGGAATTTGTATGAGAATATTAGAATTGGAAAGAACAATGGCTACCAGAGCTTTATTGTTCTGATACCATGTTAATATTGAGAGAATAAGATAAAATAAAATAACTTTTCATTATTTAGCAGAACAAAAAAGTTATATCTTTATACAAGATCTAGGCTCATATATATATACTCCTATGAATAAAGGGAATACTAATAGTATGGGGAAATACTAATAATATGAGGGAATATAAAAGATATGACAGTTACAATATAATTATGTACATTAATAATTTTCTTTAAACTGTTAGAAGAGCATTTTTGTGGTGGAAAGACATTTATGGCATTGGAACAGTGTTCAATTCGGAAGTTAATTGGTTCAATGAATTCGTTTGTGGGAAAATCGGAGATGGCAATGTTATTGATTTCTGGCAGCAGTCTTGGATCGGTACGAAACCGCTTGCTGCTGTTTTACCAGATTTGTTTTGTGCTTTCGGTGTACCCCCGGAAACATAATTTCGACGGGTAAATGGATAGGTGAGATTTAGTCGTGGAATTTTTCGGGAAGCAGCGATATCCACTCGATTCAGGCAGCAGAGCAACTTTCGGAGTTGCAGCATTTGTTGGAGAATGTTCAGCTGAAGATTTTGGGAGAAGATTCATTTATTTGGAAATTGGGTGTCAATGGTTTTTCAACAGCTAGAAGTCATAAGCTGATTTCTGCGTTCAATAAATAGGTTTCCGCTAAGGACACATTGGTTCTCAGTGGTTTGACGTTTGTTGAATAGGTTACCTACAAAGCTGAATTTATTGAGAAGAAGTATTAATTTGAATAATTATACTTGTCCTTTTTGCTTTAATGCCGACGAAACTCTCTTCCATCTTTTCTATTATTGCGATGTGGCTCAATGGATTTGGGATGAAGGGTTGGCTAAGCATCGATATATGTGGGGAGCAGATTTCTTTAGTCTCTTTGTTTTGTATTTAAAGGAATTATGTTCTAGCAAATTCAAGATTGAGTTTCATAGTTGTATTTGGTTATCGGTTTGTTGGATCGTGTGGACGTTTAAGAATTCTATCATATTCAAAGGAGGGAGATTGGAGAAGATGGATATTTTAGGGATTATGTAGTGGTTCGTGGCTAAATTTTGTGGTTGAATCGATGTGAATTAGTTTATGTGGCAAACAAATCCTTCTCTTTTTAGTGGTTTTCCTATTGCTTTTTTCTTTGGTAATTTACTGGTGTTGTGGGTTGAGCACCCTTGTGCTCTTTTTTATATATTGTTTTTGCCTATGAAAAAAAAAACAAGTCTTTAACATATTTGCAACTAAGTCCTATAACATATTAATTTTTTTATATTGTTTTTTAATATTTAAATTTTATTTTTCGAAAATCAAAATTCATAAAACACATAAATATATTGTCACGATATTTTCAACAACAACTTCGTTTTCTTTCTCCAACCAACAACAACTTCGTTTTCTTTCTCTAACCAATAACAACTTCATATTCTTTCCCTCAATTTATAGAACTACCCACATTCATCTTTTTCCATCAAGTTGTAAAACAACCACTAACTAACGCGCATGTTTCACTTCTTCTTTCACCATTATAAAATGAGTTTTTTTCAGTATTATACAACGACCGAACCTTTAATATTCTCCCATACAATCGCTCAACACGCATGTTTCACTTCTTCTTTCACCATTGTAAAATGAGATTTTTTTCAATATTATACAACGACCGAACCTTTAATATTCTCCCATACAATCGCTCAACACATAGTTTATTGATGTTTGTATTTTCTCAGATACAATCACTCCTCACACAATTTATTGGTGTTCGTATTGATATTGTACTTTCAATATGTTAGCTATTCATTAAGTTAGATACATTTTATTTCAATTTGGGAATTAAGTTTTATGATTGATGCCATTATCCGTATTTCGATTTAAAATTTAGGGATTTTGATTTTTAATTTGTTAATTATTCAATATGTTGGTTAACATTTGATTTCAATTTGGGAATTAGGTTTTATGATTATTGTTGTCTTATGTTATGTTATATATTGGCCAATTTTATGGATAAGTATCGAGATTCTATTGTTGTTGATTTAAACAATGTTCATTACACTGATTCATCTGATGCAGAATATAGTGGTGATGAAGATCAAAATGATTTGAATCTAGTGGACATCAAAATTCAGATGATGAAGATGATGCTGATAATTAAGATGATGAGGAATCGGTTAGAGCGGAGTGTAACACCCTAAATTCAATTAATTTATTTAATTGAATTTAGTTGCATTTTATTTAAATTATTAAGTGATTTGTATGTTTTTATTTGAATAATCGGTGAATATATGCGTCAAGGTGGATATTGGAGAGAGTCAAGGGAATTGTATAAATTAATTGGAATATTTTAATTAATTTAAATTGAGTGGAGTAATTAAAAATAAGCTAGCGATAAAAAAAAAAAGTAGAATTTGGTGGAAATTTGAGTTATTAGAATTAATAATTAAAATAAAATAAATTAGAGTTAGTAAAGGGAGAAAGGGAAATATAGAAAATGTGAGAGTTAAATTGATGCTAGTATGATTGTGAAAAATTATCGAACAAAATGTTAGATGAAACCTATTATTTTCTCCGATCGTTTTCGCCATAACTTTAGTTCTGTAAATTCAAATGAGGTACGGTTTGAAACATTCGAAAGCTAACACTTATGGCTATCCCATAGTGATTTATTAAGAGGTTAGATGGGTACTAGAATATGTGAAATTTAATTATTTCACTTATTGTGTAATGATTGACGTTAAAACGAACGATTAATCGTTGTGAATGAATGCATTAATGATGAAGTGATGATAATATGAATTAATATGATTGAGTGCTATGTGGATGTTTATTGGATGTGTGAATATATGTTGTGAAGTGCAAGTATAATTATCTGAAGTGTTGTAAATACTTACTGATGATTGTTGAGATGCGTAATTCAGAGTGAGAATAATTGTTGATGCGTTTATATGCATGATTGTTTACAGTGATGTAAGCATTATTGTATTGTTGTCGTTGCATTATTGTATGACATACGTAATATGTTGTCGTGGAAGATGTGAGTCACAAGTTCAAGGCTTGAGAGTAATGACTTGTCCAGAGCTAATATGAGAGGGTGTAGTCACATGGTGTGTGATATGTCGATGGTGTGTGAATTTCCTGATGTTTTCGACTTGCCTTCTGAACATGAAGTTGAGGTCGCCATATATGTAGTATTTGGTACTAGACCTATGTCAATGGCTCCATAGAGGAGGAAGGTTTGCATCAGAGTTGGATGAGCTTGAGAAACAGTTAAAGGATCGGCTTGAGAAGAACTCCACTCTTGAAAGAAAGACAAATTTTAAGGTCACTGAATTTTCCAAATTCTGCACAGTAATGTATCACCTCCTCACCGTAGCAACTTTCTTCGATAGGATCTTTGGCAACCAAGCATAGTTGAGACCATAAATCATCTATGGGTACATTAATTCTGTAATTGACGGTAACATCTTGCAGGTCCTATATTCAACACCAAACAAAATTAAAATCAAATCTCACATTGTCTGCAAATGAAGTCTCGTCGAAACTGCTATGAACTATAATCAAAGTCGCGTTGTCTGCCATTGAAATCTCACCGAAACTTCAATGCTACATTTGAAGTCACATTATTGGCCATTTGAAATCTCATTGAAACTGCAATGCAACTACAATTGAAGTCGCATTGTCGGCATTTGAAGCCTAATCGAAACTGCAATGCAACTACAATCGAATTCACATTGTATCCAATTGAAGTCATATTGAAACCCTAATCGAAGTCGCATTGTTTGCAATTGAACTCTCATCGAAACTGCAATGTAACTACAATTGATGTCCCATTATCTGCAATTGATGTCATATCGAAACTGCAATGAACTACCATTGAAGTCGCATTTTCTGCAATTGATGTCATATCGAAACTGCAATGAACTACCATTGAAGTCACATTTTCTGCAATTGAACTCTCATCGAAGCTGCAATGCAACTACAATTGAAGTCGCATTGGCTGCAATTGAAGTCTCATCGACCTTATATAATCCAATTAGATTTTAGACACACAACTATAATTTGAGCTACGACATAACTCATAATTGTTTTTGATGTCATCGAAACTGCAATGCAATTAAATCAAAGTCTCATCGGCCTTGTTAACAACACTACTACAACTGCTACTACAACATCTAATCAAAAGCATTGTAACAAAAAGCATTTACAAAAATCGTTATACCTCATCGTTCAGAGAAACCTCATGAGCAACATTTCCATTTGATAAAATCTGTCAACGAATCTGAACTTTGAAACAATAAAAATGAAAATAAAACACTTACTTTTTAGTTTATCCAAAATATATCTCAAACTTTTGTATCAATTTCAATATTTCTTACGGATTTGAGACGGAGCTCATAAAATAAAATAAAAAAAATTGTGTATATAACTCATCCAAAACATGTCTAAATGTTTCACAAGAATTTGAGACATATAATAGAAAATATCAAATTTTCAATTTTTATTTATTTTTAATTAAACAGTAACACGGTCCTTAAAAAAAATATAAGGGTGCAAGCAAGGTATAATTTTAGGCCCAATTAATTGAATTTTAGTTTGGTTTTGAAACAATAACAAAAACCTAAATAACATTTTTTTAAAACCCTAAATATAAAGTGTACTCACTACAAACCCTTTTCATATTTGAAACATTAGGATTGAACTAATTACGGCATGTGATGCTGAGGACAGAGATAATGGCAGATAGAATCAGTGAGTTGCATGATTCAATTCTGTGTCACATTCTTTCTTTTCTTCCAACCAAACATGCTGCAACCACAAGCATCCTCTCTAAGAGATGGAAATCATTATGGCTTTCAGTCCTCACTCTCGAATTCGACTGCAAATCCTTCAAAGACATGGCCTCATTTGGATATTATATACACAAATTGATGCCCTTACGAAAAATTGAACTTCCAATCCTTTCGTTTCGTTTCAATTGCAACTACTGGTGTCCAATTCAAACCCAATGTGATGTTACTCTATTCGTTTCCTATGTAATGAATAGAGGAATTGAGAAACTTAACATTAGCGGCGACATGAAATTACCACCTAGTATTCTTAGTTGCAAGACCCTTAAGGTTCTTAAGTTGAAAGGAATAATAGTGAATGGTTTTTCTCATCAAGTGGATTTTCCTGTTCTTAAAATTCTTCATTTAAAGAGAATGATTTTCGAACGGCATGAATTGCTTCTTAAACTTCTCTCTGGTTGTCATATACTTGAGGAATTGGAAACCAAATATTTATGTTAATGGTTGGCGTGTTCTAGCAAAAGAGTTTGATGGCTTGTTACCTAGTTTGGTCCGTGCAAAGATTTATTGTCATGATTATATTATTCCTCTTCATTTGATTCGCAATGTGGAGAGTCTACATATGGAACAGGTATGTAATATAGATTTTAATTTTCTGTAAATTCATGATTTTTTTAACTGTAGTCCATAGTTTTAAATTGCAGTTGCGGACGTGGTTGCACGAGTTGCAATTGCAGTTGTGTCGGGGACTGCAGTTGGTTATATAGAATTCTCATGTACTGTCTGGTCACTTGTGTAACTCATGCAGGCACAATTGAAAGGTTGTAGTAAACTTCCCATGTTTTATAATCTGACACATGTGAAACTTAAATTTTTCTTTAATATGTGGGGTTGGTTGCAACAAATGCTTCAACAATGCCACAAACTTCAAAGTTTAATCATACAGGGTTGTGAATATCAAGACCAAAGTTGGAACGACCAAAGTTGCAACAATCCACCAATAGTTCCAAAGTGTCTTTCATTGCATCTGAGAACATGTTGTCTTGCAAGGCACGGAATCTGAGCTCCAATTTGTAAAGTATATTTTGCAAATTTCAAAAAGACCGAAGACTATGAAATTTAAGTATAATTACTGTGCAGATATAAAAGCGAAACACGAAATGACAATGGAATTATCTTCATTCGCAAAGGGCTCTACAATGTGCGAAGTTGTTTTTGAAAACTCGATAACTAATTCTATTACCGACTAATCCGGACAACAGTCTAATTCTGTAATTTTATATGTATATGGAGAGTTTAGTAATTGTGAAAATTATACAAAGTTTAGTAATTGCCAAAATTGTAATATATTTTAGAAAAAGGTACCATCAGCGTGAGGGATGCTAGAGCATATATTCCCCGCCTCTCTTGAGATCTAGATACCATGCGGCAGTAAATCCCCATCAACATCATTTAGAGAAATATCAGGATCCTTTGATACAACAAGACTTGAAGGATATTCTTGTAAATATCTTATTTTTATTTTTATTTTTAAGTAGTAATTTATGTTTGGATCTTATTTTCACTAGGCTAGAATTATATATATATATATATATATATATATATATATATATATATATATATATATATATATATATATATATATATATATATATATGAACAAAAGGAATAATTTACAGCCAATGACGGATAATAAAAGAAATTCAGAATTATTTTGATATATGTTGTTTATTGTCTTTGTAATAAAGATGTAAATAAATTTATGGGTCTTCAATTTCAAAGTTCATATAAATTTACCTGTCTTCAATTTGAAAGTTTATAGTCTCTATGAATAATAATCATTTAGATCATCAAATTTTTTGAACTATAATACACATGTTTTCGTCCAGATATAACCATACCAGTCAGATTATTATTTTTTTGTTTAGTTTCCTTCTTTCTCTTACAATCTCTTTTGAATATAATCATACCAACAATATTTAATTTCAATTTAATTGTTACGAAGTTATTCTTTGGTTTAATTTCCTTCCTTCTATTTTAAAACATTTTTGTGAATTAGCTATATGAAATAACTGATGTTTTTATTATTTATAAAAAATATTTTATTCCTTTACACAAACTATTTCTAACAATACTATAATTAGTGCATATAGATAATATCTAATTTTTATTTCTAACAATACTATAATTAGCGTATATAGAAAATATTTAATTTTCATTTCAATTGTTATGAAGTTTTATTTTTTATTTCTTTCTAATTGTGGCTAATAATAATCTATCATTCTACATTCATATTTAATAATTAATGACTTATTAAAAAATTAAAATTTATTTCTCGCTTTTTAAATTATTTATCAATCCAAATTCTGACTCTAAATAAAACGGAAGCTCCATTTTACAATATTAGTGACATTATCTACCAATCAAAATTTTAATTTTGTAGTTAGTATCATATTTAAAAAAAATCAAATTGAATCTCAATTTCTCACTATTTACTAATTATCTATCAATCTAAATCTTCAACCTATAATTAAGGACTATTAGAAATTTTGAAATTATATTTCTTACCTATTATTGATGATAATTATCTACAATTCCAATTTCTAACTCAACAATTAATGTAATATTAAAAATTTTGAAAGTGTTTTTTTCATTATATTTTAGTACAATTATTATTGTTTTATAATTGCCAATAAATCAATTATTCTCTTTGAATAAAAATAAATTAAACTAAATTATAAATTTAACCATGAAGTTGTTCTATTATCTATTATTCAATCATTAAATTTTAAGATACAAACTAATTGATAAATTTTAGTACAATTCTTATATTGTTTACAATTACATCGATTTTTTTTATTACTCCTTAAAATTTAAGTTATTCTCAAATGTCCTATTAAACTCATATAATAGTTATTCAAATAAATTCACTCGGAAAAAAATTCTATCAAAATAATCAATTAATTTTCTCTATTACTTTTAAAATTCAATCTTTTTTCAAATATGTGTTTATAAAACTACATATAATAATTATTCAAATATAATTATTTAAAAATTACTCAATACAAAAAATCTAAAATTTTGATAAAATTTAAAATTTCATATAGAGTGACATTAATATATTATAGATCAACCGCGCAACGCGCGAGTTATATTCTAGTTAAATGTAAAAGGTAGAGCTTTGTTGCAAACATATTGTAGCTGTCATCAATCAAACAATATTGTTGATGCGGTAACTTCTTCAATTGTTTTGGATTGCAGTTGTGGTGTGATTTTTTAATTTAAAATCGCACATCTGATTGCATTAGGAATCGAATGAGATAATTTCTCAATGTTATTTTCATAAAAACTCCCAATATCAAAACCTTAAAACTCAATTTAATTTTAATGTAATGAAAAATCTTAAAATATTTTTCAAATGTGCATTTCAAACACATATCAATAGAAATTCTCTCGTAACGACCACAATGTGCATCACAACAACCGCAATGACCCCAGTTATACTCGCGACTGCAACTGTAATTTAAAACCATAGTATTGTTCTTCTTAAGGTCTTAAGTTTGAGTATAGTAGCTATACTTATTTTTCATAGTCTTTAGTACTTTTGAATTTTGCAAAATGTATTTTGCAAATTGGAACTATGGGTGGATCCTTCAAACAATTTCATAAATTTCTGTATTTCAAACATTTAAATACATGAAATTATACTTAAAAATGAAAAAAATATATAAAATTGAAACATCATCAAAACATGTATGATTAAGCTTTGAAGTTTGTGGCATTGTTCAAGCATTTTTAGGAACCAATCCCGTGTATTATCCCAAAATATAGGGAAAATTTTAAGTTCTACATGTGTTGGGAAGTTTAGAACACTGCACCAATATTATCTGCATGAATTACACAAGACACATGTAGAGATTCTTATAATCGAAGATTCTTATTTTCAAGAACAATATGTTGATCAACACATAGTTTGAGATGTAAGTATTTGAGGGTGTAACTGATGTTAGCCGGTTATCATTGAATATAGTTTATTTTTTATGTCGGTTATAATCGGTTACAGACCCGAGATTTTGAATTTTTTTGTTATGTAGTTACATGTTTTATTGGGATTTTGCATTTTCTTGGGATTTTGTATTTTGAGTTGATGTGGCTGTTCTGCTCCATTTTTAAAGAAATAATACTTAAAGTTTTTTTTTTTTGGAATTTGAAGCATGTCTTGGATTACTTTTTGGTTTGGTTATATTCAATATCCGAAAGATTATATGGTATATTAAAAATAAAAAAATCATGATGGTTCTTGGAATTATACCTCAATTTTTTTTTCTGGATGAAGTGAAAACATTGTCATGAAATCTAGGAAATATCCACTAAATCGAGACCAAATTTCCACCTCCAAACGCCATCAAACCAAACACCTAAGATAGGGAATTCCACTTAGATTTAGTAACATTGTAGAGTCAAATGGACCCTTAGAAGATTCGGAGGAAGACCTAAAAGTTGAATGCAGTGATGTCTGGTGGATGTTTTCCACTGTGATTATTCTGATTAGATTATTGTGGACATCTAATGTACTATTCTTATATAACAAGTATTTGAGTAATTCTTGAATGTTATTTATATCATGTTTGTTTTAGTATTTCAATGTTTTACGTAATATGATTCTAGATAGAGTTATATGTGGTGTTACAATTTGTGTCAATATTTCACACAAATTTGTAACAAGACTCACAAAAATGAAAACAAAACACTAATTTTTTATTTTATCCAAAATATATCTCAAAGTTTTATATCGATTTCAATATTTCTTATGTATTTGAGACGGAGCTCATAAAATAAAAATAATTTTTTTTAGTATACAACTCATCCAAAACATGTCTAAATGTTTCACAAGAATTTGAGACATATAATAGAAAATATCAAATTTTCAATTTTTATTTTTTTTAATTAAAAAGTAACACAGTCATTAAAAAAATATATGGGTGCAAGGAATTATTTTAGGGTTATAATTTTAGGCCCAATTAATTGAATTTTAGTTTGGTTTTGAAACAATAACGAAACCCTAGATAACATTCTTTTTAAAACCCTAAATATATAGAATACTCACTAATAACGGCATGAGGACAGAGATAATGGCAGATAGAATCAGTGAGTTTCACGATTCAATTCTTTGTCACATTCTTTCTTTTCTTCCAACCAAACATGCTGCAACCACAAGCATCCTCTCTAAGAGATGGAAATCATTATGGCTTTCAGTCCTCACTCTCGACTTCGACTGCAAATCCTTCGAAGACATGACCTACCATGGATATTCTGTACACCAATTGATGCTCTTACGAAAAATTGAACTTCCAATCCTTTTAATGCGTTTCAATTGCATCTACGCTCATGATCATTCAACTCGCAACCAAAACAATATTAATCTATTTGTTTCCTATGTAATGAATAGAGGAATTGAGAATCTTAACATTAGCGCTGACATGAAATTACCACCTAGTATTCATAGTTGCAAGACCCTTAAGGTTCTTAAGTTGAAAGGAATAATAGTGAATGGTTTTTCTCATCAAGTGGATTTTCCTGTTCTTAAAATTCTTCATTTAAAGAGAATAATTTTCGAACGGCATGAATTGCTTGTTAAACTTCTCTCTGGTTGTCATATACTTGAGGAATTGGAAACCAAATATTTAGGTTTTCGTAATGGTTTGGGTGTTCCAGCGAAAGAGTTTGATGGCTTGTTACCTAGTTTAGTCCGAGCAAAGATTTATTGTCATGATTCTATTATTCCTCTTCATTTGGTTTGCAATGTGGAGACTCTACATATGGAACAGGTATGGCAATATAGATTTTAATTTTCAATTCATGATTTTTTTAACTGTAGTCCATAGTTTTAAATTGCAGTTGCGGAAGTGCTTGCACGAGTTGCAATTGCAGTTGGTTATATAAAATTCTCATGTACTGTCTTGTCACTTGTGTAACTCATGCAGGCACAATTGAAATGTTGCAGTAAACTTCCCATGTTTCATAATCTGACACATGTGAAACTTAAATTTTTCTTTAATATGTGGGGTTGGTTGCAACAAATGCTTGAACAATACCACAAACTTCAATGTTTAATCATACAGGGTTGTGAATATCAAGACGAAAGTTGGAACAACCAAAGTTGGAACGATCCACCAATCGTTCCAAAGTGTCTTTCATTGCACCTGAGAACATGTTGTCTTGCAGATTGTAAAGGCACCGAATCTGAGCTCCAATTTGCAAAGTATATTTTACAAAATTCGAAAATACTAAAGACTATGAAAATTAAGTATGATTGTTGTGCAGATATAAAAGCAAAACACCAAATGACAGCGGAATTATCTTCATTCGCAAAGGACTCTACGATGTGCGAAGTTGTTTTTGAAAACTTGATAACTAATTCTATTACAGACTAATCCAGAAAACAGCATGCTGTAATTTTATTAAACTTTTTACTTCTCATTTTTAACTTTTTACCTTTGCCCATAAATTATATTATTATATTAATATGTAGAATATAAATAACGGTGTCTGTGTCCTATGATTTGTACATTAGTGGAGTCCTCGTGTTCGTGTCTGTGTCCTATGATTTGTACATTAATGGAGTCCTCGTGTTCGTGTCCGTGTCCGGACTTCATAGTTATTTGATATATGATATTCAAATTCTAATATAGTATTAAAGCACTCGTTTTAAATGAGTTTCAATTATGCATAAAAAATTCCAACAATCTTAATTGTAGTTATTTTCTCAAAAACCCTTGTCAGTTTCATTGCAATTTTTTTATGTTACCTTCTTTTATATATATATATATATATTAACGTCCATTATATGAAAAAATTGCAAGAAAATATAGTAAGATACATGACTTTTATTATTTACGTCCATTAGATTAGAATTGATGACAAATAATAAAAGAAAATATAGTAAGATACATGACTTTTTTCAAAAGAAAATTTTCAAGAAAAATTCTACGGTAAAATCATCAAAATAATTTTATTAATCATTATATGAAAAAATGTTTTTAACTAGGGATTAAACTCCTTACTAGTATAAAACACCCTTCACAAAAAAATTGTGAGGCGATAAGTCGTCTATCTAAACAGGTCATCGCAATTTATTTGCGAGTGGCCTGCCATGTCGCTATTCTTTTTGGGGCTAAGCCTCTCATAAAATGTAATCCTTGAATGTTCTCTTGCTGACATGCAAGTGTATGCGAGGATTAGAGACACAGTGTGTCAGTATTTTCCTAGGGGCAAAGCCATCTAGGTTTTGGTATCTGTGTGGGAATTAACTCCTCACAAATTGGTTAATATATGTTTTGGTATTTGTGAGGAGTTTAACCCCTAGCAAATGTTTACTATATTGTATAAAAAATATTATAATTATTCCATTATAAATATAATAATAATAAAATACCATCAATATAATAAATAAATATATATTATTAAAATTTTTAAAATAAAATTTAAATTAAATTATAAAATAAAGTAATTCATGATTTAAAGGTGACATAACAATAAATAGTCTCCACATTCACCAAAGTTAAGTTTAAAAATACATATTAAAAGTTTCTTATTCCAACAAACTTAATTATCTTCTTCTTCCTCAATTCCTCCATATCCACTGACTCGGTCATATCTAGGGGTGTTCAAAATTTTGGTTAACTGATCCAAATATCTAATCTGAACTGAATTGAACCATAAAAAACTTAAACCATTTAAATGGTTAATAAATTGAATTATTTATTTTAACCAATTCAATTAATCTAATTGAATTTAAAAACCAGTTTAAACTCTTATAAACTCTTTCTACAATTTTATCTAAAATATAAATACTATTATTTCACAAATTCAATAAACTTAATAAATCATTATATTAAAATGATAAATATTTTAATTATAATCTTTTAATATTTTTTAGTTAGTTACTATTATCATAACATTTTCATTTTCACATTACGTGTTCTTCCCCAAATATGAAATATGAACCCTAAATCATCTTCTCTCCAATTCAAACTCAACATCAATTTCAATTTCACCTTCTATTTGTTTTGAATCGATTTCGATTTCAATTGATTTCAAATTTCACTCGATTTCATTTTCGATATGTTCCATTTTCACTGGGCTTCGATTTAACTCGGTTTCGATTTAACTCGGTTTCGATTTCACCAGATTTCACCTTCTCTACTCGGATCTTGCTCGTAGAAACTCTTGTCTCGACTCTTTTTGAGGTAAACCTGTTATTTTCTGCTCTCAATTTCACTTTGAATTGAAATAATATCTGAAAATTGCTTTTAGTCTTGATAGGATTTTATTTGAATTTTAATCTATTGGTTGATTTGTGTTCTCCTGAAAATGATGGTTCAGTTCCAGTAATTTTAATCTTGATAGGATTTTTTTAATCTGTGTTCTCCTGAAACATGCTATTAGTTCAATAACGTTGTGTAATACAGAGGCTTTTCACTTATAGCTCTCACTATTTTAATCTTTTTTGCTTATATTTTGTTACAAAAAGAGTACTTAGAAGTTTTTGTCCAGAGGAGCTAGTGCTCTTGCGTAGTTTTGTTTTCCTATCTTGTTTCTGTTTCTTGTCCTTTCAGGTCTCCAATGTTCTAAGATAAAATAAAGGTGAAGCCTCAAACTATTTGTGTTGCGTTGCATATCTAACAAAACTATCTCCTAGTCTTGCAGTTATGCCTTGGAGTTGCTGAGATTCCGTGAGGCAAGAGTTGAAGTTATTGTAAAGGTAGTCTTAAACTTGTTCTATCATAAATTATCAGTCTAAGTCTTGTTATTAACATTCAGGTTTTGTTTCTCATAATTCTTCTACCACATATACAGGATTTCAGAAAGAGATGGGACAGACAATCTCAAGCATTTTACAACTTATTTAGACAGGCTGACAGAGTTGAAAAGCTGGCCAGCGTTATCGAGAGATTGGTCTGTATTATATTTTGATAGGAAAACTAATAATGAATCATATCAGGACATTTTTACATACCATGTTTATGTTCGGATTATAGTAACTGAGGCCTAATATAGCTTTTTAAAGTAAAATACTTATTGTTGGAAAAAACCATGCTGGAAATTGCTTCTAATTTACATAACAAAAGAAGATTATTGTAAGAATATAAGTGAATAACAATTTATCTTATGGCTTTTGCAGCTAGCTTCTCCTTATAGATCGGACGGATGCTTAAAACTTTTCAGCAAAATTCTAGTAACTTTGATATGGATGGTCATGACAGTGTTATGGACTTTGAGACAGAAGAACATATTGGTTCTACACCTCCAGTTTCTAATAATGTTGGTTTGTTGCCTCAAAAGCGCAAAAATCGGTCAGAATCATGGAATCATTTTACACCGATGTCGTCGAACACATAAATGTCAAAGTTAGCAAAATGCAAGCATTGTGGCTCCTTAATCAAGTATAATGGTGGAACAAGCGCTATGCTAGCTCATTTGAGAAGATGTAGTGATAATTCAGACAATGCGGTGAATGTTACGATGCATGAACCATCTTCAAGCTCAATGGAAAATAGGGAAGCGGTTGTTAATTCATCTCCTTCGACTCCCAAATTTGACCAAGAAGTTAGCCGAATGGACTTGACAAAAATGTTTGTAGCCATGGAACTTCCGTTTCAAAAGGTAGGGCATCCATATTTACATAGGTTCATTTATGGCTTACAACCAAAATTTAAGTTCCCATCACGCAATACACTAGCACGTGATATTTTGAAGAATTGGGACGTGGAGAAAGCGAAGATGAGACTATTTTGTCACAAAATTGTCGCCGAGTTTGTATCACTACAGACACATGGACATCTACCCAAGACTCTAATTACATGTGTCTCACAGGGCATTACATTGATAACAATTGGAAGCTACAAAAAAATATTTTGAATTTTACTCAAGTCACAGACTACACAGGATAGATTATGGCCAAAACAGTTAAGAAGTGCTTAAATGGTTGGGAACTAAATCGTGTGCTTAGTGTTACCGTGGACAATGCATCTCCAAATGACGTCGGAATTCAACATCTCAAAAGATGGCTTCACTCTCAGAATGGCATAGTTTTGAATGGAGAATATCTTCATACACGTTGTTGTGCCCACATATTAAACCTTATTGTAAAGGATGGGATGAAAGAAGTTGATGATTCTATTGTAAGAATTCGTGCAGCGGTGAGGTATGTGAGGCGTACTCCTTCGAGGTTTCAGAGATTTAAGAAATGTATTGATCATGAAACAATTGGATATAAAGGTTATGTTGGGAGAGATTGTGAGACTCAGTGGAACTCAACATATCTAATGTTAAAGGGTGCATTAAAATATAATAAGACCTTTACAGAGTTAGAATTCAGAGATCGGAAATATTTTAATGAAATGAGTAAGGACAAAGGAGTGCCTAGACCGGAAGATTGGGAGCATGTTGAGTTAATCCTTCCATTTCTACAGATATTTCATGAAGCTACAGAGTGTATTTCAGGATCTTCTTATGTGACAAGCAACATGTATATGCTTGAGGTTTTTGGTGTTGGAAGAAGCATTCTGAACATGTGTAATTCGGAAGATCAAAAGGTAAGGTCAATGGCTATAAAGATGAAGGCAAAGTACAATAAATATTGGGGAAAACCTGACCACCTTAACATGTTGTTATTGATTGCAATGGTATTAGACCTAGATGTAAATTGAAGCTTGTGGTATGGATGGCAACTAGGATTTATGATACTAGTGATGCAGAATATTTGAAAACCAAGTTGGGTTCATATTTGAAGTCTATTTTTGATGAATACTCTGGTAGGGCAGTGTCTCGTCTAGGTAGTTCAGTTAATCTATCAGGTGGTTTTAATGCAGTTAATGATCCGTACCATTGTGCTGAATTCTACCAATCAGATGAGTGCAGCACATCAGAGACAGAATTACAGAAGTATATTCAAGAAGAAGTAGAAAACCGTCCTCCAAATTTTGATGTGCTAGAGTGGTGGAAGGTGAATTCAAGCCGATATCCAATACTTGCAAGCATTGCAAGAGAGGTTTTAGCCATACCGATATCCAGTGTAGCCTCTGAATCAGCTTTCAGTACCGGAGGAAGAATCCTTGATGCATATCGTAGTTCTTTAACATCGGCTAGTGTGGAAGCACTTATGTGTACTGAAGATTGGCTCAAAGGAGTAGTTCCATCTTTTCTTAGTAGTGAGGATCTCGATAATATTGATCGAATTGAGGATGGTAAGATGTCAAAAGATATAAAAACTAGTGTCTTATTACTTTATTATTACATGTTAAATTTTCATTCTTTCTTTTGCAGAACTATATTTTGCGCCAGATGCCGGAAGTTGCTCATCCTTTGTGTCAGTTGTTGATGATTGAGGGTAAGATTTTTTTCACTTGATATATTCTTTTAATAATCTAGTCCTTCATTCTTCTGCAGGATCTTGCGCCCGAGCGTGCTTTTGCTGATTTTGTTCTCTACAATTTGGTGCAGATCAATATTACTTTATGTTTCAGTTAGTGTATTTCTCATTTTGCATGGCTACTAAATGAATCAATCTCTGCTGAATGGGATTGGAATTAATCTTTGTTAGCTGCTGATTTTGTTCTCTGCAATTTGGTGCAGATCAATATTACTTTATGGTTCATGATTATATATGTGGATGTTGAATTTTGAATTATGTAGGATTGTTAGGTAAGGTTGATTTGAATGAATGTAATGGTAGAATGATTTTGTGGAAAGGGTACTTATTTTTGGAGGCCCAATGAAACTCACATGAAATTAATCAGTTAGTTGGAAATGAATAAATCTGTTAGTGAGGTTTCGAATCTCTGTGGTGCGTTTGTTAGCTTATCATGGAGCTCGATTTGTTCTTTTGAATCAAAATGTGCAGGTTTGGTTAGTGTGAAGAGTTAGTTAGGAAATTGGTTTTTTCTATTAGATTGAAATGTTGAGAAGTTAGGTGGAATGGTTTCAAATGAAATTCACGTGAAATGTAAATTTAAATTCAATTTCTGCTTGTGAAATACAGTAGTTATTGATCTATTTTGAAATGAACTTGGACTTAAATTGTAATTTCGTTTTAGGTTAGTTTCGAAGTCAATTTGAGAATAAGTTGATAGTGGAATTTCAGTTGATTTTAAAGTTAGTATTATTTTGCATATTCTGCAGAATGTTGTTAGCAGGGCAATGTTTGTGTTAATTTTTTCCTGACAAATTATTGGTCTCGTTCTGGTGTAGCAGTAGGGCATTATCCTCATGCTAACTTGTTTTCTTTTTTTTGCTTGGAATTGAATGATATCACATGGTGAAACTCATATTGCCGTGCATGGATGATTTTGCAGGTTGGAGATGGCTTGGATTTCCTTTGAAGAAGATGGCCATGGGAAATTGTGGTTGAAAATTGGATGTTAATGCTTATGAGCTTAGATTAAAAATTAGAACTTTTAGGTCACATGTTAGTTTAGGTTCATTTTTGGAATGTTCATTTGTAATGTGCAATGAGTTTATCATGGAAATTATGTATTAAGATGAACTTATGGTTCATGATTATGTATGTGGACCATTTTCTGATATGATATAAGTGTATAGCAGAAAAAGTTGTCGGCTGTTGCATTCGCTGATGAATATGAATTCAATTTTTTTAAAAACAAAAAAGAAACAGTTTTTAAAAAATCCAGATTTGAAGTCAATATTTAAATTCAATTTTATTATAAAAACAAAAAAGAAACAATTTTTTTAAATATATAAAAAAACCAGTTTGGAATTTGGTGAAAAAATTAATCCAATTTTTTAAAAAATTGGTTTTAAACTGGTTTAAATAAATTAAACTGGTTTAAAATTATGAACCGGTTCTGAATTGGTTTTAAACCGAATTGAATTGATTAAATAGATTAACCACTTTTTGCTAAATTGGTTTTTAAAACTGCATTGAACCATTAATATGGTTCAGTTCAATTCAATTCATGAACCACGAACACCCCTAGTCATATCCATCACTAGAACCTTGGTTCATCTACGAGGTTCTAAATTGTTCAAATCTCTGTTCGCCTTCATTTGGAACCCAAATTGCTTTCTCATAATCCATTTTTTTCTCCCCAATTCTTCCTCCATCTCTGTTTGTTTTCTCCTCATTTCTTCCATTTTTTTTTCATTTTTTGGTGTTGTTTCGTGCGTTGCCTCGGTATGCACTAAATTTCTCATAGTTTCTAGCATTTCAGCAGTTAATATATGTGGATGTGATTATCCTTCTCCATTAGGAAGTTTGATTCTGAAACTCATGTCACACCACCTGATAGTATTGTCGTACCTTCAAACAACATACACTCTCCAATTTTCCCTCTTTCTATGTGCAACATCATACCAAGTGTGAAGACTCAGACTAGGATCAACATGATATCCTGGTGGCAGTGCAGGTAACTTAGGATGCTCTGATAGAGTAAAAGCAAGTTGTTTATCATACTCCTACTATAAAAATAACAAAATTAGATTTTATCATAATTTAAATAAGTTAGGTACATAAAAGAAATAAATAAAATGTCTAAATATAAGAAACACTCACTTGAGTGTTTCTTAAGCGATCATCGATAAACTTTCCATTTCTCTTCATATGAGTAGCCAGATAGATCTCATTAAGAAACAGAGGTCTACATAACTCGCCATGCTAATTAAATGAAAATATAAGTAAAAAAAGTAATTAGTTTTAATTAATCTAAAATCTTAATGAAAATTTAAGTAAAACATAAATAAATGTACCATCATTCGTTCAACTTCAGCAATAATAATATTGTCTGCCGCGTAGTTGCAGCCGCCAACTTCAGATGCTTTTTTTTTATTTCAGATATTTGCTTAAATGTATCTGTATTCTGACACGCAATAAGCTCTTGAAATACATCTTCAACTATCCAACAGGGACATGATCCTTTTCTTTCCCAAGTAAGTCTAACACGCCTAAGCGTGTCAGATAATTAGGCAACACATTTTAAGTGAAAATTTTCCTTAATTTGGGGATGATCTCTAAACAACATTTCTCCTACATTATTGTATCAATTCAAAAAATATTAAATAAAGTATAATCATGAATATCTCAATAAATATAAAAGAAATTAAAATAATATTTACTTAAATGAGTTAGTTAATTATACATCAAATAACTTAAAATAATCTTGCTTGTCTTCACTTGAAAGTGCTCCATATGTCAGCCAAAACTTTTTATACTTTTGTATAATAACTTATGTTAGCTCGATGCTGCAGGATGTGACGACACAAGAATAAACAACAAAATTTTGAGTTAGTATTAATTAAAAAAACAACTCAAATTTAAAATATAAAACATAAACACTCACGATTCTCCCTAGGGCTCAATGACAAATCTGCCAAGATGTTTCCTAATTATTTGTGATGCATTTCTTTGAATGTGCGCCCTCTTTCACTCCCCATGAGCACTGTCAGTAGCACTTATATCTTTATGATCATGATTGTAAGACCCTAATTTTGGCCCTAAGATCCCTCATGGCATCATATCATTGCTCATTGCATTTGCCTCAAGGATCATAGCATCTTGGCTCCTTAACCCTAGGGTTGAGACTTGTGTGAGTTGGTTTGAGACCACCAAGCATGTTTGAATTGTATATTATTGCTTTTCTTATTTTGTTTACTAACCAAAAGCACAAAAATATGTCACTAACTTTGTTTGTTTTGAAGCTCAAGCAGTCATGTGATTCAAGGCTCCTAGATGGCTCCTATACCCATTGAAGTGGCCAGATGAAGTTGAAAGCAAGCATGAAAATGGTTCACAAACCTCTCAATCATCATATATGCCTCCCAAGTATCTCAATTTTCCAATTTGATCAAGATAAACCAAAGGGCTTGAGGATTGTTTCCCAAGGAAACCCTAATTCAACTGTGCATTGACCGTGCCTTGCTCATGAAGCAACCTCAACCTATGATCAAATACAATCAAGGTAAGTTCTTTCATTCATAATTTTATGCATATATGAGCTTATGTGAGTGTCCTCAATCATTCAATTCATCAAGATTTGAAGTTTGACTTTGAGAAGTTGATCAGTCAATTCATCTGACTATTTTGAAATCCACTGAGACCTAACGTTTGATGTGTTTGTCAAATGAAGATGACCCCAAGAGAAAAACTGTTCTTAAGAACCATATGAACAACTTTAATATTCATCAAAATTTCATTTGAAACTTGGAAGGTCATCATTAATTTCAAAACATTATAGGTCATTTTGATTGAAACCCTAATTTTGGGTCAACTTCCCAAGGACCTAACTCCTTCATTTTTTAGGATTTTAAGGTGGGACCAAGTGAATTTGAAATTTTAAGATGTCTACTTTAAATGTTATGTTGGACAAAATTTCATAATTCTAAAATAAACACATGTGATAATACAAAATATTATAGGTCACTTTGGACCAAAGCAATTGAAATGTGAAAAACTCCAACTTCAAGTTCCCATAACTCTCTCATCAAAAATCCAAATGATGAAAACTTTAAGTCCAAATTGATTTTCTTGACAAGATCTACAATGTTTATGTTGAAGGTTTTGTTATTTGAGGCTTGCATCATTGAAACAGAAGGGCTTGAAATTGGTTCATTTTGGCAAAATTTCCATATACATGTTTTGTACATTGAACTTCATGGCTTGTTTTCAATAATTTCCAAACTCCAAATGGATTTTTGTTCAACATAACATTTGTTCCTTATGTCAAGACCTTTCCAACCATTACCCACATGCCTATGTTTCAATTTTGCAAATGGAATTTTCAAAGAGGTGAAGTTTTGTGATCATTTATGGAAACCATGTTAAATCTTTGTGCACAAGCTAATACATTGCAGGCTGCACGTCCAAACCATCTCACATTCATTTCAGCTTGCATTTGCAATGGATTTTGGGCGTCACATACGCCTGTACAGGCCCATGCATGGAGGATCCAACTTCACATGCACACGAGTTTGGTCATGCATAGCATCAGCTCTTGCTATAAATACACTTGCTTGCTTCATTTGAAAACTAACCTAAAGGCGCCTGAAGCTCTGCACAACTGAATCCCCGACCCTCCATTAAAGGAATTATGATTTTTCTCTCAATTTTTCAAGCTCAAATTTCAACTTCATTGGTTGATCTTTGACTTGCAATTCCTTAGCCTTGCTTCCCTGTTACTTCAAGATCAAGTTGCATTGAAGTTTTGGATTGGATCAAGCATTGAAAAGCTGCACTTCAAAGGTTGATTCTCCAATTGTTTTCCTTCGAATCTCCCTTATTATAATGCATTGATTGGTTTGATTGGTACCTCTGAAGTCCTCATGTGAGACGCAATTGTTTTATGCTTATAATTTTATGAATTGAGTAAGTTCAGAGTGAACACCTCATTTTTCTATCTCATATTTCTTTCTCTATAGGGATCTTGAGTAGAAATTAAGGTTACAGGGGTGAAACCTGCAACTCTGGCCCGAAACAATGAGGTTCACCGGAGAAGACGGTGGTTTCCACCACCGTCCCCACGTGGATGAGTTTCAGCCCTTGGATCTGGCTCTTCGGATCTTATCTTAGCCATGCATTGTTTTGACTTTTTTAAATACCACATGTGATGCTGTTGACTGAAGTGTACCATGCGCGCGCTTCCTGGCTGTTTGATGCGCCATGTCAATTAATGAACCAAGATCTGACGCCTCTGGATTTTTGTTATTTTTAATTTCTTTTTTAATTTTCTTTTATTCCATTTTATTTTAATAACCCATAACTTCTTTATTTGGAATCATAAAAATATGGGACCAATTGCAAAATTTCTCTCTAAAATTCTAGTTTCTAAAAATGATTTTTAATTATTTTTGTGATTCCATTTAATATTTTTTGTGAATTATTTCTTTTCTGGTTATTTTTAATTCATTTAAAATACTTTTCAATATTCAAAAATGCCAAAAATATTTTCTTAACATCTTTGGATGATGATGGATCTATGAAAAATATTCTCATCAATTTCTTAATTGATTTGAGATTTATTTGAGATTTTAGTCCAATTATGTTATTTTTCTTCATTTTTAATTGTTTAAAATTAGTTTCTGTTTTCAAAAAATGATGAAAATTTTTGTCAAACCTTGTTTGACCATCTTAGACTTATGATGATCCAATTGGACTTTTCCAAGATTGATTTGAATTGGATTTGAAGTTTAACCTTTAAATGGATGGGCCAGAATCGCAAGGCCCAAAGAAACCCACCTTGGTCAGTTTAAACGAAAATAGGAAAAACAAATTTACACTTTTCCACTTCCATTCTCTCTTTACCCTAAGAAAACGCTATGTACAGAGCGTCTCTCTCTCTCTCTGACCTCTTCGTCGGAGAAGAGAGCGTCGGGCGGCTGTCTGCGACGGCGTCGCCTCAACCTCGTGGTTGTTCAAACACACGCGACCCTACCTCTACTAAAATGAACCCTCTGAGTTCGAATCCAAGCTCGGATTTCCGAAAAAACAACCCCATTCATCCAGATCTTGAATCCCAAACGTAACCCTAACCAACAACAACAATAGTTCGAAGCAAACAAAGAACGAAGGCTTCGCATGCATAAAGATCTAGCTGTGAAGGCGATGGGAGGAGATGGAAATAAGAGCAAAGGAAACCAACCCGACGGCGGCGCTCTCAACGAACCCTGGTAAGCACCCTCCTTCGCGACTTCCTTCCTCTGTTTTATTTCTTGGTGATGATAAAGTACTCTTCTCTGTTTTGTTTTTTAGGGTTTTTTCTAAGAAAATAACCTGTTGTGTGTTCTGGGTTTTGAAAAAATCACTTTGTTATCTCATGTGCATTTTTTAGGTTTTTTTCGAAAAATTGCTCTGTTGTTCTTGCTCTTGTGCTTTGCTGTTGTGTTTTGCCGTTAACTTTTTTAGGGCTTCCAAAAATATTGCTCTGTCTTTTTGTTAACTTCTCATCATCTTTTTATGAAGAAAATCTTAAGTCTTAAAAACTCCTTCCTGTTGTACGCTTTTTTTCCAAATTATATGGGATTCTACTTTTGTTGATTTGTTAGCGTTTTAAGCCTTTGTTGAAATGCTTTTTTAGATGTTCAAATTAACCTGCTAGGTAAAGTTTTGAACCAAGTAGTTTATTTAGTTATTTTTCAGTTCCTTAAGCGCTTCTAAAAAGTGCTTTTTATTTAAGCTATTTTTTCTCTTTGCAGGTTACAGGTGAATTGACTTTGATGGAATGGAAAAGTGGGCTGTAAGGAAGCAAACTTGGAGGCGCACCCCAAGTCCAAAGAGATTTCATCCTGATTACCTGGTTTTGGTCTTTAGGATTTGTTTCCATCTGTAGCAATTTTTCACTGTAATTACTTAGGTTTATTTTTTAAGACAAATGTGTGTTTGGATTATTTGTAACTTATTGAATTAAATTTTTAACTATGTAATTACCTTTTAAGCTTTCAAAACTTAACTCAATATTTATTTATGCTAATCAATTAGAGTATTTTTAATTTTGTCATATTATTTCAATTGGCAACCTACTTGGGCCACTATGAACATCCAACCAAAAATTGTTTCTAGCATGTTATCATTTAATCAAAATCTAACTATGACCAAAAATTTAAAATGAGGCATGTCAATGCAATTTTAACTTTTAAAAAAACAACACACTTTTAACTTAGGTACAAAGAAACCAAATATAGTGATTTAATTTAAAAATAACACACTTTCAACTTAGGTACAAAGAAACCAAATATAGTGATTTAATTTTAAAAAAAAACAACCCAATTCTAACTTAGGTATAAAGAAAACGAATATAGTGATTTAATTTAAAAACAACACAATTCTAAATATGGTGCTTTAATTTAAAAACAACACAATTCTAACTTCAACACATAAATCTAAATATAGTGCTTTAATTTAAAAGCAACACAATTCTAACTCAAAAAATGCAAATTTAATTTAGGAACCTATGAAAGACTTAGAACTTGGCATAAATATTTGGGGTGTGTAAATGGACTAATAAATAGTGATCATAGAAATAATAACATGGCTCTTAATACTTACTAATAAGAAAATAGGTTTTGGATTAGTCATGTAAGAAGATTCAAACCACATTTTAAATTATGAACACACTTATGCAAATGGGCCTTTGAAACAAAGAGATCTCATGGGTAAACCACAAATGGCCGGACAAAATTGGGGTATGACACTTGGTACCTAATATGGTTCTTCCCAAGAAGTTCAAAGTGCCAAATTTTCCGAAGTATAAGGGTATGAGCAGTCCTCGAAGCCATGTTATTATGTATTATATGAAGATGACTTCCTACATTAACAACAATGAGTTTGTTATCCACTACTTCCAAGACAGCCTGTTAGGGGCATCCTTAGATTGGTACATGAGTTTGGAGCACATCAAAATTAGATCATGGAAAGAATTATTTGAAGCCTTTCTAGGGAGATACAAGTACAACTTGAATATGGCTCCCACCAGGTTACAACTGTAAAAATCAAGCCCGTAAGAGCAACGAAACATTCAAGGAATACACTCAAAGGTGGCATGAAATGGCTTCATGAGTTTGACTTGTGCTAAAAGATGCTGAACTGATTGACCTATTAATGGGCACTCTTCAAGGTATGTATTATGAGAAGATGTTCGGTAGTTTATCATTCAACTTATCTGACATAGTGACCATTGGAGAACGAATTGAGAATGGGGTTAAAACGGGGAAGATTGCTAGTAATGATAATCAAATAGTGGCCAAGAAATCCCAGGATGGTTCTACTAAGAAGAAGGAAGGTGAGGCAAGTGATGTAATAACAAATGTCTATCCTTAAGTTCAAGCTCCTATGACTTTTGTGCCATATTACCCTTATTTGTACATCGCCACTGCCCAATATCAGCAACCACCCTACCAACCTCAGTATCAGCAGCCTCCACAAGCTCAAGTTTCCCAGAATTGGAGACCTCCATAAGACAACAAAAACCAGAGTCGGGGTCAGAATATACATTATGACAGAAAGAGTCCTTAGCGTGACTAGATTCCTGTACCATATGTCCAGTTTCTATCATGCCTTATCCATCAAGGGAAAATTATGCCAAAGGAAATTCCACATTTTGTTGCTCCATACCATCACAGGCATAACCTTAATGTGTCTTGCGCATTGCACGCCTGATACATAGTACATTCCATACATGATTGTTTTGTTCTCAAAGTCAGGGTATGAGAGCTTATCGATCAGAAGATCTTGTCTTTCTCTGAGGAGGGGCCCAATATAAGGACTAATCCTTCGCCTAATCACAATGGACATGTGGTGAACATGGTTATTGCTGGAGAATGCTCAGAATTGGTTACCTCCATGGAGTAGCATCAAGGCTAGTCATGTCAGCAATATCATATTGTTCAATCATTTCTCATTTGTAACATTTTCTTGTTTGTTAACTATTGTTCATTTGAAAAACTTTTCTGGTTTTCAGATGATAATAATAATCATAAATGTTCATGTTTTGATTAAAACATGGGTTTCATAGGTTCAACGTGAAGGCTGAAAAACAGAATGGTCAAAAGCTAAAAATTCTCAGAATTGATGATTGAGGTAAGGAGAATGAAATTGAGCATGGGGTTACTACTCCATATACTCCTCAACATAATGGTCTTGATGAAAGAAGAAACATAAGTTTTCTTGATATGACAAGGAGCATGCTGAAGGAGAAGAAGCTCCCTTCACCTTGTGTGGAGAAGCTGTTGCCACTGCATCATATGTGCTCAACAGGTGTCCAACTAAAAAGCTGGAGGAAATTGGTCATTTTGAGAAGTGAACTGAAGATAAGAAAAGTGTGAACCATATAAAGGTGATTGGTTATGTTTGTTATAAACATGTCATAGATGCTAAGAGAATGAAGTTGGAAGACAGAAGAAGAGTCATGTTGCTTGTATGGTACCATAGTAAATGTGCTTATAATCTCTACTCTCCTGTCACTAACAAAGTTGAATTCAATAGATATGTCATTTTGAAAGAATCATAATTGTGGGATTGGAACAAGTCTCGATCCAACTCGGGTACAATGTTAACACTATAGTTAACTTCTGAAGATATGTTAGACTCTGAAGGAGAATCTTCCTCTAAAGAAGATTTTAAGTATGAAGATGAGTCAGAGTCTGAAGTTGACTCTGATGCTGAAGTTGAGTCTGAAGATGAATCTAACTATGAAGGTGAATCTAATTCTAATCCAAATTCTGATGATGATCCAGACTCTGGTGGTAATCATGCCTCTGAAGGTAGTCAAGCATATGAAGGTAGTCCAACATCTAATATTGTTCCAGCATCTGAAGAAGAATCTTGAACAAGTTCAGAGACCATAAAGAATCAGACAAATACCAAGAAAATTTATAGAGTTTGACATGTTGTAAGATATTGAGATAGACTTGGAAGGGGAAGTGTAAGACCCCAATTTTGGCCCTAAGATCCCTTATGGCATCATAATATGCATTTGCAAAGCCTCAAGGATCATGAGCATCTTGGTTCCCTTTGCCTTTGGGTGGGACTCCTTGTGAGTGGTTTGAGATCACCAAGCATGCTTGAATTGTATATCATTGCTTTTCTTATTTTGTTTATTTAACCAAAAGCACAAAAAGTATGTCACTAACATTTCTTGTTTGTAGTTTGAGCAATCATAAGGTCAAGAGCTTCAAGGAGATCCTTTGTGCAAAAATATGTCCCAATGAAGATGAAGGAAAGCATGGTAATGGTTCCCAAAGCTCTCATTTATCAAATATGTCTCCCAAGTATCTCAATTCATCATTTTTATCAAAGCAAGTCAAAGGGTTTGAGGTTTTGTTTCTCAAGGAAGCCCCAATTCATCTATGTACCACAATGTCTTGCTCATGAAGCAACCTCAGCCCATGATCAAATACAATCAAGGGAAGTCCCTCAATTCATCATTTCATGCATATTTGAACTTATTTGAGTGTCCTCAATCATCAATTCATCAAGATATGGGTTGTGAACTTGAGAAGTTGATCAGTCAATTCATCTGACTATTTTGAAATACACTGAGACCTAACGTTTTATGTGTTGGTCAAATGGAGATGATTCCAAACGAAACAATGTTCTTAAGGACAATATGAACAACTTTCATGTTCATAAAAAATTAATTTGAAGCTTGGAAGGTCATCATCCATTCCAAGACATTATAGGTCATTTTGACTGAAACCCTAATTTTGGGTCAACTTCCCAAGAACATAACTCATTCATTTTTTATGATTTTTAGGTGGGATCAAATGCATTGGAAATCTTAATATGTCTAATTCAAATGTTATGTTGAACAAAATTTCATAATCTCAAAGTAAATACATGTGATAATGCAAAACATTATAGGTCACTTTGGACCAAATGCATTGAAAGGCAAAAAAGTCCAACTTCAAGTGCCCATAACTCTTTCATCAAAAACCTAAATGATGCAAAATTTAAGTCCATTTTGATTTTCTTGAGGAGATATACAACGTTTATGTTGAAGGTTTTTTCATTTGGAGCTTGCATCATTAAAATATAAGGGCTTGAACATTGGCCAAATTTGGAAACCTCACCTTTGCATTTTTTTTACCTTACACTTTAAATTCAAAATTCACTAATTTCCACACTTCAAATAGATTTTTGCCCAACATAACATTTGTTCCTTATGTCAAGACCTTTCCAAAAATTACTCACATGCTCATGTTTGGATTTGGCAAATGGCATTTTCGAAGAGGTGAAGTTTTAGGCATAATTATGCATAACATGTTGAAACTCATTGCACAAGCTATTGCATTGCTAACTACACGTCCATTTCAAGTTGTTTGGTCATCAGCATGCAAATGCAATTGAATTTGGGTCTCTTACATGATCATGCAAGCCCATGCAAGAAGAATCCACTTGCCATGCACACGAGAATTTTCACTTGCTCAGCCAATTCCATCTATAAATAGACATGCTATGCTTCATAATTCATCAACCTAATGGCACCTGAGATGCTGCACAACTGAATCCATAACCATTACCAAAGGAACTATTTCACTTTCATTCAAATTTTTCAGATCTGAAATTCAACTAAATCTGGTTAAATCTCTAGATCTAAAGTTCCTAGACCTCTCTCATATGATCCATTGAACTTCTGTTTGGCCAAAGTGTAAGATCCCAATTTTGGCCCTAAGATCCCTCATGGCATCATGACATTTCATTTGCATAGCCTAAAGGATCATAAGCATCTTGGTTCCCTTTGCCTTTGGGTGAGACTCCTTGTGAGTGGTTTGAGATCACCAAGCATGCTTGAATTGTATATCATTGATTTTCTTATTTTGTTTACTAACCAAAAGCACAAAAATATGTCACTAACATTTGTTATTTGTAGCTTGAGCAATCACAAAGTCAAAAGCTCCATGGGATCCTTTGTGCAAAGATATGGCCAAGAGGAGATGAAAGCAAGCATGATAATGGTTCCCAAAGCTCTCATTCATCAAATACGCCTCCTTAGTATCTCAATTCATCATTTTGATCAAAGCAAGTCAAAGGGTTTGAGGTATTGTTTCTCAAGGAAGCCCTAATTCATCTGTGTACCACAATGCCTTGCTCAAGGTCAAATGCAATCAAGGGAAGTTCTTTAATTCATCATTTCATGCATATTTGAACTTATTTGAGTGTCCTCAATCATCAATTCATCAAGGTATGAGTTGTAGACTTGAGAGGTTGATCAGTCAATTCATCTGACTATTTTGAAATGCACTAAGACCTAATTTTTGATGTGTTGTTCAAATGGATATGATTCCAAAAGAAACAATGTTCTTAAGGACAATATGAACAACTTTCATGTTCATCAAAAATTGGTTTGAAGCTTGGAAGGTCATCATCCATTCCAAAACATTATAGGTCATTTTGACTGAAACCCTATTTTTGGGTCAACTTCCCAAGGACACAACTCATTCATTTTTTATGATTTTGAGGTGGGATCAAATGAATTGGAAAGCTTAAGATGTCTACCTCAAATGTTATATTGAGCAAAATTTCAAAATCTCAAAGAAATACATGTGATAATGCAAGACATTATAGGTCCTTTTTGACCAAAGGCATTAAAAGGCAAAAAAGTCCAACTTCAAGTGCCCTTAACTCTTTCATCAAAACTTATTTCCCAGGCATACATAGCTTAACGCTCTATACTTGATTTTCCTGTAAGTATTTCCGACTGGATTATCTAGGTACTCTATGATTGGTTTTCTCCAATCTGACTGTGACGAATTTTCAATGGCAAGAACTTCACGTCTTTCTAAATTTTTAAAATTTTCAAAAATTTGAATGATCTGAAGTTATATGCCCCCCATATTTTGGGATTGCCATTTTGGTGACGACGAGACGTTTGACGCCATATTTTCTTTCACCTCAATAAAATCCTTGAGCCTATCTTTTGACACTTTATACCCAGATGCAATTTGTGCTAAATCGTTAGCTTCTTGATTTTCCATTCTAGGCACATGTGTGATGGTGACAACCTCGAAGCACTCTAGTAGGTGTTTCTCCATTGCGAAATTCATCAGCATATTTTTGTTAATGCACTTATATTCTCGTGTGATTTGTTTGATCACTAGCTCTGAGTTACCCTTTATCTCGACCTTCATGGCTCCCAATTCCCTCAAGATATTGAGGCCAGTGATTAGGGCTTCGTATTTTGCTTCATTATTGGAACATTTTCCGTCGACTTTACATTTGAACTTCGTCGGAATGTCTTATGGGGATAATCTTAAGATCCCAACGCCTGTTCCATTTTTGTAACTTGACCCGTCAAAGTATAACCTCCAAGGGTTTGTGTCGACCATGTTTAGTGATGGTTCGTGTAACAACCCGTATAATATATATCTAGAATAATATCATACAAGTGTTAATAATTGGTACTGATCCAACACAAGTGCCTAATGGCATCAATATATACACATGTCCAAACTAAAAACATCAATGGAGCATGTTATACAATAGTGCCTAAATAATGAAAATCTAAGAACTATGTGCAATATCTTCACTGTACACAACCCCACAGCAGAAGATCATGATAAACAGTGTAACACCCTTCTAAATTACCCCAAATATTTAATTAAAATAACAACATATATCAATCAGAGTAGATATGCAATTAAGGGTGTCACACAAACACTTCACACCATTGACCATAATAACTATCATGCTCTTTTATTAATTCAAAACATAAAGCATTTGCACAATACGCAGCGGATAGAAATCAAATCAATCATTCAAACCATGTAATACATTACATGTAAAGTTGTTCAACAACCAAATGAAAACATAGTAAAACATCCCATCCCGATGTTACATCTACCAGAGCATGACCCACTAAGGAACTACACTAGACTCCAAGGACTAGCTTCTATTCAATCACTGCTCGTTACCTGAAAACATAGTTGTAAGGGTGAGTTCCTCAATCGATATAATAAGCATTATAAAATATCATGTAATGCTAAGTAAATAACACATTAATCACCCTAATCATATCACACATTCGGTAACGGCAACCTCCACTCAAACATCATAATCATGCTCGACATAAACATCAAAACACACGTATAATATTGGAACACATCCATTCATATTATACACAATACATACATTATGCAATGAGACTCCATGCATGCGGTACCGACTATTCGTGAACATATAGTTCACCTCACCGATCAAATCCAGATACGGCTACCAAGCCCACTAGTCCCACTCATTTGAGACCTAGTGACTCACTCACTAATTCCTCACCACGGGAATTAGCTACCACCCCAAGGGCCATGCTATGCACGCTAATTCACCTAGCATGCAAACATCAACAACAGTCCATAATGACTAACTCACTAATTCCTCACTATGGGAATTAGCTACCACCATAAAGGCCATAATATGCATGCTAAATCACCTAGCAATGCAAAATCATCAACAATAATCCACAATGGACATATGCTCACACTCTAAGCCATAAACAGTCCATTCCTAATTGCATACATAACATATACATTCACAGCATTATGCATACCATCATACATTCATCAACACATGTATCAAAACATCATATCATGTCAAATAATTAATCACAGTATTAGCACACTCCACTAATACCTACACTGCTCAAAACAGCGGGAATTAATCCCTATTACATCATACGCCAATATAGGCCAAACACCAATTATGCACACATTATTCAAATATTAATTTTTTCCAATTTCCAACAGTGTTAACCGGTTAACGCCCTGGGTTAACCGGTTAACGCAACACAGAACACGCTTTCTGGCAAAACTCAACAGTGTTAACCGGTTAACGCCCTGGGTTAACCGGTTAACGCAGACAGAACAGCAATATTTTCACAACTCACAACAGTGTTAACCGGTTAACGCCCTGGGTTAACCGGTTAACGCAAGCAAAACAGCAATATCTCACAATTCCTAACAGTGTTAACCGGTTAACACCCTGGGTTAACCGGTTAACGCAAGACAGAAGGCTGTTCCTGCGCTAACACGAAGCAAAATGCAGAATTCTCCGCATTTTCCGCCGTTGGAGGACTTCCAGACCTCCGATTCCGATTCCGTAAAAAGCTATACGTTCGGGAAATCATAACTCACACAAATACAGATTCAATTACAGCTTTAACACAACTTATCCAACACAATTTTTCAGCATTCAACATCCCAATTAGGGTCAATTCAACGGTTTATCACTACCCATTACATGTTAACCCATAATACCCATTAAACGACGATAAACCCCCCCTTACCTGAGTTAATCCGGCGAATCTTTAAGCTTCAAGCTTTTCTCTTCTCCAACCTTCTTCCTCTTGCTCTGTCTCTTTGCCCTTTTCCTCTTTTCAGCCGCTTCTCTACTTTTCACGTAAAACCCTTTCTTTACCAAATGGGACTCTTTTTCTTATTTCCAACTTATATATATATTTTCCAATAATTATTATTCCAATAATAATAATAATAATAATAATCCAATAATTCCAATTATTTAATTAAATTAATAAATATAATATTAACTTAAATTAAATAATTATCTTATTTTTATCGGGGTGTTACAAACAGCATCCCTTGAAACATCCATAACAGCTTCTCTTAGATTCAACCTGCAAGGATTACCTGAAAAATAAAAACAATAATGGGATGAGATAATAATCTCAGTGAGTTCTCCTATCCTATGGGTTCACTCGGCTCTACAGGGTTTCTAATCAATATTCAACTCATATCCAACTCAAGTCAACAAGGGAACGAAGACTTGAGCGATGGGGAAACTATCTCGCAATTGTATGGCAACATACATCTGAGTTCTCATAACTCAACCACAATCATTATTCAGATCACGAAACATCAATTCCCGAACGGACTTACGTTTAAGCCAGGCCCGGTTCATGCATGTCGTATGATTCGACTTTCGCGGTGGATATTCGGTTCCCCTATAGGACTTAAATCCACTATTGAGAACTATCACTCGTATGGGACTCTACCCACTTAGAGTCTCTTTCACCGTATGGGCCTTATCCCACTTTGGTGTCCACCTTTCCCCCATGTCCGCCATGGTTGGGGCTCAAACCCAATTGAGGCTCGAATCATTGGTCCCACATCCCAATGCTTACTCGCCTAAGCGTACCAATAAAGATGTGTACCATCACAGAAAACACACATTCTGAATACATGATCGGTTCCACAATCATCGGTTCCACGAACCATAATAAAATTCATTAATCACTGGTGACTTCATTCATCACAATACACAAATGACAACATGGCATATTCCATACAATGCGTCTCATTCTCAATCATGACAATAATTCGTCCACGACCTCACATAAGCGCCGTATGAATGAATACCGTTTTCTCATACATATATCACACATGTTCCATAACCTAGATTATCTTTCTAAGTTATTAATCAAGTTATTCTCCTAGGTTTCCTCACTCATCTTTGTAAGGTTTTTAATCATGTTATTTCACCTTCAACATAACAACAATATTTAACTTTCATCATAATATAAATCATAGTATTTATAAATCACATAATATTTTATAACATGGAACAATAATAATAGCCCTTTACGTTATCTTTCTAAAGCATCCGTCCGTGTCCAAAATGGAGTTATAACCCTGAATTAATTCATTAATCTATCTTAATCAAGATTTAGATTAACATTTATTCATTGCATAAGTATTACGCAATCACATCTTTGGCCTAGTGGTAAAGCTTGTACCATACTAAGGAGGTCTTGAATTCGACCCCCATTAGTGACATATTTTAATTCATCAAATAATTAATTCATGTTAATAGATTGATCAAATGAATCAATACTGGTCGGAGCTCTATACTCACAAAAGGAAGTTTGTACAATCGATTGAAAATAAGGACCACCTTACTTTCACTTACATAATTTTGCTTCATTTTTCACAACCAAACTCTTGGCATGGACATAAAACACATCAACAAACTTCCAAACAACAACCACATCATTGTATCACAATAATCCAACATATGCAAGAACACCCATACAAATATCATCAATGAAGATTCATAGAAAACTCATCATACTATCAACTATCTCACTATCAATTCCATGCTTTTACCAACCCTAATTTCTAAATCTAAAGTTCTATCTAGAACTCACATAGTAGAAGAAGAAGATGAAGTTTGGTGAGGATGATGAGTCGAAAATGGTGATGATGAGCTTTTCCTTCTTCTCCTCCAAGCCTTTCTTCCTTCTTTCTTTCTTCTTCTTTCTTCTCTTTTCCCCTTCTCTTCTTCTTATCCTTTCTTCTTTTCTTTCTTTCTGATAACTCTCTCTCTTTCTACCTACTCTTCCTTCTTATCCACTTCTTCATTCTTTTCCAATCACCACCACACAAATACTATATAATATATATAAATAATATATAATATTAAGTAGTAATATAAAATATCTCAATTGATATTTTATCTTCCAGTACCAATTGACCAATTATCAATGTTATCAAAAATATCCTCTCTTGCACTTATTAATATTGATTTGTCTCTTTTGTTAATAATTAATCTCTTTAGAGTTCACTGGTTACTCTATTGGTCCCAATTGATAACACTTAGAGCACATATGAGCTCTAATTGTTATAATTGATAATAGATAGAGTACACAGGAACTCAATTGGTCTCAACTGACAACTAATTGAGTATTTAAGGGACTATGGGATATTACATTCTCCCCCCCTTAAATTGAAATTCGCCCCCGAATTTCCTTCACTCAACAAACGAACAATTCTTGCATTAACGTCTTAGATCAACATTTGACTTCTCTTCGATTTCAAGCCTTTGACATACTCATCCTTCTAACTTGTCCTGCTGACAAATTTCCTTCAACAAATATGACAACCTTCTAATCCATTTATTGATAATCTCATCAATTTCATTTGATCTGAGACTGTATGTTGCAAGTCTCTACTCCTATTAATTCACTTCTCTCATACTACTCCAATGAGATAGAACCATTAGCACGAGATTGTCTTACTCTTATTCTTACCTCCATTCTTATGAGTAACTATCTCCCTGATCCCCATAGACTTGATTGAGCTCTTTCTTCCATCACCTTCCATTGTCATACTCTGATTCCAATAGTGGAACACCTGGGTTTCCTAGGCACTACTATTTCTCTAACAATCTACAAAGAAACATACTTATCCTCCAGAGTGCCTACTATCCAAAATGGTACTAGAATCTTACCGACTTCCATTAGTAGAATAACTTCCTTGATGACTCACAAAAGTTCATAATAAGACCAACACTCTTCAAAAGATAGGTATCCAGGAGTTACATTACTACAACCATAAAAATGTAGAACATCCAAATTCATCACGTGTTCGATGCAGCTAAACCAAATTAGTTTGACAATATCCGGTTCTGGTTACTATATTCCATATCAAATCCTCTTGTAGGGTTTTGATTCATTCAAGATTTCTCCCGACACATGATCTCGACCAAAACAACATAACACCATCAAGGAACTTTAAATCATCAACAAGACGTCACTTCTAAGGTACTTAAGCAATCTAGAGCGTAACTATGAGTGTCCATACACCTCATAGAGTCACACACAATATCTCACACATATCTAAAGATAACATTTCACTTTGTACCCAAAATCATTCTTCTCAATCGTCTTGTCCCATCTTCCATAATCTTGGCGCATGCTCTTACTAATACACAGTCCGAGTTACATGTTTAACTTCAGGAATATCTTATCCTCATTCCTTCTTGGAAGTATAACTCATGAATCCTTCCAATAGGGTAGAGTATCATCGTACACATCCATTACGACTCTCAAGGAGTCTACATCTAAGGCTATGAATCCGAATGAATTAATCAATTTCATACCCTGACCAACCACTTCACACCTGAATTAATCAATTTCTTGTAAATATCTTATTTTTATTTTTATTTTTAAGTAGTAATTTATGTTTGGATCTTATTCTCACTAGGCTAGAATTATATATATATATATATATATATATATATATATATATATATATATATATATATATATATATATATATATATATATATATATATATATATATATATATATATATATATATATATATGAATAAAAGGAATAAGTTACCACCAATGACGGATAATAAAAGAAAATATAGTAAGACAAATGATTTTTTCAAAGGAAAATTTTCAAGGAAAATTCTACGTTGAAGTCATCAAAATAATTTTATTGATCATTATATGAAAAAGTGTTTTTAAATAGGGATTAAACTCCTTACTATTATGAAACACCCTTCAAAAAAAATTTGTGAGGGGATAAGTCGTTTATCTAAATAGGTCATCGCAAATTATTTGCGAGGGGCCTGCCACGTCGCTATTCTGCTTGGGGCTAAGCCTCTTGCAAAATGTAATCCTTAAATGTTATCCTGGTGACACGCAAGTGTATGCGAGAACTAGAGGCACAATGTGTCAGTATTTCCCCAGGGGTTAAGTCACCGGCAAAGCCATCTACGTTTTGGTATTTGTGTGGGAATTAACTCCTCACAAATTGGTTAATATATGTTTTGGTATTTGTGAGGGGATTAGCCCTTCGTAAATTGACCGATTATTTTTTAAATAAAATACTTTTTGGTGTTTGTGAGGGATTTAACCCCTAACAAATGTTTACTATATTTAATAAAAAATATTATAATTATGTTATTATAAATATAGTAATATAATAATAATAATAATAATAATAAATAACCATCAATATAATAAATAAATATGTATTATTAAATTTTGTAAAATAAAATTTAAATTAAATTATAAAATAAAGTAATTCATGATTTAAAGGTGACATAACAATAAATAGTCTCCACATTCACCAAAGTTAAGTTTAAAAATACATATTAAAAGTTTCTTATTCCAACAAACTTAATTATCTTCTTCTTCCTCCTGCTCCGCCTCAATTCCTCCATATCCACTGACTCGGTCATATCCATCACCAGAATCTTGGTTCATCTACGAGATTATAAATTGTTCAAATCTCTGTGCACCTTCATTTGGAACCCACATTGCTTCCTCATAATCCATTTTTTCCTCCCCAATTCTTCCTTCATATCTGTTTGTTTTCTCCTCATTTCTTCCATTTTTTTTTCATTTCTTGGTGTTGTTTCGTGTGCTGCCTCGGTACGCACTAAATTTCTCGTAGTTTCTAGCATTTCAGTGGTTAATATATGTGGATGTGATTATCCTTCTCCATTAGGAAGTTGGATTCTGAAACTCGTGTCACGCCACCTGATAGTTTTTCCGTACCTTCAAACACCATACACTCTCTCATTTTCCCTCTTTCCACGTGCAACATCATACCAAGTGTGAAGACTCGGACTAGGATCAACATGATATCCTGATGGCAGTTCAGGTAACTCAGGATGCTTTGGTAGAGTAAAAGAAAGTTGTTTATCATACTCCTACTATAAAAATAAATAAATTAGATTTTATCATAATTTAAATAAGTTAGGTACATAAAAGAAATAAATAAAATGGTTAAATATAAGAAACACTTACTTGAGTGTTTCTTAAGCGATCATCGACAAACTCTTAATTTCTCTTCATATGAGTAACCAGATAGATCTCATTAAGAAGCAGAGTTCTACACAACTCGTCATGCTAATTAAATGAAAACATAAGTAAAAAAATAGTTTTAATTAATTTAAAATCTAAATGAAAATTTAAGTAAAACATAAATAAATGTACCATCATCCGTTCACCTTCAGCAATACTAATATTGTATGCCGCGTAGTTGCAACCGCCAACTTCATATACTTTTTTTTTTCATTTCAGATATTTGCTTAAATGTATCAGAATTCCGACGGGCAATAAACTCTTGAAATACATCTTCAACTATCCAACAAGGACATGGTCATTTTCTTTCCCAACTAAGTCTAACACGCCTAAGCGTGACAGATAATTGGACAACATATTTTGAGTGAAAATTTTCCTTAATTGGATGATGATCTCTAAATAACATTTCTTATTATTTGGAAGTAAGAATCCAGCATACATGTTGTCAAAGGTGGTAACTATTGATAAACTGAAGTTGTGCTCAACTTCAGTTGGTCTGCTAGAATAAAATACCAGAGAAGGTTGTTGCATGATCGAGGTGTGAAGACCGACTGAAGTCAATCTTCAAGTGGGAGATTGTTGAAATAAAATTTATTTTCTTATTATTTGGACGGTCATTATTTTCATATTATTTAAAAATAAATGGAAAATGTTTCTATTTTATAAGAACCATAATGAATGGGTTACGGATGATGCATCCAATGCTTTGGCTATATAAGATATCAAAGTCAAAACAATATTAATTTCAACATTGAGAGCATTTTCAATAACTAGAGAAATGCACCAGTGAGAGAAATTCTTAAATACAATGTGTATTTTATCTTTTCAGTAAATAAAAAAGTTTTCCGCAACCCGTGTCAATTTCCGTGTGTTATTATTCTGCATTTATATCGCTATTCCACGAATATGACTATAAGAAAATGTTGTGTAATTTCCTAACAATTGGCTTAGAATATGCTTTACCAAAAAATGTTGCCTTAGAAACACTTCTGATTTTCCTTGAAAAGTTATAAATCTTAAACCCTAAAATAATAGAGTACAAGCTCAAAATCTAAATAAAATAAAATCATCAATAAAAAATAATAAAAGAAAACAATGCACATGACCATTTTAAAAGGTAGACCTTTGTAGCAATCAAATCTTACTATTGCATAATCTATTTATATATATTAAATCCAATGTTTCATATTATATTGCGACACTTAACACATTCTTATTCCAAAACAATCCACATCATACTATTAGTTTATGTGAATATCTTTTGTTAAACCACCAATCAAAACACCATTATTTATCCACATCCATATTTTGACTCTTAAAATACCAAAATAGTCACTACTATTAACAAAAATATTAATACAAATAATAAATAATAATATAATATTTGTCTAATAATAATAATAATAATAATATATAATATCTAGATACCACTATTAGAAATAATATTATTTATAAAATAAAAGAGAATGTTTAAAAGAAAGATTTTGATCTAATTAATTAATTAATTAATTATTTTCAATGTTATTATATTATTTTATTCTTAAAATCTTCAAACAATATTCTTTTTTTTTTGGTTACTACCAAAATAGTCACTACTATTAACAATAATATTAATACAAATAATAAATAATTAAATAATATTTGGCTAATACTAATAATAATATAATATAATATCTAGATACCACTATTAGTTCCAAGTTTTTATTTATACTCTTTTAATTATTATAAAAATTAATACTTAGAAAATGAAGAGTTTTATGAAACGGTGAATGTGATGAAATTTTAATTTTTTTTTTTGGTTACTACCAAAATAGTCACTACTATTAACAATAATATTAATATAAATAATAAATAATAATATAATATTTGGCTAATAATAATAATAATATAATATAATATCTAGATACCATTATTAGTTACAAGTTTTTAGTTATACTCTTTTACTTATTATAAAAATTAATGCTTAGAAAATAAAGAGTTTTATGAAACGGTAAATGTAATGAAATTTTAAATTATAAATTCAGTCACATGGATATAAATTAAATTTAATAGATTTTGGTGTAGTTATAAACTCAATCAAGATATATGTGATATTTGATTTTCTCCAATAATATTATTTTATTATTCTTAAATAATCAATTTGTTTCACTTTTTAATTTAAATAGATAAATTTCTCTCACTTTTTTTCTTTAAATAGATAAATTCCTCTAACTGTCTCCCTCACACGTATCTTTTAGAACTTGATGCATAACCAGACAAAAAATGAGATGAATGGGCGAACTATTCAACACGGATTAAAAAAATTTGATTTTTCTGTCTTTATCTAATCCAAAAAATGAGATGAATGGGCGAACTATTATTTTGCAGATTTTGTAATTTGAGTGAGAGTTCAATCGGCTCCAACTCCTACAAACAACAATCTTAGAACGAAAATTGAAATACGCGTCTCTTACAATCATTTGAAGAAACACAATTCTAGAAAAAGCAATACATATGCTTTCATTCAGATATTTTTATTTTTTGTATTGATTTTTATTTTATTTTTTTGGTTTAATTTCCTTCCTCTTTCTTCATAATTCTAGAATTGTAATATTTATGTTTTCTTTCGAATATAAATTCTTATTTATATCCTTAGTATAAATTCTAATTATTATCTTAATTATATTTTATACTCATATATATTTTTATATATGTTGTTTACTGTCTTTGTAACTAGTAAAGGATCCGTGCGTTCGCACGGGTCGCGCAAGTGCAATAATTTATTTTAAAAAAATTAAAATATAATATATTTTTTGTTTATATATATATATATATATATATATATATATATATATATATATATATATATATGGTTGGATCAACGTACACAAATTTTATTGCATAAGAGTTTTTTTTAATGTAATGGATGTTAAATGATCAATAAATGGGTTCAAAAAATTTCCACATATAACTTTTTCCAGTTTGGGACATAATAAAGTAAAACATTATTAATTTATAGTAATATATTTTGCTTAATTTTTTTGTATACTATATTAAGGAAATAATCAAAAAATATTTTTACAATTTATTGGTATATTGATATATAATAAACATTCCATTGTTAATGTTATGAATAAATATTCCATTTATCATTGAGATTTTGGACATAAGAAATAAAAATATATTTATTTAGTAATGGATGAAATTTTCCAATCTGTTACTAATTTGAGGTATAAAAACGCAAATATTAACCTTCATAATAAATGATTATTTAACCAAAATACATAAACCAGGTAAAAGAAATACCAGAACCTCATTTGTTTTAAAATATAGTAATGAATACTACCAAATGTTGAAATTAATTGCAATTGATACAGTAAGGTTTAATGCAACAAAAGATATTGAAACAAAAGGTTCACAATTTTAGTTAAAATTGTGAGAAATAAGTCCAGCAACAAAAATGATTTAACTTCGTACAATTCTTTGGTCCTTAAAAAACTGGGTTTATACAAAACCTGCCCGCAACCTTTTAGGAAGTGATGATTCATTACCCTGTAAAAAACAATTACATCCATATAAACAAATGTTAAAACATAATGTATATTTTATACAACTCATTCAATAAAATTCTAATAATAAACAACGACATTTCTTGATATAATATAACTAATGAAAAACTTACGTTCTATAAGTTTTCAAAAACTTCTTTGAACACGACGTTTGTTGTAGAATTCAATGGATGGTTATCCTTGTCATGGATTAATATCTTAAGCCCTTTTTTGCTTTTGACCCTTGATATTGCAACATATAGTTGACCATGACTAAATACACTTCTAGGCAAATACAATCCAACATAATCCAATGACTGACCTTGAGATTTGTTAATTGTCATAGCATAACATATAGTTATGGGAAATTGCCTTCTAGTCATTTTGAATGGCCACGGAGATTGTGTTGGAGTCATATCCATTCTTGGAATATAGATAACCCCTCCAATATTCTTTCCAGATATAATCTTTGCCTCGATAACGTGGTTTGCCAATCTTGTAACTATAAGCCTTGTTCCATTGCAGAGACCTTCAGGTTGATCAATGTTTCGAAGCAACATAATAGGGGTCCCAATCTTCAATTTAATCTTGTGGTTAGGTAGAGCGGAAGTTGTAAGTGTATTCAAAAATTCCAGGGTCAAAACATCAAAAGCTTCATTTCCTTCACCGTCAAAAGTGTCTACAGAATCTGAACTTAAATATTCCTTTTCTTCACCTTTGGGAATTTTTTTGAAATTTTATTATTATAAATCTATGTTAGTACATATAAATATATGAATGTATCTATAAATATGTTTACAATGGATAACGCATACCTGGTATGAATCCCAAAACGTATTGATTTATGATGTCAACCGTTTCAATTGTTCCTGCCAATATAGCTCTTGATTGCAAAAATTCTGGATTCTTGTAATTGTTAAGAAAATTCGGATATGTTTCACTAACAATGGCTTCTAGTGGATCATCATAGTTAGAAATTAAGAAATCATTTGGAATAGGAATATCCGTGTAACCATCCTTAGGTTCTTCCAATTTCCCATCGCCAACTTTTAATATCCAATTAGAAAACAATTCTAATTCAGATGTACTTGAAGTATTGCCGGCTTGTTGGAGTCGCATGTTCTTTGTAAGCTTCAGCACAACACAATGATCCCAGATGTATGATGAATTTATTGTAGAATGTATTATATCTGAACGGCTGCCCCTTGGTACAACTGGTAATATTTGCCGAAAATCTCCACCAAATACAATTACTTTCCCTCCGAATAATTTGTCAGAACAATTGGAACACCCCATTATATCTTTAAGGGTTTTATCAAACGCTTCAAAACAAAATCTGTGTGCCATTGGAGCTTCATCCCAAATTATCAACTTTGCCATTTTTAGTAGCTCTGCACGATCACTACCTTTGTCGATATTACATGTAGAAGACTCCATTGTAGGTATTGGAATCTTGAACATTGAATGAGTCGTTCGACCTCCTAGAAGTAGTAGTGAAGCTATGTCCGATGAAGCAACAGTTAAACAAATTTGTTTCTTTGATCTTATGTAGGAAGCTAGAGTTCTCCACATGTAGGTTTTCCCTGTGCCACCGTATCCATACAAAAAAATACGCCTCCTTGTTGATTGTTTACTACTTCCATTATTCGCTTGAATACACCTCTTTGCTCATCTAATTTAAAAAAAATACATAGCAAACATGCAGTGAATAAATTAATTATACATTAAAAAAAATTGTAAGATAAAATCATACTTTAAAAGTTAACTTTATAAAATTATGACAAAACTTACAAACATTTAACATATTTACCTGTAAGATTTAAGAACAAATTATTGTATTCTTGCAATTGTTCGGCTGGATTGTAACTCCGCTCTTCGTATATGAGCTTATTTCCCAACTGCTCAACCACATATCCACTTGGATAAGGCATTCCAGCAAATTCCTTTAGACTTTGGCTCTTCCTTTGAAGATTTCGTTCAATGTCAATTAATGTTAAATTCATTATCTCTTCATCCGACAACCTCAAACCTTTATATAATAGTAATTATAAGTGTAAACTATAAAACAAATTTACTTTTAAGAATCAAACAAATAAATATAATAAAAATTCACAATATAGGAAAAATAATACCTCTATTGTTTGCAATTCGCTGTTGAGCATATAGTATTCCATCAGCTAAGAGATGACATGTTTTACTCCATACATGTCTTGGCCTGTTAATGCTGCCTGATAATAACATGTGAACAAATAGTAATCTCAAATATTGACCTGAACCCCAATGATTTGCCTCTTTAATAGCTGCAATGGATTCTCTATCATCGCCGATAAAACCCATAGCAAAACAGGCATCCCGGAAAGTATCATATTTTACGTTATTCACTGTTTTTGTATCATTATAACTGCGGGGGCCTTTGACATGTGTGAGCATCAATCTAAGATAGTACAATTCGCCAGTTGTTGGAGGAACCCATATAAGCCTACCAATTGTGTAACCTTTTTGACGGGGTTTCCATTCTCTTTTTTTCTTAACATAAACAAATTTTGAAACAAATTTGCTGTAAGTTAAATTTTGTGCTTCAGGATACTTGCAATTTGCTTCGAACCATGATGTAAACATCGATTCAGTTACACTTGGTTTTTCCAGAACTGTATTGATACGATCAAAATCAATGTAATATACCGAATTTTGACCTTCACAATGAAAGTACAGTATCTCAACAACTGGTTTTCTACCATGGATTGGAAAGGAGAATATCCTCCAAGATGCTTCACTCGGAGAAACGTACCTACAAATAATATAATGAAAGGCAATGGATTTAAAATTAATAGAATGATTATTGTAGACAGAATATATAAATTTTATTATAACACATATAGTCAAAATAGTGTACATATAAAATTTTCTACACCATGCATGTAAAGAAAAATTGCACACTTTTAGTTGAAATAGATAAATTGCATGACATCATATTTCAAGTGATATATTAGAAACGTACCTACAATCAATATACTGTTTGATCTCATCAATATTCTACGGCTGGTTGGAAGTTCCATCATCATTCGGTACAATGGCAGCGGTGATTCTGTCGTAACCTTTGTTGATGTACTTGAATAAGTACTTAATCGATGTACTTTGATTGTACCATTCGATGTTTATGTGAGCTTGGTAGTTTGTCAACAACTTTGCATTGTATGGAACAACATTCCAGTTATCGACTTGAATTCCATTCTTAAGAACTGTATGTCCATTGTCCCTTCTTCTATATACCGGAAACCCATCTTGATCAACAATTGTTTCGGGCTGAAACTGTTTTGGAAAATATTTAGAACATTTTCCATCTTTCATGCACAGTGAAGATCGATTTGCAAATCCACACGGGCCATGAATCATGTGAGTTTTAACCAAATTATACAACTCTTCATTGGTATCTTGGTCAGGTATTTCAGCTAAAATAATGCGATCAATATCACTTGGAGTTGGATATTTGTTAGATGGATGGAGGAAAATTAAGATGTGAGCATGTGGTAATCCTCTCTTTTGAAACTCAATTGTATACATATCTATAAAAATAAATATATAAAATATATACAATAGTCAGCACACGAATGATAAATTTGAAAATAACAATACGATTAATTGAATATGGAATAAGTTACTCACATGCAAGAACTTTCCCCAATAGACTTTTCTTTGTGAGATCAGACAAAAGCTCATCAAATTTCATTTTAAAGACTCTTGAAATGATGTCAGGACGATCTGATGCTTTTAGATGAACAGAACCAAGCAAACGCTGAATTTCAGGCCAGTTGGGGTTACATGTGAATGTAATGAAAAGATCTGGAAATCCGACATAGCTGCATATTGCCATTCTGTCAAAGTATAGTTGATCCATATATCTACGACTACCAACGTATGAAGAAGGTAGCACAACCCTCTTACCTGTGTTTGACCCGTGCGTTTCTCCATTTGAATTATATTCATTCAAATTGTGATACTTGCCAACCCTCAGTTTTGACTGATTCTTTCGAAGCCACCTAAGTCTTTCTGATTCCATCATTGTAAAACCGTCTACCAAAAATTGTTGATAAAGTCTCCTTGATCGCAACAATGTTTGTGCTTCATTAGATCTTGATTGAATTCTAAAGGCCAACCACTCTCTTATTGTAAGTCGATTTCGCTTTGTTGCTTCTTCCCAAGGAATATCTTTATTGTTCTGTTCTGACTGTGTTATGTCTGTGAAGTGGCGAATATTTGTCCCTTTATCACGGTGCCTCACATTAGGTCTATATCCATCCTCACCATATGGAAATAATAATGGGTACTAATATCCTAAATAACTGGTATGATACTCATCTAACCTTTGAAGTTCGCCACATTGTTTTTGCACTATAATGTCTCTTTTTTCTGCAGTGTCGACATCTCCAACAATTAAAGCAGCTACTTCGGATACAGTTGGTTGATTATATATCCTTCCATCATTTCTTCGTTCAGATATTAAACGAAGTTTTAAATCAGAAACACCTTCTTCACAAAGTCTGTCCCTTGCCATGCGAAATGATTGTGCATGAACATTATGTTCATATAACATTTCAGATAGTTTTCTCACAATATTAACATCAACTCCACTTTTTGACCTATAATGAAAAGAGTTGAAACAGTTTATTGCAAGTTTCTTAAATAAATAAATTTAAAGTTTGGAAAATAATAGATATCTAACCTGAATCCATGCATTCTGTTTTCAATTTCATTCTCAGTGTCATAAACATATAGTTGTGCAAATCGTGGATTTTGACCTGGCATCGGTAACATGCTTCCTATTCGGTGACATGATTGACCTTGGATACGAAAATTGGAAGGGCATCTACCGTTGTTAAATCGATTGTCCACTTTCGCACCGGGAGATGTAAATACAAACATAACGTTGTACATTCGAATTTGTTGTTGGAAATTTTTTGATTCACATGATTCGTTGTCAAACAACAGATGTTGTAGAACTTTAGGAGCGGGTTTTAACAAAGGTAACTGAACTTTTCCTGATCCACAACACATGGAAAATTTAGGATTGGACGCATGACGACATTTGTTTTTCCTTTCCGAATACCACATATTTGCACCACAATATTGACATTCAATGACAGGATCCCCTATATCATAATACCCTCCTGATCATCAATAGTATTTAATTCATATGTTAAATGAGTTGTATTTCATAATAATAAAACATTATTTATAGTAAATCATTTTAAAATACCTGATGTAATTTCAAAAGTTTCCATAGCATCTGTTCCATTAGACATTTCATCTTCATCAAAACTTGAATTTGTTGCTGAACTGTAACCTTTTGACATAACATTTATTGTGTTGAGAATATTGTAATATTCTATGACATATCATAAACAAATTAACTCAAATGAAAAATAATTAAGAATATACCGTCAGATTCATCATTCATATTATCGTCTCCACTATCAGATGCAAAAAGCTCATTGAGTTGCAATTCTGGTATTGGATCTTGGTTTGATGTTGTTGCAGCATTCTTCCTCCTCAAAACAGTTTTAAAATGTAATTCTTCATCTACCATTTTGAATATTTTCTATTATAGTACTCACTCAGGCTCTATAATTCAAAATGATCATACTTGATCATACATCTGAAAAAATTACACATATATAACAGATATTATATATCTTCATCATTATAAATAAAACAAAAGATATATAATTTTATAGTGAATAAAAATATCAAATGTTCACCTGATAAAAAACATAACTTACATTGCCATTATATATATATATATATATATATATATATATATATATATATATATATATATATATATATATATATATATATATATATATTTGGTACGAAAATTCGTCTGTTCCCTCCAAAATAATTGGCAATTACGTAACATGTGGATATGTGTAGTATAGGGAAATGAAAAGTTTTTCATCAGCCTATGTATTAATATAGCCGTAAAACCTAAAGGGATTTCATTAGAGCATGTTTATCTATAGTTTTCCCAAGTTCCTACACATTTACCGATGTTGCTGTGTCAGAAGCATTTGGATATTTGAGATTTTCCAACGTTCTCTCATTTGCAATGTCCATAAAGAAACATACGCTCCTACAATTTAAGTGGTTCATATTTATTATTAAAAAAATTCAATTTGTCATTTAAAGAAAATCAAACAACGATAGTATTTGGCAAAAAAAATACAATAATAATTAATTTGATTTCATTTAAAGAAAATCAAGCAACGATAATATTTGGCAAAAAAACTACAATAATAATTAATTTGATTTCAGGATATTGATTTCGTTTTGGAATGATAAGATTGCAACAACAATAAAATAACGGTAATATTTTTTAGTAGTATAAATAGGTAAGAAAAAATATTGTCAATGTAAGAAAAAAACAGTATTAAGAAAAAATATTGTCAATGTACATAATGAATTTATAAAAATTGCAATTACATAATGATTTTTTTTAAAAAAAAATATATGAATCCAAACAGAATATTGTACCTGGAATTAATTTAAAATTGTATTTTAGTAATCTTATAGGGGAATGAAATAAATTTGTTAGATTTCAAAAAAATTAATATTATATTATTCAAATTTGGTTTCTATCTTTATTGAAAAGTATGATAGATATAGGTTTGATGTGATGTTAAAGTAGAGCATTAATGATGGTTACTTTTGGGAAAGTTTGCTTCAAATATAAGCAAAAAATATTGAAGTGAAAGGTGTGGATATATTGATTTTTTAGGGTTGAAACACGTGTATTGGAAGTTGCATATCTGTATCCATTATATTTAAAATGGTATAATATTGTCAGTGGTTTTGGAATAGTGGTTTTGGAATATTTTGAGTTATTAAGTGGGTAAATGGGATTAATAATGATGATAATAAATATTAATAAATAACAATATTAATAATAATAATAATATCAATTTATTCAATTAAATAAAACCCTAATTTTCATCAAACCGTTTCATATTACTTCTCCCTCTTTTCATATTCTCGGTTTGACATCTCAGAAAGACCACTTAAAAAATAAGTATATTTATTATTAAAAAAATTCATTTTGTCATTTAAAGAAAATCAAATAACAATAATATTTGGCAAAAGAACTACAATAATAATTAATTTGATTTCAGAATATTGATTTCATTTTGGAATGATAAGATTGCAACAACAATAAAATAACGGTAATATTTATTATTAAAAAAAATTCATTTTGTCATTTAAAGAAAATCAAGCAACGATAATATTTGGCAAAAAAACTATAATAATAACTAATTTGATTTCAGGATATTGATTTCATTTTAGAATGATAAGATTGCAACAACAATAAAATAACGGTAATATTTTTTAGTAGTATAAATAGGTAATTTATTTTATCACATTTTTCACTCACATCTAGTCTAAATTTGACCACTTTATTTTATTTAATTTTAATTTTTATGTGTACACATTTCCTCAATCAACATAACACATGCTCAAATTTTATGCAAAATGATGGAAGTCCTCTTTGTATCCCAAATCAACAAAACACCCCATATTTTGGAAATCCACCTCTTATTCCAAATCCACACCATAATTCAAGATTTCAAAATTCTCTTTTTATCCCAAATTCATAAAATAATTCACCCATTGGAAATTACTCATATCATACATCACCTTACCCAATGAAAAACTCTCTTTTAATGTATTTTGATATATTTGAATCAATTTTTTAATTATATTTTATATAATATATAGTTGAATCAATTTTTATGTTGTCGAGGCAAATTTATTAAATTGTAAAATGGTAGAGTTAGTTAGAGTATTAAATAGAGTTTAGTACGAAATTACTTCAATTTCAAAGTTCATATAAATTTACAGGTCTTCAATTTGAAAGTTTATAGTCTCTATGAATAATAATCATTTAGATCATCAAATTTTTTGAACTATAATACACATGTTTTCATCCAGATATAACCATACCAATTAGATTATTTTTTTTTTGTTTAGTTTCCTTCTTTCTCTTACAATCTCTTTCGAATATAATCATACCAATAATATTTAATTTCAATTTAATTATTACGAAGTTATTCTTTGGTTTAATTTCCTTCCTTCTATTTTAAAACATTTTTGTGGTTTAGCTATATGAAGTAGTTGATGTTTTTATTATTTATAAAAAATATTGTATTCCTTTAGACAAACTATTTTTAACAATACTATAATTAGTGCATATAGATAATATCTAATATTTATTTCTAACAATACTATAATTAGCGTATATAGATAATATTTAATTTTCATTTCAATTGTTATGAAGTTTTATTTTTTATTTCTTTCTAATTGTGGCTAATAATAATCTATCATTCTACATTCATATTTAATAATTAATGACTTATTAAAAAATTAAAATTTATTTCTCACTATTTTAATTATTTATCAATCCAAATTATGACTCTGAATCAAAAGGAAGCTCCATTTTACAATATTAGTGACATTATCTACCAATCAAAATTTTAATTTTATAGTTAGTATCATATTAAAAAAATCAAATTGAATATCAATTTCTCACTATTTACTAATTATCTATCAATCTAAATCTTCAACCTATAATTAAGGACTATTAGAAATTTTGAAATTATATTTCTTACTTATTATTGATGATAATTATCTACAATTCCAATTTCTAACTCAACAATTAATGTAATATTAAAAATTTTGAAAGTGTTTTTTTCATTATATTTTAGTACAATTATTATTGCTTTATAATTGCCAATAAATCAATTATTCTCTTTGAATAAAAATAAATTAAACTATATTATAAATTTAACCATGAAGTTGTTCTATTATCTATTATTCAATCATTAAATTTTTAAGATACAAACTAATTGATAAATTTTAGTATAATTCTTATATTGTTTACAATTACATCAATCTTTTTTATTACTCCTTAAAATTTAAGTTATTTTCAAATGTCCTAATAAACTCATATAATAGTTATTCAAATAAATTCACTCGGAAAAAAATTCTATCAAAATAATCAATTAATTTTCTCTATTACTTTTTAAATTCAATCTTTTTTCAAATATGTGTTTATTAAACTACATATAATAATTATTCAAATATAATTATTTAAAAATTACTCAATACAAAAAATCTAAAATTTTGATAAAGTTTAAAATTTCATATAGAGTGACATTAATATATTATAGATCAAACCGTTATATTCTAGTTAAATGTAAAAGGGAGAGATTTGTTGCAAACATATTGTAGCTGTCATCAATCAAACAATATTGTTAATGCGGTAACTTCTTCAATTGTTTTGGATGGCAGTTGTGGTGTGATTTTTTAATTTAAAATCGCACATCCGATTGCATTAGGAACCGTATGAGATAATTTCTCAATGTTATTTTCATAAAAACTCCCAATATCAAAACCTTAAAACTCAATTTAATTTTAATGTAATGAAAAATCTTAAAATATTTTTCAAATGTGCATTTCAAACACATATCAATAGAAATTCTCCCGTAACGACCACAATGTGCATCACAACAACCGCAATGACCCCAGCTATACTCGCGACTGCAGCCGTAATTTAAAACCATAGTATTGTTCTTCTTAAGGTCTTAAGTTTGAATACCATAAGACACGAAGAATGTTTGAGTATAGTTTCAATCATGATCTCCGCAAGTGGGCGGTATGACTGGTTCTTTGGATTAATCGGTCATAGAATCAGATATCGAGTTTTCAAGAAACAACTTTACACCTTGTAGAGCCCTTTGCTAATGAAGATAATTCAGAATATCTGCATAGTAGCTATACTTATTTTTCAGTCTTTAGAACTTTTGAATTTTGCAAAATGTATTTTGCAAATTGGAACTATGGGTGGATCCTTCAAACAATTTCATAAATTTCTGTATTTCAAACATTTAAATACATGAAATTATACTTAAAAATGAAAAAAATATATATATAAAATTGAAACATCATCAAAACATGTATGATTAAGCTTTGAAGTTTGTGGCATTGTTCAAGCATTTTTAGGAACCAATCCCATATATTATCCCAAAATATAGGGAAAATTTTAAGTTCTACATGTGTTGGGAAGTTTAGAACACTGTACCAATATTATCGGCATGAATTACACAAGACACATGTAGAGATTCTTATAACCGAATATTCTTATTTTCAAGAACAGTATGTTGATCAACACATAGTTTGAGATTGAGATGTAAGTATTTGAGGGTGTAACTGACATCTGATGTTAGCCGGTTACCGTTGAATATAGTTTATTTTTTATGTCGGTTATAATCGGTTACAGATCCGAGATTTTGAATTTTTTTGTTATGTAGTTACATGTTTTGTTGGGATTTAGCATTTTCTTGGGATTTTGTATTTTGAGTTGATGTGGCTGTTCTGCTCCTTTTTTAAAGAAATAATTCTTAAAAATTTTTTTGTTGGGATTTGAAACATATCTTGGATTACTTTTTAGTTTGGTTATATTCAATATCTGAGGGAATATATGATATTTTAAAAATAAAAAAATCATGGTGGTTTTTGGAATTATATCTCGGTTTTTTTGTGGGTGAAGTGAAAACGTTGTCATGAAATCTAGGAAATATCCACTAAATTGAGACCAAATTCCCACCTCCAAGCACCATCAAATCAAACACCTAAGATAGGGAATTCCACGGAGATTTAGTAACATTGTAGAGTCGAATGGACTCTTAGAGGATTCGCACGAAGACCTAAAAGTTGAATGCAGTGGTGTTTGGTGGATGTTTTCCACTGTGGTTATTCTGATTAGATTATTGTGGACATCTAATGTACTATTCTTATATAACAAGTATTTGAGTAATTCTTGAATGTTATTTATATCATGTTTGTTTTAGTATTTCAATGTTTTACGTAATATGATTCTAGATAGAGTTATTTGTGGTGTTACAATTTGTGTCAATATTTCATACAAATTTGTGACAAGACTCACAAAAATGAAAACAAAACACTAATTTTTTTTATTTTATCCAAAATATCTCTCAAAGTTTTGTATCGATTTTAATATTTCTTATGGATTTGAGACGGAGCTCATAAAATAAAAATATATTTTTTTAGTATACAACTCATCCATGTCTAAATGTTTCACACGAATTTGAGACATATAATAGAAAATATCAAAATTTAAATTTTTATTTATTTTAATTAAAAAGTAACACAGTCATTAAAAAAATATAAGGGTGCAAGGTATTATTTTAGGGCTATAATTTTAGGCCCAATTAATGAGTTTTAGTTTGGTTTTGAAACAATAACAAAAACCTAAATAACATTTTTTTAAAACCCTAAATATAAAGTGTACTCACTACAAACCCTTTTCATATTTGAAACATTAGGATTGAACTAATTACGGCATGTGATGCTGAGGACAGAGATAATGGCAGATAGAATCAGTGAGTTGCATGATTCAATTCTGTGTCACATTCTTTCTTTTCTTCCAACCAAACATGCTGCAACCACAAGCATCCTCTCTAAGAGATGGAAATCATTATGGCTTTCAGTCCTCACTCTCGAATTCGACTGCAAATCCTTCAAAGACATGGCCTCATTTGGATATTATATACACAAATTGATGCCCTTACGAAAAATTGAACTTCCAATCCTTTCGTTTCGTTTCAACTGCAACTACTGGTGTCCAATTCAAATCCAATGTGATGTTACTCTATTTGTTTCCTATCTAATGAATAGAGGAATTGAGAATCTTAACATTAGCGGCGACATGAAATTACCACCTAGTATTCTTAGTTGCAAGACCCTTAAGGTTCTTAAGTTGAAAGGAATAATAGTGAATGGTTTTTCTCATCAAGTGGATTTTCCTGTTCTTAAAATTCTTCATTTAAAGAGAATGATTTTCGAACGGCATGAATTGCTTCTTAAACTTCTCTCTGGTTGTCATATACTTGAGGAATTGGAAACCAAATATTTAAGTTTTCGTAATGGTTCGCGTGTTCCAGCAAAAGAGTTTGATTGCTTGTTACCTAGTTTAGTCCGAGCAAAGATTTCTTGTCCTGATTATATTATTCCTCTTCATTTGGTTTGCGATGTGGAGAGTCTACATATGGAACAGGTATGACAATATAGATTTTAATTTTCTATAAATTCATGATTTTTTTAACTGTAGTCCATAGTTTTAAATTGCAGTTGCGAACATGTTTGCACGAGTTGCAATTGCAGTTGTGTCGGGGACTGCAGTTGGTTATATAGAATTCTCATGTACTGTCTTGTCACTTGTGTAACTCATGCAGGCACAATTGAAATGTTGTAGTAAACTTCCCATGTTTCATAATCTGACACATGTGAAACTTAAATTTTTCTTTAATATGTGGGGTTGGTTGCAACAAATGCTTCAACAATACCACAAACTTCAAAGTTTAATCATACATGGTTGTGAATATCAAGACGAAAGTTGGACCGATCCACCAATAGTTCCAAAGTGTCTTTCATTGCACCTGAGAACAGCATGTCTTGCATATTGTAAAGGCACTGAATCTGAGCTCCAATTTGCAAAGTATATTTTGCAAAATTCGAAAATACTGATGACTATGAAAATTAAGTATGATCACTGTGCAGATATAAAAGCAAAACACGAAATGACAACGGAATTATCTTCATTCACAAAGGGCTCTACAATGTGTGAAATTGTTTTTGAAAACTCGGTATCTAATTCAATTTCCGATTAATTCGGAGAACAGTAGAATGCTGTAATTTTATATCTAAAGATTTGATATTTCTTTATTTTTGCAATTTTATGGGTGTAATTTCTAAATTTTAGAGAAGTCTAGTTTTCCATTAATTTGTTTGTTCTTGACACTGTTAAAAGAATATTTTTGAAACCTTAGTGTAATTTTATCAAATGAAGAAAAGTAAAAAAATTGTTTCTGTAGCAAGTTTTGTAATATATTTTAGGAAAATATGTACCATCAGCATTTTCAACTTCCTACTAATTAAGATACACATCAGCACAGTAGATAACAAGTTGTATTGTAGCACTGCAAAAGCAATCGTTGCGGTGGAGAGACATTTGTGGTATTGGAGCGATGTTTAATTCGGATGTTAATTGAACATGTTATCTGCAAAGTTGAATTTATTAAGAAGAGATATTAATTTGGGTAATTCTAGTTGTCCTTTTTGCTTTAATGCCGACGAAACTCTTTTCCATCTTTTCTATTATTGTGATATGGCTCAATCGATTTGGGATGGTCTGTGTGGTATTGGGATCGTCTGTGTGGTAGGTTAAACATCGATTTATTTATGTGGGGAGCAGATTTCTTTAATCTCTTTGTTTTTGTATTTTAAAAAATTAGGTTCTAGCAGATTCAAGATTGAGTTTCATAGTTGTATTTGGCATGGGATGGTTTTTCCTGTTGCTTTTGTCTTTGGTGATTTAATGGTGTTGTAAGGGTTCAGGACCCATTGTCCTCTTTTTATATATTATTTTTGCCTATAAAAAAACGAAGTCTCTAACATTTTTGTAACTAAGTGCTAAACATATTAAATTTATTATATTATTTTTTTAATTTTTAAATCTTATTTTTTGAAAATCAAAATTCATAAAACACATATAAATATTGTCACGATATTTTCAACAAAAACTTCATCTTCTTTCTCCAAACAACAAAAACTTCATCTTCTTTTTCTAACCAACAACAACTTCATATTCTTTTTCCCAACTCGTAGAACTACCCACATTCATATTTTTCCACCACAATTGTAAAACAACCACTGATTAACGCATGTTTCACTTTTTTCACCATTGTGAAACGAGTTTTCTTTCCAACCACTACGCCAAAAACTGGAATAGACAGCGCACCTTAGAGGGCGCTTTATTACAAAAGCGCACTCTAAAGTGAAGCGAAAAAATAAGGAGCGACCAACTGGAATAGACAGCGCACTTTAGAGGGCGCTTTTGTAATAAAGCGCCCTCTAAGGTGAAGCGAAAAAATAAGGAGGAGATAGAGGGACAACAATACAGGGCGCTTTTTAGAAAGCGCCCTCTAAGGTTACCCTTAGAGGGCGCTTTTAAAAAAGTGCTCTATAAGTCCATGTGCATTTCCAGTTTATAAAGCGCTTTTGGAAAGCCTTAGAGAGCGCTTTCATAAGCGCCCTCTTAGGCCCCCTTTAGAGGGCGCTTTTTTTCCACAAGCGCCCTCTAAGGTCCTCTTTAGTAAACATTAAAATTATAACATACTGCGCGTTTTGTTATTTCACTCTCTGTTATTTTCGTTCTTTTTCACGTTAGGGTTCTCACTGCTACGCTTTTCGCTACTTCTAAGGCGTTCTCCTTCCACCTCTGTTAGATCTACGACGTTTCCTCCTTCTATTAATTCGTTGTTAGCTGTTCGATTTTGACACCATAGGTATTTTTCTAATCTTCATATTACTTGGGTTCTCTTCTGACGTTCGCTATTGTTCATTTTTGGTTTCTCTTCTGACTTCGAAGAACTTAATTGGAGTTCTAGATATATACGGATTCGAGAGTTTCAAGACAAACAGGTTCTTAATCTTAACCACCCTCTTGCCTAATTTTATATGAAGTTTATAGACGTATGCACATTTGGCCAATCTCTGTGATCGAATTTTTTGTGTTCTCTATTTACATTTTTCGTATCTATTTACTTTTGAACCACAATTATTGTTCTAATAGTAACTAGGTTTGATTTTTCTACTATCTCCTGGTAAACAATTTCTATAGACTCAAATAACACTTCATTATTTCATTATGCAGCATGTCTTCAAAATGAAGCAAGAGGAATATACAAAGGAAGAAATTGATTGGAGTTATATAGAGTTCGTTGATAATCAAGATGTTCTCGATCTTATTGAGAAGGTGCAACTCACCCTTGCATTTTTGTCATTTTAGAAAAGTTCTATCAGTTTGTCATCTCATTCTTGTTTATAACTTCAGAAACCTGGCGGCGTTATTGCTCTTCTGGACGAGGCCTGGTATGTATTAAATGACAATAGTTCAAATATTTGTATTATAGTTAATGGTTTGTTTATGTCATTTTACATAATGTAAAGTGGCGTTAGCGCATGCAAATATATATACTTTGAGCAATAACTATGTTTTATAAAACTAGCACTTACCAGTTGAGCTACCCTACCCACTCACTGGCCTAACAGAGGGTTTAATTAAACTTCTTGAACATCGTCGTGGCCAGGATGGCGCATATATTGGATGCATGAAGTCAGGAGACGTGATAACAGAAGAGTACTTTCCTCTATCTGAATTAATTCTGATTATTTATTTATGATGATAGATCTGAGGAAATAGTTGTCAGTTTTTATGTGTAGATGGTCCCAGAAGATTTTGTTTTAAGATGTCTAAAATTGTTCATTTTTAAAAATTGAACATGTGTTGAATTTTATTCATTATTATCTGTTATCCATTTTTATCGAGTTATTACTGTAGGTTTTTATTTTTCAGTAAATACTTTGAACTTACCACATTTGTAGATGTAACTGATTATCTTAATTTTCATCCCTTTGCAAGTCTTTAGGCATGTCTCATTTTTGCCAATAAAATTTGCATTCTCTGGTGTTTAGATATTCCCAACCAGTATCTTAATTTCTAATGAGTAATGAAAGTTTCTATTTTGAATTGATATGTACTTAATCTTTTCTTAGTACAATTATATTTCTTTATCGCATGTTATTTTCTCCTTCATAACTACAATATCATTTTGTTTCATAATTTTTTTACAAATTTGACCTTTTCAATTGTGATTTTGTATTCAACTTATATGCTATGTATTTTATCCTTTTTTTTCCAGGGGAAAGCCTTGGTATGAACCTGATTGGTGGAAATTTGGGGATGAAAAATCGTAAGTAATAATACCATTTAGATGAGAAAATATTTGGTGATTTTTTTTTTGTTTATTCAGGAATGATCTTCAATGTGATTATGGCTTAATATATTATTTGTTGAAACCAAATCTTATTGAATGGGTAAATTAATGATCTTCAGTCTTCACAATATATCACATCAGTGCCAAGTACTAACATATATTAGAGGCAACAAATAATTTTTAACTTCAGCATACTCATCTCTATGATATTATAAGTTATAACTCCTGATGGAAAATGCATGTTGGATACTTTTGACTGAAGTCTCTTTATGTATAAATATTGCACATGATTTTTTTTTCTTTTTTAGTATGGATCTCCATATTGAACTACTTTATTTTTACAATGTGTATCTCATCTCTATTGATTTATTTTGTTTTTAGGTATTTCCGACATGCATCTGGTTCACTTGTTATACTTTCAAAGAATTTGGCACAGTACATTAACATAAACAGGTTAGTCTTTATGGTATTAAATGTTGCTTTTTCTTTAACTCTCTTTCCTTTTGAAAGATACTTTCTCCTATTTTATCTTCCTATCTAGTAATATATCTTTGATTGATCCGAAAACAAAATGTAGTGTATCTTTGAAGACACGTGCTTATAAAACTACCTATTCCAAAGTTGTTTGTATTCAAACCGGCATGCGAGGAATGGCTGCTAGAAATGAACTTTGATTCAGGAAGCGGACCCTAAGAAGACTGCGGCTAGCAAAAAAAACATACATCTCAGAGATACTTTTGCTACTTAGTTTTATTTCTTTTTAAGTTATGAATTGGTTGTATATTTAGAATCTTTAGAAGTTAAACGATTATATATCAGTGGATTGTTGTATATGTATGGATTGTTGTATATAAGGCTTGTTGAATGCAATGTGTGAAAAAGGGCTTCAAATTATACAGTTTTAGGTGTACTGCTTCAATATACAGGTTGTCTAAAATAAATAAAAAAATATAGTGCTTTTTTAAAAAAAAATTTAAATAACCACCCACTTTAGAGGGCGCTTTCCAAAATAAGCGCCCTCTAAACCCTTTAAATTTCCACTTTAGAGGGCGCTTTCCAGTAAAAGCGCCCTCTAAACCCTTAAAAGTTTCCACTTTAGAGGGCGCTTTCCAGTAAAAGCGCCCTCTAAACCCTTAAAAGTTTCCACTTTAGAGGCGCTTTCTTTAAAAAGCGCCCTCTAAAGTGGCCCTTAAAGGGCTTAAAGAGCCACTTTAGAGAGCGATTTCACCAGAAAAAAAAGTGTTGTCTTTACCTATGCCAGCGCCAGATTAGAGGGCACTTTAAAGCGCTTTTATAAGCCAAAAAAAGCGCCCTCTTTTCCCTTATTTGGCGTAGTGAACATTGTATAACGAATTAACCTTTAATATTCTCTCATACAGTCGCTCCTCACATGATTTATCGGTGTTCGTATTTTCTCAATACAATCGCTCCTCACATAATTTATCGGTATTCATATTTTCTGACTGTAGATTCTGGAGACTCTGAAGATACTGAAGATCTTAAGTCAAACTACTGATGATGTCAAGATTCTGACCAAATATTTTGATGTATTTGAATCTTGCTCTATGTTTCTTCATTTCATGCTTCATCAACTTTTATCATAAGCCAATGAACTTAAAGATAAGATCAAATGGGCACGTGATCAAATAGTACAAAGTACAAGTCAAATATTCTTTCCACTACCTAAGTTCGTGGGCAAAGACAATACTATACATCACACATGTCATTGATTTTGTGGGGAAGGACAATATGCAATATCACTCCTTTCACCATTCAACAGTGGACAAACGCTCTATTTGGTTTCCCCATTTTTTCCTCCAACGATCTCTTTTCTTATGCTATATAAGTGAGACTTGGAGACTTGAAAAAAAAAACAAGAGAACACACAAGAACACTTAATGCTGCAAGTTCTACAACATTATTGACAAGTCTGTTTTTTTGTGAAAAGCTATCAATTTTGTACACAGTTTTCTTTCGGTAATTGTTTATCATTTTTGTAAAATCTACTTGTATAGAAGCAACTTGTAACACATAAAATATTATTCAAACTGTTTGTTTGATTCCTTAAGGAGACTAGGGTATAGTCGAATCCTTGAGAAAACCAAAAGAATTATTCTTTGAGTCCTTAAGAAGATTATGGTATAGTAGGATCCTTGAGAAGACAAAGACGGTTATTATAATTTGTTGATTATAGTAGATTAAATTCTTTTATATAAGGCAAAATCACCATGGCGGATGGATTGAAGTAGCTTTGAGTTTCAAGCGAATTAGGATAAAAATAATTGTGTTTTTATTTCTTTGTTATTAACATTTAAGTGGTATTCTTGAGTTGGTAAAAAACTTTTGTTTTGTAAAATCAAATTCAAATCCCCCTCTTTCTTTTATTTTTCACACCTTCAGTTCCATGATTTGATAACATAAACATATAGCTGTATGCTAAAAATAAATAAAAAATATTAAAATTGAAGTTTAATTAGTTAAATAAATTCACGTAACATGTCATATAACTTCCGAAAATTTAATTAACAGAAGCTACAAATATTTAAGTTGGGTGAATAAAAAAACAAAAAAAACAGAATATTAATGGGACGACATCCCGAGTTCGTCCTTCCGGCCTCCCGCGATGAATTCCAACGCCGATGGCTACTAAAACTCTAACACAAACCCTAATTAGGGTTTGTCATCTTACACGAATTACAACTGAACAAAACCCTATATATATTGCTATTGATATGCTACTAAACCTCTACCCTTCTTTGCTTGCACCGTTCACCATTACAAACCATGTCTTCTGGCCGTTCAATTCCATTATGAGGTGTAAGACTCTTGAAATACTTAAGTTGGTAAACATAAAAATGTGGGATTTTGATCACGTGAAATTTCCCAATTTGAAAACAGTTCCAAGTCTATTCATGTCTCAACACGGGAGAGGAAGGGGCGCAGGTCATTGATAGAAATACTTTTGTTTTCTTAAAAATTAAGTGTCATACAAAGAGTCTCAAGTTTTTGCTAGAATAACACTTTGTTAAACCAGTGTTGCATCCGCTTGTGTCTTAAGCTGTAATACTTAATTATATCTTCAGGCTACTAGCTATAACCTATATGTGCTAATAAGAACAATTGATATGATTTGAGTTCTGTGTATGTGATGTGATGCAAAATTTGCTTGCCAACATGATTGAATTGACCTATGTTTAAATTTCGTTATCCCCTCTTCATGATCACGACGAATAACATGCATATCCTCTAAATCTTTTTCTTCAGATGTTTGACGTACATGTGTTGCTAAACAAGGTGTTTCAGAGTTAAAATCTTGATTTTCATCAATACTATCGCGAAGATGTCTACCTTGAAGAACAATTGACCATCTGGTGTTAGAAGGATCAGTGACATAAAAAACTTGTTTTACTTGGATTGCCATGATGAAAGGTTCGTTATTATAAGTTGTCTTACGAATATCAACCCGTGTAAATCCCAATTCACCGGTTTCTATACCAGTATTACTGTCAATCCACTTGCACTTAAATAAAGACAATTTAAAAGAAACATAGTCAATCTCCAATATCTCATTAATGACCCCAAAATATGCCCTAGATGCTAGTACAAGACTGTTATCTTTGAATCTAGAAAAGTACATGGACTCAGCCTCAACCATAACCCCATTATTTTTGCATGGTACTACTGTAACACCCTTCTACCCAAACGACATATTTAAATAAATTATCAGAGTACAACATGTAGAAGAGTTTATATTTCTTACAACATAACACTTATCGCATCACAACATAAACCATATTATTTATTTTATTAAAACTTCGCAGCGGACAACAACACAAATATTATCATTCATCATATAACAATTCATAATAATGTTTCAACATTATCTCAACAAAGCATCTCAACATATTAGTCATCATAAACAACGTAAATAATAACCAATTATCTATCGAATCCCATAACCCCGGTGTCACATGACCAGAGCATTTGACTCGACTCCGTAGAATAACTCTACACTTATTCTTCAAACCTCAACAATAGCTACTCCTCTTTATCTGCACATTGCTCATCATAGATGAACATAAACACATGCAGAAGGGGTGAGAATTACATTATTACATAATAATATAACGACAGAAATATAAACATAAATATATTTCACATATGCCAACACAGCTCATCATAATCATCATAATCAACATACTCATGAACATCAACAAAACAACATATCAAATGCAATGCACACACCCATGCATGACTCAACACGACTCGGTATACCCATTTTGTGACCAACTACAGGATCACCACTCCCAGATTCATCACCATAGAATCCGAGTTCCCCGCAAGGAACCAAGCCTCTCCACAAGCCCGGAGTCAACAACATCATTGGAACTCAGTCCGTTCATCACTAGGCATCGGCCTTTCATGAATGCATGCACACCAAACATGCATCATAATCAACATAGCAACAACAACATCATATAGTCATGTTATCATCATCATTAATAGCATGACATACAACTCAACAAAACAATAACAACATTACAACGATATCACATCTGGGAGTTTAAAACGCGAAAGCTGTCCGTCAAACTGATATGGCGAACGCCATTAGGCTAATGGCGAACGCCATTAGCGTTAAACGCTCTTATTCTGGAAAAACTGTCCGTCAAACTGATATGGCGAACGCCATTAGGCTAATGGCGAACGTCATTTGGCTGTTATGTGCATAAATAAGATTTTAAGTGCGGAAACAGTGGACGCGCGGGCTTCTAAGCATATAACTCAACAAAACTCACAGATCGGAGAATTTCCATCAAAACCCCAAACTTTCCCAATCTCCCTAAAATCCCCAAAATCCATCAACAATCCAACATATATCATGAATTTGCTCGCATATTATCGTTTAATAAGGTTCAGACCCCTTACCTCTTTGGATTGAAGGAAGTTCTGAGCAATCTTTGGCCTTTTCCTCTTCCTTCTCTTTCTCTTCAGCGTTTCTCCCTTTCTCTGACTCTGAGGCAAAAATACGTGAAAAACACTCTGAGTTCTCACCTTGGCCTCTTTTATCCATTTCCACTTTTACCCTTCCACTCTTCATATTCCATTTATTTTATTTATTTAATTATTATTAAAATAAATAACATCTATAATAATAATAATAATTCCCAATATTATTTAATAATTCATTTTACCTTCAAATAATCATATTAAAATAATATTTAAATTAATCTAACAATATTCTGGGTGTTACAACTCTCCCCCACTTTAGAAGTTTTCGTCCTCGAAAACATACCTCAAGCAAATAGAGCCGGATACGACTCCTTCATCTGATCTTCACGCTCCCAAGTCAAGCTCTCACCAGCTGGACCTCCCCAAACAACTTTCACTAGAGCAATCTTCTTACCTCTCAGGGTCTTCTCTTCTCGGTCATCTATCCGAATTGGCAACACCTCAACGGTCAAATTATCCCTCACCTGGATATCATCCAACTGAACAACATTCGAAGGATCCACAATATATTTTCTCAACTGAGATACATGAAACACATCATGCAGATTAGAAAGCGATGGCGGTAAAGCTATCCGATATGCCACTTCCCCAACCCTCTTCAAAACCTGATACGGACCCACAAACCTCGGAGTAAGCTTTTTAGACTTTAAAGCTCTACCCACACCTGTCGTCGGAGTAACTCTCAAGAACACATGATCTCCCTCTTGGAACTCAAGTGCCTTCCTCCTCTTATCATGATAACTCTTCTGACGACTCTGAGAAATCTTCATTTTCTCCTGAATCATCTTAACCCTTTCAGTCGTCTGCTGCACAATCTCAGGTCCGAGTACAACACTCTCACCTGGTTCATACCAACACAATGGAGTTCTACACCTCCTACCATACAATGCTTCATATGGAGCCATACCGATACTAGCATGAAAACTATTATTATAAGTAAACTCCACCAACGGCAAATAACTATCCCAAGAACCACTCTGCTCCAACACACAAGCTCTCAACAAATCCTCCAAGGATTGGATAGTTCTTTCAGTCTGACCATCAGTCTGAGGATGATAAGCTGAACTCAACCTCAACTTAGTCCCCAACGCTTTCTGCAAACTTTCCCAAAATCTAGAAGTAAATCTGGGATCTCTATCAGACACAATACTGGATGGAATACCATGCAGCCTCACTATCTCCTCAATATACAACTCTGCCAACTTCTCTAAAGAGTGATTAATCTTCATCGGCAAGAAATGCGCCGACTTAGTCAATCGATCCACAATCACCCAAATAGAATCATTACCTTTCACCGTCCTCGGCAATCCCGTCACAAAATCCATGGAAATGCTATCCCACTTCCATTCAGGAATCTTCAAAGGTTGCATCATACCTGCCGGTTTCTGATGTTCAATCTTTGACTTCTGACAAGTCAAACAGGCATACACAAACTTAGCAACATCTCTTTTCATACCAGCCCACCAAAACAACTTCTTCAAATCTTGATACATTTTAGTTGCACCTGGATGGATACTCAATCCACTCCTATGGCCCTCTTCAAGAATACTCTTTTTCAATTCAGACACCTCAGGAACACAAACTCTACCTTTAAATCGCAGGATGCCATTCTCATCAATCTCAAAATTACCACCATTACCCTGGTTAACCATAGTAATATGATCAACTAGAGCGACATCAACTTGCTGACCATTCTGAATATCTTCCAGAATTTCACTAGTCAACTTCAGCATACCCAACTTTACACTATCAGCGGAAACTTCACAACCCAAACTCATATCACGGAACTGTTCAATTAACTCAAGCTCCCGAACCATCATCATAGACATATGTAGAGACTTTCTACTCAGCGCATCTGCAACTACATTAGCCTTACCGGGATGATAACTCAATTCAAAGTCAAAATCCTTCAGTAATTCTAACCACCTTCTCTGCCTCATATTTAACTCTTTCTGATCAAATAGATACTTCAGACTCTTGTGATCACTGAACACTTCGAATCTGGAACCATACAGATAATGCCTCCACATTTTCAACACAAATACAACAGCTGCAAGTTCTAGATCATGCGTAGGATAATTCCTCTCATGAACTTTCAACTGTCTAGAAGCATAAGCTACAACTTTACCATTCTGCATCAAAACACCACCAAGACCCATCAAAGAAGCATCACAATAAACAACGAAGGACTCACCAGGATTAGGCAAGATCAACACTGGAGCACTGATCAACCGCCTCTTCAACTCAACAAAACTCGCTTCACAAGCTGCATCCCACACATACACTTGACCCTTCTTAGTCAACTGCGTCAACGGCAATGCCAACTTAGAGAAGCCCTCAATAAATCTGCGATAATAACCAGCTAACCCCAGAAAACTGCGTATCTCAGTAGCAGACTTCGGAGTCTCCCACTGTAATACAGCATCAACTTTAGCAGGATCAACAGAAATCCCACCACTCGAAATCACATGGCCAAGGAAACTCACTTCCTTCAACCAGAACTCACATTTAGATAACTTTGCATATAATTTCTTTTCTCTTAACACCTGCAAAACAATTCTCAGATGTCCTGCATGCTCTTCTTCCGTCTTAGAATATATCAATATATCATCTATGAACACCACAACAAAATTATCAAGGTACGGATGAAATATACGATTCATATATTCCATAAACACACCTGGAGCATTAGACACACCGAACGGCATCACAGTGTATTCATAATGACCATACCTCGTACGGAAAGCAGTCTTCGCAATATCATCTGACTTCACTCGGATCTGATGATAACCCGACCGCAAATCAATCTTACTGAAAACATGAGCTCCAACCAACTGGTCCATCAAATCATCAATCCTCGGCAATGGATACCGATTCTTGATAGTCACCTTATTCAACTGCCGATAATCGACACACAACCTCATCGTACCTTCTTTCTTCTTCACTAACAATACTGGTGCACCCCAAGGAGAAACACTTGGACGCACAAACTTCTTCTCAAGCAATTCTTCAAGTTGCTTCTTCAATTCAACTAATTCAGTTGCCGACATTCTATAAGGAGACATCGACACTGGACTCGTACCTGGTACTAAGTCAACGGCAAATTCGACTTCACGTTCTGGAGGTAAATCACTTACATCCTCCGGAAACACATCCTGAAATTCACAGACAACAGGCAAATCTACACTCACCACTTTCTTATCCGCTTGCAGAGACGCAAATAAAGCGAATATCTGAGCTTCATCTTTCACAAAATCCCCCACCTGCCTAGCAGATAGAAATCTTGCCTCATCATTCTCACCAACTTCAGAAAACCGCATCGTCTTCCTATAGCAGTTGATAAACACGCCATAGAATTCTAGCCAATTCATTCCCAGAATAATATCAATTTGGTGCAAGGGTAAGCACACCAAATCAATCACGAACTCTCTCTCAAAGATCGTCAAATGACAACCTCGACAGACAACAGAAGTCTTCACAGAACCATTAGCAGGAGTATCTATCACCATACTTCCGCCTAGGGACGACATAATCACACCAATCCTGGTCGCACACTCATACGAAATAAACGAATGAGTAGCACCAGTGTCAACAATAGCAAGCAATTCAACATTATTAATCAAGCAAGTACCTTTAATCAGATTATCTTCTTTAGGAGCTTCAGCCCCACTCAGGGCAAACACCCTACCAGTAGTATGAGCTGCAGTAGCCGCCTTCTTCGGTTTCGAGCACTGTGAACTGATATGGCCTTTCTCGCCACAATTAAAACATGTCGGACCAGCATCCTTACATTCAGTAACTCTATGACCAGCCTGACCGCATCGGAAACATCTCAGCACTTTCTTGGTACAGCTATCAGCACGGTGGCCTGGCTCGCCACACTTGAAACATTTACCAGCTATGGGAGATCCTCCCCCACTTGGCTTCTTCTCATCTACTACTTTCTGCTTACCTTTACCATTCGGAGATGCATAAGGACTACCACGATCCTTATTCTTCTTCTCACTAAGACTCTTGTAATGAGCAGTCCTAGCCTTGCTATCTTCATCAAATATCCTGCACTTATTAACCAGTGTAGGAAACCTACGAATCTCCTGGTAACCAATGCCTTGTTTGATCTCGGGACGCAACCCGTTCTCAAACTTGACACACTTGGATTCCTCAGCATCAGCATCATTATAATGAGGACAATACTGCACCAGCTCCTCAAACTTCGAAGCGTAATCAGCAACAGACATGTTACCCTGCTTCAGTTCTAGAAATTCCATCTCCTTCTTACATCGCACATCAGCAGGAAAATATTTCTCCAGAAAGACCGTCTTGAACCTTTCCCAAGTCATCTCAGCACCTGGTACTTCAATTCTCTGGCGAGTGTTATCCCACCAGTTTTCAGCCTCTTCAGATAACATATGCGTACCAAACTGCACCTTCTGTGCTTCAGTACACGTCATTACCCGGAAAATCTTCTCAATTTCCCTCATCCAAATCTGAGCACCATCTGGATTATAGCGCCCTTTGAATGTAGGAGGGTTATTCTTCAGAAACCTTCCCAAATTCTTAAACTCGTCGACCGGCGGATTCTGCTGCGCCTGCATAGCCTGCGCCATAGCAGCCAAAGCCTCAGCAATCGCACGGTCATTTTCTCCAGCCATACTCTGCACAACACAACCACCACCGTTAAATATCGACAGTGTCATTTACACTAATCGACCAACAGGGAAAACATCACATTATGACTCGACTGGACTGACTATGCTCTGATACCACTAATGTAACACCCTTCTACCCAAACGACATATTTAAATAAATTATCAGAGTACAACATGTAGAAGAGTTTACATTTCTTACAACATAACACTTATCGCATCACAACATAAAACATATTATTTATTTTATTAAAACTTCGCAGCGGACAACAACACAAATATTATCATTCATCATATAACAATTCATAATAATGTTTCAACATTATCTCAACAAAGCATCTCAACATATTAGTCATCATAAACAACGTAAATAATAACCAATTATCTATCGAATCCCATAACCCCGGTGTCACATGACCAGAGCATTTGACTCGACTCCGTAGAATAACTCTACACTTATTCTTCAAACCTCAACAATAGCTACTCCTCTTTATCTGCACATTGCTCATCATAGATGAACATAAACACATGCAGAAGGGGTGAGAATTACATTATTACATAATAATATAACGACAGAAATATAAACATAAATATATTTCACATATGCCAACACAGCTCATCATAATCATCATAATCAACATACTCATGAACATCAACAAAACAACATATCAAATGCAATGCACACACCCATGCATGACTCAACACGACTCGGTATACCCATTTTGTGACCAACTACAGGATCACCACTCCCAGATTCATCACCATAGAATCCGAGTTCCCCGCAAGGAACCAAGCCTCTCCACAAGCCCGGAGTCAACAACATCATTGGAACTCAGTCCGTTCATCACTAGGCATCGGCCTTTCATGAATGCATGCACACCAAACATGCATCATAATCAACATAGCAACAACAACATCATATAGTCATGTTATCATCATCATTAATAGCATGACATACAACTCAACAAAACAACAACAACATTACAACGATATCACATCTGGGAGTTTAAAACGCGAAAGCTGTCCGTCAAACTGATATGGCGAACGCCATTAGGCTAATGGCGAACGCCATTAGCGTTAAACGCTCTTATTCTGGAAAAACTGTCCGTCAAACTGATATGGCGAACGCCATTAGGCTAATGGCGAACGTCATTTGGCTGTTATGTGCATAAATAAGATTTTAAGTGCGGAAACAGTGGACGCGCGGGCTTCTAAGCATATAACTCAACAAAACTCACAGATCGGAGAATTTCCATCAAAACCCCAAACTTTCCCAATCTCCCTAAAATCCCCAAAATCCATCAACAATCCAACATATATCATGAATTTGCTCGCATATTATCGTTTAATAAGGTTCAGACCCCTTACCTCTTTGGATTGAAGGAAGTTCTGAGCAATCTTTGGCCTTTTCCTCTTCCTTCTCTTTCTCTTCAGCGTTTCTCCCTTTCTCTGACTCTGAGGCAAAAATACGTGAAAAACACTCTGAGTTCTCACCTTGGCCTCTTTTATCCATTTCCACTTTTACCCTTCCACTCTTCATATTCCATTTATTTTATTTATTTAATTATTATTAAAATAAATAACATCTATAATAATAATAACAATTCCCAATATTATTTAATAATTCATTTTACCTTCAAATAATCATATTAAAATAATATTTAAATTAATCTAACAATATTCTGGGTGTTACAACTACGATCATCATTTGATTTCGTATAAAATGAATATTTAGAAATATCGTATGCACTCTAAGTAATTACATTAAACTTAGGCATACGTGACAACCATTTACGAAGATCTGATGCACTACTCTCTTTAGAAATGCTTTCATTAAACTAAGTTATGAAAGTTTTGTTATGCTCCGTCAACAACAATTTTTCATTCATCCGAAGGAATTATTCCTTTAAAAGACTTTTGTGAGCAGTCAAGTAAGGTTGAACTTCACTAAGGTTATTCTTTGTATATCCTTTAAAAATTTCATGTAATGCTCTGGATGACAACCATGTAAATTTGTACATATGATTTTTAAAATAATGATAATTTATTAGTCCGTGTTTACAAGATTTAAAATGATATGATATATTGCAATTCTATCACATATTTTGTAGTTTATGTGTAAAAAAAGATACAGGACATAAAATAAGATTTAAAACAATGTAAACTTAGTATTCTGTGTTTACAAGATTTATAATGATATGATCCAGGCTAGTGAAAATGAGATTTAAAACAAATTATATATTGTCAATAAATAATATTTAACCCATCGGTATTTGTCATACGGTGAACTGACTTTAGGGTGTTTTACTTTTTATCGCAATGTCGCGGATAGCAAGAGTCGCCACCGACTTTTCTTTTATCCAATAAGGAAAGGTGGAAAAGAACAGGAAAGACCTCAATAGATTTTGGGTTCGGGAGGTACATTATACAAAGGGAAGGTATTAGCACCCTTTGTATCCATGGTTATCCATGGGCTCTTAATTGTTGGATCACTTATATTTTTGTCTGAAAAGTGTTCGTGAATTGTTTGAGAAATGTTTCGGAAAGAGAGTTAACTTTGTAATGATTCTCGTATGAATGTATACAAAGTATTTATCTCGTTTGATTTTGAAAACGGTTTAGAAAAATGTAACTTGGTAATGATTCTAGTATGAATGTATACCAAGTGGTGATTTTCTAGGATTTGCAAAGTGTGAGGGGTGGAAAATGTTTTAGGTTACGATCCAGCAATTGAGAGTTATACCTTCCTAAGGTCGTTATGAATGTTTCCTATCCTTATGAGGGTAAAACTGTCCTTACTATTGAGAAGTAAGTAATTTTACCCTTTGGATGTTAAAGGGTCATCGTAGGGTCATCGATTGGTCATTGGAGGCAACAGTTGTAAGGATACCTTAGCATTCGCAGGGACGATCATCATTTAACCGTAGGCTACACCGAAGGGTCATCGAGGGACGAAATCATATATTCGAAGGCAACATCCGAGGGACTATGATTCATTTTTATGATGATTTAATCGAAGGGCCATTGCTAAGTGTATCCCCACATTCGCGGGACATGACCGTAATACCGTAATATCGTAAGGCACAAGAGAGGTCCAAGATCACATATTTAAGGGCCATATTTTAAAGTCAATTAGGTGATTAGGATGAATCTCCACACTAAAATCAATACATTAAAATTAATACATTAAAATTAATACATTAAAATTAATTAAGCAATTTAGGGTGGATCTTCATAAGGGTATCCCACAAATAAAGTGGAAGGCCTAAACAACACTCTTTTCCTGGGATATGTGAGCCTTTACAAAATTCAGCAAATGGGTTAGAATACCAATCAGGGTGCAATCAAGAGTTGCACCAAAGCAGTAATAGTATCAGGTAAACAAAGCATGGTTATAATAAAACAGGTCAGATGGGCAAAGATCAAAACAGAGCGAAAAACAGCGGCATCCATTACAACAATTCAAGGTATCCAGGCATACTTAAGTCCACATGCAAAATCTCAAATATATTTATGAATTCAATTATGGTATCACATGTGAATTCGGAACATAAAGCGGCGATAGTAACGCAAACCTGTTTGCAATTGAATTGCAACCTTGAATTGGCCGATCGGATCGAATTGAGCGGTGCCGCCGGCTTTTCCTTCAGGGTTTCCTTTAGGGTTACTCGGAATAAGTTAAGCAGTAGTCCTGAACACTCCACCACAAGCCGGTAGGATTTGTTCTTGGATTCTTCAACTAAACAACAAATTAAAACGAAGGAAATAAACTAGACCCTAACGTAAGGTTAGATCCGGTAAAAAGGTACACAATAATTTCCGTTGTAGAAACTATTGTGCGAAAAGAATGAACTAAATGCTAAAAAGGAACTAGGAAATTGCAAGGGAAATAATGTAGAATTCGTAGGAAAAACAATGCCTAAGCTGCTGGAAAAGAAAATATGCAAAAGTGAAAACGGCAAAGGAAAAAATGTGGAAAAGCTTCCGGGCCCCTTTAGGTTTTCAAAGTGGCTATTTATATTGGTGTCATTAAGTAACTGCCTGTTGCCAAAAGGTCTTCAACGTGGCTAATTGCATGGCGTGGATATAGGGCCCAACACTCCTCAACGTCTCTTCAAGTCTCTGAGGCGTTACTTGCGCCCAAAAAGTAGGGGGATGGTGTGACGTTCGTCACACCATGTGTGACGTTCGTCACAAGGCTGTTTTGCGTGACGCTCGTCACGCCCTCTGTGACGTCCGTCACAGGCACAACATTTGTGTCTTGCGCTTTGGGCTGGGCTTTGGCATTTGGTTCTTTTTCTCTCCTTTTTGCACCTCTTTTCCTCCATTTTTATTTGTGCTTCCAAATAAGCCACCTGAGACAAATAGGAAGAAAATACCGCGTAATATCTAATAATATAAAGTGAACTGAAATAAATAATGATAAAATTCAATTGAACTAAGTCCTAAAATATGATATAATTTCATGTTATCACTAGGCGAGCGTGTAGCGAACAGGCCAGTTTGGGTCATTCGTGAGCTGGGCCTTCGTTCCTTTAAGATTAGTGTCATAAAAAATGAGTCGGAGTGCCCTGAAAAAATGTCTTGAAATATTAATGGGCAAATTTTGGGGTATGACAGCTGCCCCTGTTCAATATTCTTGAACCGAGAGAGTCAGAATGGTATGTACGCCATTCGTGGTCTGGAGGTGGAAGATTATTGAACACTTAGAACGCCCCGAAAATTTGCACTTGTCAATTAGTTAGTCTTGATGGAGATGGGCTTAAAGATGCCATCTAGGAAGTTTGATGATGAGAGCCTCAGAGTGCGTCGTACGTTAGAAGATATCTGAAGTCATGGGTGTCACTGGGTCATACGCCAGACCGTATAGTGAGTCATTCATTAGGCCGTCGACTTCACTGGGGAGTTAGAATGGGTCATACGCCGCTGGAGATAACAGATCAGAATGGATCATATGCTAGACCGTATCTGAGTTGCAGAATGGGCCGTTTGTTAGGCTGTATCTGACGAAAAGTAGTCGTACGCTAGACTACACCTCGGGATGTACCGTACGCTAGGTAGTATCTGAGGAATGAAGATCCAAATGGGTCGTACGCTAGACCGTATTGTTGGAGGAGTAATATGTTGTGCCGAATCAAAATAAGATAAGGATCCGAATGAGTCATACACTGCTGGGGATAAAGGATCAGAATGGATCGTATGCTAGATCGTATCTGAGTTGCGGAACGAGCCGTCCGTTAGGCTGTATCGTTACTGGGGGTGAAGGATCAGAATGGATCGTATGCTAGATCGTATCTGAGTTGTAGACTGAGTCGTCCGTTAGGCTGTACCTGATGATGAAGGGGGGTAGTCATACGCTAGACTACACTTCAGAAATGTACCGTACGCTAGGCAACATTTGAGGACTTGAAGGGTTTAACTGGGTCGTACATTAGACCGTATTTGAGCAGAATGAGCCGTCCGTTAGGCTGCATCTGATAATAAAGGGGTAGTCATACGCCAGACTACACTTCAGAAATGTACCGTACACTAGGTAGCATCTGAGGAGATGAAGGTCTAACTTGGTCGTACATTAGACTGTATCTGAGCGGAATGAAGGTCTAACTTGGTCGTATATTAGACTGTATTTGAGCCGCATTTGAAGGTCTAACTTGGTCGTACATTAGACTGTATTTGAGCCGAATCTGAGGACTTGAAGGTCTAACTTGGTCGTACATTAGACTGTCACTGAGCAGAATCTGAGGGCTTGAAGGTCTAACTTGGTCGTACATTAGACTGTATTTGAGTGGTTGAAGATCAGAATGGATCGTACGCTAGATCGTATCTGAGTTGTTGAAGGTCAGACTGGATCGTATGCTAGATCGTATCTGAGTTGAAGGAGCCATATGTTGAGCTGAATCAGAATGAACCGTACGCTAGGCTATATCTGCTAGTATTTGTATATGTTGTATTTGCAATGAATGTCTGGGATGTACTTATAGATGCCACCGTTAGGAAGATGTCGGAATGAATGTTGACACGGAGTATATCTGAAAGATGTATCTGAAGAAGAAAGTAGTCGTACGCTAGACTGCACCTCGGAATATACCGTAGGCTAGGCAATATCTGAGGGATATAGTTAAATCTTGAATGTACTAGATAAAGATGCCCGTCTGAATGGACCTTTGTTTTGACTGTGTCAGGAGGATAATTGACCTGAAAAATAAAGTTAGCTTCATGCTATGTCATGATGCATGAGATGTTTTATGCCTGCGAACATGGTATGCATGTGCATGCTATGAAATGATGTACTGTATGTGATGCGGAATGAAAATTGTATGTAGGTATGTGATGTGAAATGATGTAATGAATGCACTATGTGTCTGAAACGTTCTTCCAGGGGATTCTACTGGGGAAATAACTCTCAGTCTTCTGGTCGGAGATATTTGTATTGATGATCCTTTCTTAGCTGGGGGATACTTGATTTCTGTCTGACGATGGAAACACTCAACAGGGCCTGGCTGGGGATAAAAGAGACGACCAGTCTGTCTGGTGATGCCGACCTCTTCTGGAAGAAAAATAACTGGCTTTGCTGGGGGAATAGGATTAGCAACGGATTCATTGGAAAACATGATTAGACCTTCTCCTCGATCCTGAAGTCTAGTAGTAACCGCTATTTCTATTTTATGCACGCATTTTTGGGTAAACATCGATCATATCCAAATGCATATATTAATTCGAATTAAATCAATGGACGTTTATGCAAACAAAACAGAGAAAGTAAAACAAGAGCATTTTTTTTGAAACTAAAATTATATTGATTTCGAAAGAGGGCCTATAAACAGGCAATTTGTGTACAAGGAGACAGAAATCCTAGTAAGAGGAAATCGTCAGGCAAACAAAGAGAAAGCTATGCAGAAAAAGTCCTATCGATTCTAATTCCACTACTGTCATTATGTCTTCAAGCATCTCATCTCCTGCTGTCGGATAGAAGTGATTAGCTTGTTCAGTCCTTTGAACTTGGATGAAGCTGTCTGAGAACGGGACATAGTCATACGCTTTGATCCCTAATTTTTGCCTGGACCGCCTTTTCAGGTTTTCAATCCACCAGGATACCCCTTTTTGCCCAAGCCGCCTTTTCAGGTTTTCGACTTGCCGGGTGTACGTCTTTATATGTTTATCCCTAATTTTTGCCCGAACCCTTTTGGTTCGCCGGGATGCCCTTACTTTTGCCTAGGTACGTCGACCTAGCGGATCTCTTTTATGCGTAGTATTTTTTGACTATGTCTGCGTTCACGGGATGCGGGAAGTCTTCGCCATCCATCGTAGCAAGTATCATGGCTCCACCAGAGAATACTTTCTTAGCCACAAATGGCCCTTCGTATGTGGGAGTCCACTTGCCTCTGGGATCACCTTGTGGTAGAATGATACGCTTTATTACCAAGTCGCCAATTTGATACACCTGTCTCTTGACTCTTTTGTTAAATGCCTGGGTCATGCGCTTCTGATATATCTGTCCATGACAAACAGCCGCAAGTCTCTTCTCATCGATCAAGTTTATCTGGTCGAGTCGAGTCTGAGTCCATTCATCTTCGTCTAAGCCCGCTTCTTTCATGATTCGTAGAGAGGGAATCTGAACTTCCACTGGTAAAACGGCTTCCATCCCGTAGACTAAAGAGAAAGGAGTTGCTCCTGTCGAAGTGCGTACTGAAGTGCGATAACCGTGAAGAGCAAACGGTAACATCTCATGCCAGTCTTTGTACGTCACCGTCATCTTTTGTATGATCTTCTTGATATTCTTATTAGCAGCTTCTACAGCGCCATTCATCTTTGGTCGGTACGGAGAAGAGTTATGGTGCTTTACGTTGAACTGCGTGCAGAGTTCAGTAATCATCTTATTGTTCAAATTAGTACCATTGTCAGTGATAATTCTTTCAGGGATGCCATATCGACAAATGAGATTACTCTTGATGAATCGTGCCACCACATTCTTGGTGACAGAAGCAAATGAGGCTGCCTCTACCCACTTTGTAAAGTAGTCAATAGCCACGAGGATGAAACGATGCCCGTTAGAAGCAGTAGGTTTAATCTCTCCAATCATGTCAATGCCCCACATTGCAAAGGGCCAAGGTGCTGTCAACACGTTCAATGGAGCAGGAGGCACATGTACTTTGTCCGCATAGATCTGGCACTTATGACAGGTTCTGGAGTGACGGGGGCAATCAGCTTCCATGGTAGACCAATAATATCCTGATCTCAGAATCTTCTTGGCCATTGTATGTCCACTAGAATGAGTCCCGAAAATACCGCCGTGCATGTCTTCCATAATCTCTTCTGCTTCCTTTTTATCCACACAGCGAAGCAAAGTTGAGTCATGATTACGTTTGTATAATACTCCATTACTCAAAAAGAATTTAGCAGAGAACTTCCTCAGGAATTTTCTATCATTGATAGATGCCCCCTCAGGGTACTCCTGAGTTTCTAAATATCTTTTTACTTCGTGGAACCAAGGTTTTTCCCGTACTCCCTCAGTGTTAAGTTCATAGCAGTATGCCGGTTCATCTAGTCGCTCAATGGTGATCCTGGGAGCTTCATTGTCCCATCTGACTCTGAACATAGATGACATGGTAGCTAATGCGTCTGCCAACTGATTCTCTTCTCGTGGGATATGTTCGAATGTAATCTCTTCAAAGTATGGGATTAATGTCATCACCCGTTCTCGGTAAGGGATGAGATTTGGATGCTTAGTGTCCCATTCTCCTTTGATCTGACTGATTACTAATGCTGAGTCTCCGTACACACTCAAAAACTTGACCCGCCGGTCTATAGCAGCCTTGAGTCCCAAAATACATGCTTCATACTCAGCCATATTATTGGTACAATGAAAACATAGTCTAGCAGTGAAAGGCGTATGGTAACCCTCGGGAGAAATGATTACCACACCAACACCATTGCCCAATGCATTAGAAGACCCATCGAAAACCATAGTCCATCGGGATCCTAGTTCGGGTCCTTCATCCGGTCCAGGTCCTTCATAATCAGTAACAAGCATGACATCCTCATCTGGGAACTCAAAATTCATAGATTGGTAATCATCCACTGCTTGATGAGCCAAATGATCAGCTAGCACGCTTCCTTTGATTGCTTTCTGGGTAGTATACTGGATATCATACTCTGTTAAAATCATCTGCCATCTTGCTATTCTTCCGGAGAGGGCAGGTTTCTCAAATATGTATTTGATGGGATCCATCTTAGAAATCAACAAAGTGGTGTGATTCAACATATACTGTCTTAGTCGGCGAGCAGCCCAGGCCAAAGCACAGCAAGTTCTCTCGAGCAGTGAGTATCTTGTTTCACAGTCGGTAAACTTTTTGCTCAGGTAGTATATGGCATGCTCTTTTCGACCAGACTCGTCATGTTGCCCCAATACACACCCCATTGAATTTTCTAACACAGTCAAATACATGATTAGAGGTCTTCCTTCAACGGGCGGTACCAGAATTGGAGGTTCCTGGAGATACTTCTTGATTTTGTCAAAAGCTTCTTGACATTCGTCATTCCATATCATCTCTTGATTTTTCCTCAGTAACTTGAAGAGGGGTTTGCAGGTGGCGGTCAAATGGGAGATAAATCGGGCAATGTAATTCAAACGTCCCAAGAAACCTCTGACCTCTTTATCTGTACTGGGAACTGGCATTTCTTGAATAGCTCTCACCTTAGCCGGGTCAACCTCAATCCCTTTACCACTGACAATAAAGCCCAAGAGTTTGCCGGATCTTACTCCAAAGGTGCATTTGTTCGGGTTCAACCTCAACTTGTATTTCTTCAACCTCTCGAACAGTTTGTATAAATGATCGAGATGTTCCTCCTCAGTATGAGATCTGGCTATCATGTCATCCACATATACTTCTATTTCATGATGGATCATATCATGGAACAAAACCACCATAGCACGCTGGTACGTTGCCCCTGCATTCTTCAAACCAAATGGCATTACTTTATAACAGAACGTGCCCCATTGCGTCACAAACGTAGTTTTCTCCATGTCCTCAGGCGCCATCTTAATCTGGTTGTAACCTGAGAATCCATCCATGAATGAGAACACCTTGTGTTGAGCGGTGTTATCTACCAGAACATCAATGTGCGGGAGTGGAAAGTCATCCTTGGGACTCGCTTTATTCAGGTCTCGGTAATCTACACACATTCGCACCTTACCATCCTTCTTTGGCACTGGTACCACATTAGCAACCCATTGAGGATAAGAAGTAACGGCTAGAAAACCGGCATCAAATTGTTTCATAACCTTGGCTTTGATTTTCTCAGACATTTCAGGACGCATGCGGCGAACCTTTTGCTTAACAGGACGACAATCTTCCTTCGTTGGCAAACGATGCACTACTATATCAGTATCCAATCCGGGCATGTCTTCATAAGACCAGGCAAAGATCTCTACATAGTCATGTAACATCTGAATCAATCTTTCTTTAACACTGTTTTCCAAGCCTGCTCCTATTTTGACTTCTCTCTTGTCCACTTCAGTACCCAGATTTACAGTCTCAACTGACTCCTCGTGTGGCTGTATAGTCCTTTCTTCCTGCAGTAACAGTCTGGCAAGTTCTCCAGGTACTTCACAATCTTCCTCACTTCCATCCTCGGCTTGGTAGATCGGATTTTCAAAGTCATAATGAACAGTAGTAGAACTATTGTCAACAGGATCCAGAGTGGGTATGGATCTGCAATTCGTTACGTGAGTGTGTGTAAGAAAACATAGCTCGTTTGGAAGATGATAGAAAAGATAAAGAGCGCAATATTTGAATGCAAAAAGTCCATTGATTTATTGAATATGAATATGCTTATGGAAATGACAAAACCCTTAACAAATTAGCTATTGTGCCCCGGGCATAGACACAACGCTTGGAGAAGTTCAATTGTAAAAAAACAAAAATTTGCAACACCAAAATAGACAATAACAATTACTCCTGACTAAAGGAAATCGGGATAGTGTCTTCAGCCTTCCAATTATTGAGTCCGTCATCAATTGTTGGGAAAATCCAGCTATCTAGATCACAATCGCTATCAGCATCTTCTACAGCATTGATTTGACTCTTGTCAGAGCTGAACCCCAGGCCAAATTTGTCAGACTTGTAGGGTACGTTGATCAGTTGACCCCAACCAGTACGACCGCCATTTTCGACCACAGCTTGAGCATCTTTCAGAGAAATCATGGCAGGAGGAGCTCGAATAACCTCGGGCACAAGGGGAGTTGGCTTAAGGACAGGACTGGGCGGAGGAACTACTTCAAATGACTGACAAGGAGTCTCAATGAATTCACCATCCATCTCGACGTATCTGAAGGTATGCACACTACTGACAATGTACTCTTCTTCTCCACACACGGTGACAATTTTGCCCTTTGTGGGATACCTCAACTTTTGATGGAGAGACGAGGCTACAGCGCCTGCCCCATGAATCCAAGGGCGTCCCAGCAAGCAGGAATAGGCAGGACGAATGTTCATTACATGAAAGGTAGTATTGAAGACTTGAGGTCCTATCTTGACAGGGAGGACTACTTCGCCATGGACAACACTCTTCGCACCATCGTAAGCACGTACCACAATGTCACTAGGTTTCAGTTCAATGCTTTTACAATCCAGCTTATCCAGCACAGCTGTCGGCAGCACATTCAAGGAAGAGCCATTATCGATCAACACATGAGACAAAGTGATTCCCCTACACTCAATGGAGATATGCAAGGCTTTATTGTGATTCTTTCCTGCTGGTGTCAGATCAGCGTCGGAAAAGCCTAGGCCATTGTCAACAGCCAAGTGAGCAACATAATTTTCGAACTGATCGACAGATGTTTCCTGAGGCACATGAGCAGTCTTCAAGAATTTTATCAATGCATTGGCATGAGATTCAGAAGATAACAGCAAGGATAACATCGAGATCTTAGACGGGGTATGCCCCAACTGTTCTACCACATCGAAATCACTCTTGCGGATGATTTTCAGCACTTCTTCCATTTCTTGTTTGGCAACATCTTCGGGAGTAACTTCGACCGGTGTCTCTAGCTGAGAAGGATTGACCGGTTCCTTTCCTCGAGTTTCAAGGACAGGAGGTGAGATTTCTGGAGAGAAGATCCTTCCGCTTCGAGTAATTTTACTAGTCCCAACAATGCCACTAGTATTAGCAGCATTATCCACTTGCTTCATGCCATGGACGTAAACATCACCGCCATAATTCCACGGAATAGCTTTGCTTGAGGAATACGGGATCGGGCCAGGTGCAGTAATGATTAGGGGAGCTACCCTGGGCTCAACAGTAATCTTCACAGGCGCCCTAGTAGCGGTAATCTTCACTGGAACTTTGGACCTAGCAATCACAGATATTTCTTCAATAGGGTTTTCCGCCCTAGGAATCTTTTCGAAGAGAACTGTACGATCATCCATCAGCCGTTGAATACCATTCTTCAATTCCCAACAATCATCTGGTTGGAATATACAAAGATTGCAATCTTCAGCACAACCTGGAAATAAACCAGCCTGCAATAAATTTCTCTTTATGATCGGGAGAGGAGATGTTAAGTCCGCCACATTGGAAACGTGATCGTCGTCATCCACGACATTAACCGTCTTGTCATGGTTAGGCATAGGAGCAGTGATGACATTAGGAGTCTCCGGAGGCTCAAACTCAATTTCTCCAGCTTCGATCATATCCTGAATTTTATTCTTCAATGACCAGCAATCGTTTGTATCATGCCCGGGGCTATCGGAGTGATATGCACACCTGGCATTGGGATTATAATGAGAAGAGGTAGTGTTGGTATTCGCAGGAGGATCTCTGAGTGTGATCAAATTTGCCTTTAGCATACCCTGCAGTGCCTGTGCCAAGGTCATATTGATCCTAGTGAACTGCCTTCTTGGCCTGTCTTGTTTGGGCTGGAAGTTTTGAGATGGTGGTGCTGCAATCGTAACTGCTCCAATGTCGTGGTCACGGTTTTTCTTGTTACGACCCTTTTGACCGTACACAGCATTTGATTCGTTCCTCCCCTGATAGGACCTTTTGGTGCTTGCAGAGGTAGCCGCCTGTATCTTTCCACTTCGGATGCCGCTTTCAACACGTTCACTTGTTAATATAAGTTCAGTGAAACCTGATGAAGAACTTCCCAGTAGATGGCTGTAGAATGGGCCGGTCAGTGTGCCCATGAACATGTCCACCAATTCTCTGTCAGTCATAGGGGGTTTGACTCTGCCAGCCAAATCTCTCCACTTTTGAGCATATTCTTTAAAGCTTTCTTTAGATCCCATAGTCATATTCTGCAACTGTAGCCGGGTAGGTGCTAGTTCAGAGTTATACTGGTACTGTTTATAGAAAGTTGTTGCTAAATCAGTCCAGGTGCGGATGTCAGAGCTCTCGAGCTGATAACACCATTCCAACTATGTGCCAGACAGGCTCTCTTGGAAGAAATGGATCCATAGCTTCCTGTCAGTGGTATGCGGCTGAATCTTTCTCACATAAGCTCTCAGATGCATCTGAGGACAAGACGCACCATCGTACTTAGTGAAAGTGGGGATTTTGAATTTGCGAGGAATGGTCACATCGGAGACCAGACCCAAACTTTCGAAATCCAGACCGGGCGCCTTCTGACCCTCCATAGCTAGCATACGTTCTTCCAGCAACTTGTACTTATCATCTCTTGGAGAGTACTGTTCATTTTCATAATCTTCATCGTCATCCTCAGGGTTGGAGAAATCAGCATTCTCTTCCTCTGAATCATTCTCCGCCCCCCCTTCTGGACCATTCGGGATTCCAAACTTGACTGTTGCGGCCTGTCCTTTACGCCTTCTTCCCGGGTTAATGAAACTCACAGCTTTCTTGTCTTTCTTCTTTTCGAGCAAAAGAGCCTTCAGTTCCTCCTGCCCCTTGGATAAGCTTAGCATCATCTCCTGGAATTGAGCATTCTGAGTCTGGAGATCTTTGACAGTTTGTTCGAGAACCATTTTTCTGTTTGTAATGAAGACCGTGAGAACATTGAACTTGTAGAATACCTGTTATGCAGTGTTATGTTATGTTATGCAATGCATGAAATGTTTTCAAGGACTTTTGGAATTTAACTTTGCATAAATCACCAACAAGAGAGAAATGTTTATTGCTAATTTCTTTGATCAATGTTCGTTACAAAAGGAATAATAATAAAAATACAATGAAAGCTCAAGTCTCCCAGGGGCGACTTCTTTTTGGGCGAAGATACGCATTGAGTCTTCGTTCCTCATTAAGCTGACTGGTAAGTTCTAACACTTTCTTCCTTTCTGCGACGAACTGAGTCTCGAAAGTATCCCTTTCTTCTCTCAACTGGATCCAGGATCTCTTTAGTTCCTCAACATTGGTAGGCATATCTGGATAAGGAATGATCTGAGGAGCACCTCCTTCAGCTTCAGGTTCGACAATCTGAGGTCCGATTGCAAGATATGGCATGACAAATTCACGAGCTCTGGCGCGTACCCATCTGAGATAAGGTTCCATAGGAATAGAATTTTTCTGTCCTAACGTACCTCTCTTCACCATGCCCCAAGCTCGTACAAATCTTTGACGGAGGCCTTGGGAATTGTTGTCATAGTCGAACACAATGCCTTCGATGATCATTTCATGTGGACCATCTCTTCGAGCACAACCAAACTGTCGCAGAGCTAAAGCAGGATTATAAGTAATACCTCCTCTTATTCCTAGGAGTGGTACATTAGGGAACTCGCCACAACGATCAATGATGGTAACATTTTCCTTGAACTGAGGACACCAACAGATGTCTGGGTGGGAGAGCGACATTATCCTTTGAGACCATTTCAAATTCTGCTCGTTCTTCAAGACGGATTGAGGAAGGTGCGAAATAAACCACCTAGATAACAGAGGTATGCAGCATATGAGAGTCCCTTGCTTCTTCAGGGTACGAGTGTGGAGGGAATGCAAAATGTCTCCCAGCAAGGTAGGTACAGGGTTGTGAGTGAGAAATATCTTAGTAGCATTCATGTCTATGAATTGGTCTGGATTAGGGAATAACACCAAGCCATAGATTAGCAACGCCAGGATGTCTTCGAAAGCACGGACATTCATAACTTTTAAGAATTCTCGGGCCTTATTTGTCAGGAATTTGGCAAGTAAACCCTTAACTCCACTCCTTGTTACCCAATTAGCTTCAATGTCGGACTTCGTCATGTGTAAAGCTGCGGCAACTTCTTCAGACTTCGGAACCTTTTCTAAACCACTGAAAGGTATTTGATCAAGGATAGGTATCCCAAGCAGTCTGGAGAATTCTTCCAATGTGGGTACCAACTGATAATCTGGGAATGTGAAGCAATGATGTTTAGGGTCGAAGAACTGGAATAAAACTCTCATCATATCTTCTTTGAACCCAGTGGTAACTAAATTGAGAAGAGAACCATGTCTCTTGATGAACTGCGCATGATCGGGAAGTTCGGACACTAAATCCTTGAGTTGAGGAGAGATTGCTACAAGATTAATCTGGATGGTCTTCCTGGGAGCCATAGCCTTACCAAACAGAGCAAAGTTAAATCCCTAAGTCCTTGAAATGGTTAGTACAATGTTATGATGTCATGATGTTATGATGTTATGATGTTATGAGGTTAAATAAATAACAAGCACAAGCAAGTCACACAACCATCATTCCTAGGCTTTAAGGCTTGCATGAGTTCCATAGGTAAGTACCCTCCCCACTGAAGTTTAGTTGGTTCAACCTGTCCTAGAATAGTAACCGGGTTCTAAAAGGATCTCCAATCATTGACCTTCCCTCAAGTCCACTTCAGTGCAACACCAAGTGGTTGACCGAAGCTTCCCTAAAGTCCAATCTCAAGGAGTGTAGTATCGAGTCTCAACCAACCCCAGTCGGAACCGAAGTCAGTTATCTCACTACTTTCTAATGGCCAGGATGAGTCAATTAGGGTTCTAAAAGTCTGGTTAATGCTTTAATGACACCACGCAGGAGCCAAATTTTTCCTCAAGTGAACATGAGGAACATCAGGACATCCAAAGTGTCACATTAACCGTAGCCATCATTTTGACCATTCCAGTATACGCCGGATAGTCGCGATGATCTATTGCTACTTACCTAAGGTACACTAGATCCGGGTGTAGGATCTTTCACTCAAAAATACCCAAGCAATCCCTTAAAAGTAAATCAGACAATTTGGAATAAGTGATCTTGTTTTTAAGGTAACCTCTCTTTTTAAAGTGTCCCCAGCAGAGTCGCCAGTTCTGTCATACGGTGAACTGACTTTAGGGTGTTTTACTTTTTATCGCAATGTCGCGGATAGCAAGAGTCGCCACCGACTTTTCTTTTATCCAATAAGGAAAGGTGGAAAAGAACAGGAAAGACCTCAATAGATTTTGGGTTCGGGAGGTACATTATACAAAGGGAAGGTATTAGCACCCTTTGTATCCATGGTTATCCATGGGCTCTTAATTGCTGGATCACTTATATTTTTGTCTGAAAAGTGTTCGTGAATTGTTTGAGAAATGTTTCGGAAAGAGAGTTAACTTTGTAATGATTCTCGTATGAATGTATACAAAGTATTTATCTCGTTTGATTTTGAAAACGGTTTAGAAAAATGTAACTTGGTAATGATTCTAGTATGAATGTATACCAAGTGGTGATTTTCTAGGATTTGCAAAGTGTGAGGGGTGGAAAATGTTTTAGGTTACGATCCAGCAATTGAGAGTTATACCTTCCTAAGGTCGTTATGAACGTTTCCTATCCTTATGAGGGTAAAATTGTCCTTACTATTGAGAAGTAAGTAATTTTACCCTTTGGATGTTAAAGGGTCATCGTAGGGTCATCGATTGGTCATTGGAGGCAACAGTTGTAAGGATACCTTAGCATTCGCAGGGACGATCATCATTTAACCGTAGGCTACACCGAAGGGTCATCGAGGGACGAAATCATATATTCGAAGGCAACATCCGAGGGACTATGATTCATTTTTATGATGATTTAATCGAAGGGTCATTGCTAAGTGTATCCCCACATTCGCGGGACATGACCGTAATACCGTAATATCGTAAGGCACAAGAGAGGTCCAAGATCACATATTTAAGGGCCATATTTTAAAGTCAATTAGGTGATTAGGATGAATCTCCACACTAAAATCAATACATTAAAATTAATACATTAAAATTAATACATTAAAATTAATTAAGCAATTTAGGGTGGATCTTCATAAGGGTATCCCACAAATAAAGTGGAAGGCCTAAACAACACTCTTTTCCTGGGATATGTGAGCCTTTACAAAATTCAGCAAACGGGTTAGAATACCAATCAGGGTGCAATCAAGAGTTGCACCAAAGCAGTAATAGTATCAAGTAAACAAAGCATGGTTATAATAAAACAGGTCAGATGGGCAAAGATCAAAACAGAGCGAAAAACAGCGGCATCCATTACAACAATTCAAGGTATCCAGGCATACTTAAGTCCACATGCAAAACCTCAAATATATTTATGAATTCAATTATGGTATCACATGTGAATTCGGAACATAAAGCGGCGATAGTAACGCAAACCTGTTTGCAATTGAATTGCAACCTTGAATTGGCCGATCGGATCGAATTGAGCGGTGCCGCCGGCTTTTCCTTCAGGGTTTCCTTTAGGGTTACTCGGAATAAGTTAAGCAGTAGAACTGAACACTCCACCACAAGCCGGTAGGATTTGTTCTTGGATTCTTCAACTAAACAACAAATTAAAACGAAGGAAATAAACTAGACCCTAACGTAAGGTTAGATCCGGTAAAAAGGTACACAATAATTTCCGTTGTAGAAACTATTGTGCGAAAAGAATGAACTAAATGCTAAAAAGGAACTAGGAAATTGCAAGGGAAATAGTGTAGAATTCGTAGGAAAAACAATGCATAAGCTGCTGGAAAAGAAAATATGCAAAAGTGAAAACGGCAAAGGAAAAAATGTGGAAAAGCTTCCGTGCCCCTTTAGGTTTTCAAAGTGGCTATTTATATTGGTGTCATTAAGTAACTGCCTGCTGCCAAAAGGTCTTCAACGTGGCTAATTGCATGGCGTGGATATAGGGCCCAACACTCCTCAACGTCTCTTCAAGTCTCTGAGGTGTTACTTGCGCCCAAAAAGTAGGGGGATGGTGTGACGTTCGTCACACCATGTGTGACGTTCGTCACAAGGCTGTTTTGCGTGACGCTCGTCACGCCCTCTGTGACGTCCGTCACAGGCACAGCATTTGTGTCTTGCGCTTTGGGCTGGGCTTTGGTATTTGGTTCTTTTTCTCTCCTTTTTGCACCTCTTTTCCTCCATTTTTATTTGTGCTTCCAAATAAGCCACCTGAGACAAATAGGAAGAAAATACCGCGTAATATCTAATAATATAAAGTGAACTGAAATAAATAATGATAAAATTCAATTGAACTAAGTCCTAAAATATGATATAATTTCATGTTATCACTAGGCGAGCGTGTAGCGAACAGGCCAGTTTGGGTCATTCGTGAGCTGGGCCTTCGTTCCTTTAAGATTAGTGTCATAAAAAATGAGTCGGAGTGCCCTGAAAAAATGTCTTGAAATATTAATGGGCAAATTTTGGGGTATGACAGTATTACTTAAAATCGAGGTAAAAATATATCTTATTACATCGGTTTTTAAATAAAACAAAGAGATATATGGCGTGCGCAACAAAAATTGGAAAATAAAAATATGTTGTTGTTAGGGATCAAGAGAAACAATAAAAAGTGGAACTCTCTGACACTATTTAGTATAGGCCAATGATGACAGTCTGTCATTGCATGAATTCAACTGAAGAAACAGATCAAAACAAGTTAAAGAGGAGAAAAATTGAAGAAAAAAGACCAAAGAATGAAGAAACGAATAATGAAGAAAAAATAACTAAGTGTGAAGAAATTGGACTCAGTGAAAAATTAGGTGAAAAAGAGAGCAAAAGTGTGCACCCACTTGAATAATCATATGTAGCATTGTGCAGCATCGTACATGATATGTACATAATTGCAGCATCGCGCACACGATGCAAGTGATCACACGCGCGATGGCTTCTTTTTTTGAGAATTTTCTAACACTCGATGTTGCAGGATGTGACAACACAAGGATAAACAAAAAAAACTTTGAGTTAGTATTAATAAAAAAACACAACTCAAATTTAAAATATAATATAAAACATAAACACTTACGATACTCCCCCGGGCTCAATAACAAATCTGCCAAGATGTTTCCTAATTGTTTGTGACACATTTCTCTGAATGTGCGTCCTCTTTCGCTCCCCATGAGCACTTTCAGTAAAACTTGTATCTCTATGATCATGAGCACTAGTATCTCTATGATCATGAGCACTGGTATCATCCTCATCTTCCTGCTCATCATGCACAAAATGCATGGGTGATGAATGTGGCATGCTAGATCCACCTGCCTCCATATATTGCATACAAGGTTGCATGGAAGACATAGGAAAGCTAGGTCCACTTGGGTGCATGTAAGGAATAGGAAAGCTAGGTTCACTCAGGTAATGGACAACAACACTACAATGTGAGGTGTGAGACCCATGCACGAACATAAAAATTTGATTTAATTTCTAAAAAAAGACAACGCTTTAGTGATTAATTAAGATTTAATGGTTTTTAAAAATTGTTTCCAAATTATAATTGAGTGAGCGACATCAAAGCATTTACGGTTTCAAAACATAACACGGATTGTGCGAAAGTCAATAGGGTTTTTAAGTTGATATTTTCTTCCGAAAAATATTTTAAGAATAAAAACGAACTCCAAAAGTTTATAGAGTCCTAAAGGAGTGACTGAAAATTATATTTCGGTCTCGCTTTTATTAATATTTTCTTAAATAATCTTTATTTTCTATTTTGATTCCCCTTCTCATCCAAAATCCGATTATCCTTAGATTTACACAACAACAGTAGATAGCGATAAGAGTGACTATAGTTCTCTGTGGGTTCTGCAACCTTTTATACTATCCCGATACATTCCGTGCACTTGCGGAAAACATCAAAGAGAAGGAAAAATTCCCAACACATTGGCGACTGGATGAGGACGGGAAATGGTGAGCTTTTTATAGTTTATATGCACGAAATACAAATGCATGAATGTATGAATATATTTTTTATTTTAGGGAATCTGAGAATTATCGTCAATTGTAGAGTATGGAAGTAAAGACAGAAGAGGAAACTAGTATGGAAAAAAGAGAAAAGAATTTATGTATTTATGAACTGGTGTGTATCTCTTTTGTATGGTTTTATCATTTTTGTATGTTTAAGATTGACTGGAAATTTGAGATTCCCTGTATATGATGCATATGGTTTTTTCATGTGGATGGGATGCAAATAATTATGCAAAACAATTGTTTGAATGGTTCAAATGTTTGATGATGAAATAATTTAGGTTCAAAAGTTCGGTATATATATGATGATGCAATAATGGTATGCGATAATATAAGTTTGAGATATTCTGGATAATCCGACCATGGTTTTCAAGACGTAGGTTCAAAGGTTCGACATATTCATGATTTTCAAGGAATGTATAGATTTAGGTTTCTTGTAAAAAAACCCATATTCTTCTCACAGGTAGATTATAGTCTTCAAAAAGGTTGTCCATAAAAGGCCTAACAAAGTCATGGATCCAAATTTAAATGAGAATACCTTGCCGTAGAAAATGCTTGCATGACAACGCTACCCCCAAGTGTCTTTAGTTTAGGTGTGGGTCTCGTGTCAACCCAACGCGTGAAATGCATGTCAATATAAAAATCCATGATTATACCCTATGTTTATACTCAAGCTCGGATGTAGAGCTTTTGTCTTATGTAACATCATGAAACCCAACTCACAATAGAGAATATAACAAATATCCATAATACGATGAATATATATAAAGCAGTAAAGATGCAATGAAATAAAATAAAACAAGTAAATGCAAGTAAAGATGAAATAAAATAAAACAAGTAAAGTAATAAATATAAACACCTAAACATGAAAAGAAAAAAACTAGGCTTTACTTGCTTAGGTACTCCCTAACAGAGTCGCAGGCTGTCGTGCCGTGAAAAATACTAGAGCGCATCGCACGCTCGAAATACAACAGAGTCACCGTTGAATTTTATTTATTCTTAGAGAAAGGGAAAATATCAATAAAATCCAAAGGGAAGAAAAAAAGGGTAAGGAAGTCGGTTATGCAAGGGGAATATATTAGCATCCCTCACATTTTTCGTACTCAGCAGAAACCAGTTTGATGTTCTTTGCACGGATGTGTGTTATTATCTAAATGTTACCTGCAATTAATTTTAATTATGGGGAAAAATAATTTATCAATTAATTTTCTCACCAAAATTTTGAAATCCTTTGCCTACGTATTCGCATAGTGCTATGAGAAAATCATAGCTTCGTAGTTCGTTGTAGAAAACTACGTAATTGTTTGTTGGTTTTAGGGAACGGTGTTATAATCGTATCCTGGAAGTGCTTTGACGTTAGCTGGTGCGATCCTAGTTAAGATGCTTTAAACTTTTAGTCTGACTACTAAGGAATGGATTACAATATTTCTTTTATGAAACATATTGTTATTTGGTAAATGAATTGAAAATGTTTATGAAGTGGTGAAGGTTTTGCTTGGACCAATAGTGTATTGATTGAACCCAATATAGTGGTGTCTGAACTAGGAGTGTGGTATTTAAAAAATAAATGGTGACTAACAAATGCATAATTGTAGTATTTTTCCTAGATTCGGGGGTCATTGCCTACAAAAGGGCTTTACTTAAGCTTTGGGACTCACAAGGGACACATGCATGAAAAGGGTCAGCCTAAACACTGGGACTCATATGGAAGACATGCATGAGGTGACTTTCATAACCTCTAGGATTTACAAGGCAAACATGTATGAGAAGGGTTTTCCTAAGCACCGAGTTTGACAAGGCAAACATGCATGAAAAGTGTTTGCCTAAGCACCACTATGGCAAAAATGACTTTTAACAGCGCATCTTAGACAGCGCTTTTAAAAGAAAGCGCTGTCTAAGGTTAAAATTAAAATAAAGCGCTGAAAATGTTCCAAGAAAATAATGAAAGCGCTTTTAAATATAGACCTTAGACAGCGCTTTTGATAAAGCGCTGTCTAAAGTCTTTAAATTTTAAAAAAAAATTAAAACCAAAAGCGCTGTCTAAGGGGGGGTTTAGAAAGCGCTTTTGGAAAGCGCTGTCTAAGGCATACCTTAGAAAGCGCTTTCCACAAAAGCGCTGTCTAAGGTCTAATTAAAATAAAATTTCAGGATTGTATTTTCGTTCTCAGTACGTATTTTTGTTTTCCCTCTTCTTCACTCACCTCTCAGACACCCAAAACACATTTTTTCAGCGCAACGTTCGAAAACCCTATTCACCTCCGCCGTCACCCAAACAAGCGACCGCCGCCGTTTCCGCCACCGTTTCCGCCACCGCACTCCTCATCTCAACAATCTCAACAATCTCAACAATCTCAACCCTATTTTGTGTGTACTGTATTCCATTGTTTTACACTGTTCCTGTTTTACCTGCAATGTTCCATTGTTTACTGTATGTTTTAATATCATTATATATTGTTCAGGCCAACGCCAAGGCAAAGTTTGACGAAACTGTTGAAGCACATATAAAACCGGGCATCGATTCCAAGCGAACAGAACTGGTATGTTTCAAGATACTTCTTTTTATTTTTTATTGTTTTTCTTGTGTTTGTGTGTTTTTTCTGAGCATATAAAATGCATGTACTCAGGTGGCATATAAGATGTTTTTCTTTGTCTGTACTATATATATTTATATACTCACCAATGCCTACTACAACACGTATGATTACTCTTTACAGGAAAAAATGACTCAAAAACACATGAATTTGTAAGAATATGTTACTGTTTGCTCAGAATTGTTGCATCATACTAGTAACTCTTGCACCCGTTCAAAACTTAGGGGATTTGTACCTATGTTCATGCATTATTAGAAGAGTTTGAGAGAGTAATAATAGCACCAAAAAATTCAACTAAAACAGACAAATTAATAGTTATAGTCTTAGGTTTTTGCTTGTAAATCATGATTTGTCGGTAATACACTCCAAAATATAATGGTTGTTTGTTGTTGCTCATTTGGGGGCAGGGACTAACTAGGGATTGTTCTGGGTAGAAGTAGTACTCCATGTGTCAAATATTAAATGATTTATTTATAAAGATTGAAAATATATGGAAATTTAGTTAAGAGTAAAGAAGATCAGTTAGTATTTTATTTTACAATAAAATATTTTTATAAGTAAGTAGCTTATTATTGAATGGACCTTGATTGACTGCAGTTAACAAAACAAAATATAACAGTCAAAAATAATAATTATTCAATTTAGATATAATGTTTTAAATAAAATCTCTACTTTTGAATTATGTATTAAGTATTAAAGTTGGTATATTGGCGTATCGGATACGTTATTGAAGTTTATATTAACATTGGTTATGTATAGGTTTTTGAAGTTTAAAATGAATTAAAGCTTATAATTGTTAGGATATTCAAAGATACTACCTTAGCTTATAATTGTATGGATTAATTGTTTACTTTAATAAGTAGGAAAACCATGGATAAAACATGGATCTGTGCCGATCGAATGACCAAAGAGTACGAGAGTGGGGTTTTGGAATTCGTTAAGTATGCTGTTCAACACGCTGAAAACCCCAGACGAATGCATTGTCCTTGCTTGCGTTGTTGTTATATTGGTAAGGTTGACGCACATGGATTGAAATCGCATTTGCTGAGGCATGGAATTGATCAAAGTTATCGGTGCTGGATATTTCATGGTGAGAAAATTAACGAGAATGTTGAATCGAGTGGAAAAAGTAATACGACCTATGCTTCATACGACAAAGACACGGAAACATACGATTGTGATCGAGTTGAAGAGATTGTAGAAGCACTGGAAGAAGATCTTCATGATTGTCCTGAAATGTTTGAGAGGATGGTAAGCGATGCAGAGAAACCGTTGTACAACGGTTGCACTAAATTCTCAAGACTTTCTGCGGTATTAAAGTTGTACAACTTAAAGGCGGGCAATGGATGGTCGGATAAAAGTTTCACAGAGTTGTTGGCCCTTATGAGAGAAATGCTACCGGATGATAATGTTCTTCCTAATCGAACCTATGAGGCAAAAAAAATGTTGTGCTCTATTGGCATGAGCTATGATAAGATACATGCTTGTCCTAACGATTGCATTTTGTTTCGTAACGAATATGCAATGTTAACTGAGTGCCCTAAATGCGGTTTGTCTCGATATAAGAAAAGATTATCTCCCGCAAAAGTCTTATGGTATTTTCCGATAATTCCGAGATTTAGGCGCATGTTTCGTAGTGAAACCGATGCAAGACATCTTACTTGGCATGCAGATGAAAGAATTATTGATGGAAAGTATCGGCATCCGGCTGATTCACCACAGTGGTCGAAGATTGATAATGATTATCCTGAGTTTGGATCAGAAGCAAGAAACCTTCGATTGGCATTATCTACTGATGGAATGAACCCACATGGTCTTCAAAGTATCTCACATACCACATGGCCTGTGATTCTTATGATTTATAACCTACCTCCGTGGCTATGTATGAAGCGTAAGTACATGATGTTATCTCTGTTAATCTCTGGTCCTAAACAACCAGGGAATGACATAGACGTATACTTGACACCTCTGATCGAAGATTTAAAGATTTTGTGGGAGAACGGTGTGGAGGTTTATGATGGATATAGGAAAGAAAGTTTCAATTTGAGGGCGATGTTATTTGGCACAATTAATGATTTTCCAACATACGGGAATCTATCTGGGTATAGCATTAAAGGTCAACGTGCGTGTCCTGTTTGTGAAGACGGAACCGATACGATTCGATTAGAACTTTGCCAGAAGAATGTGTTTCTCGGTCATCGTAGATTCTTACATTCTAAACATCACTACCGTGGGTGGAGAAAAGCATTCAATGGAGACACCGAACATCGTAGAGCTCCACCTGCATTGTCAGGTGAACAAGTTTTTGAAAAGGTGAAAGATGTGCGTACTGAGTTTGGCAAGCCTTTTGCACATAAGATTGTGAAAGGTGGGTGGAAGAAAAGGTCGATATTTTTTGAATTGCCATATTGGAAGTCTTTGTACGTGAGACATTTTCTCGATGTTATGCATATTGAAAAAAACGTATTTGAAAGTGTTATCGGTACATTACTCAATATAAAAGGCAAGTCTAAGGATGGCGTTAAAGCAAGGGAGGACATGTTAAAAATGGGAATGAGAACTGAATTAGCACCCGTGAAGAAAGGAAGACGAACATATCTACCACCTGCTGCTTTTACTTTATCTAGAAAGGAGAAAAAAAATTTGTGTAAGTCTCTGAGTGAAGTTAAGGTTCCAGAAGGATACTCATCTGATATCAGAAGACTTGTTTCTATGAAAGACCTCAAGTTGAAGAATTTGAAGACACATGATTGCCATGTTATAATGGAACATTTTCTACCGATAGGTATACGTTCTATTTTGCCAGAAAAAGTAAGAAGTGCCATAACTAAATTGTGTTTTTTCTTTAGGTCAATTTGTAGTAAGGTGATCGATCCCGAGATCTTACCAACACTACAAAAAGAGATTGTAATTACCTTGTGTGAGCTTGAAATGTATTTTCCTCCGTCTTTTTTTGACATAATGGTTCATTTAGTTGTTCATCTTGTGAAAGAGACACAGTTGTGTGGACCAACTTATATGAGATGGATGTACCCTGCTGAACGGTATATGAAAATATTAAAAGGGTACGTGAAATCCCGAAGTCGACCAGAGGGTTGTATTGTTGAACGATACATTGTTGAAGAAGCTGTTGAGTTTTGTACTGAATATTTGTCTAACGTTCAATCGATTGGACTCCCCAGAGCTCAGATTTTCGACAAAATGGAAGGTAAAAAATTAATTGGGAATAAAATTGTGACAATATCAAGGGATGAACGGGATCAAGTTCATTTGTATGTTCTGCACAATAATAATGAGGTTGAGCCATATGTTGAAATGCACAAGGATGTACTCCGAAGGTTAAATCCGAACAGAAATGAAAATTGGATAGTTATAGAGCACAATCAAAGTTTCATACAATGGTTGAAGGATCATATTTATTTGAAGCGCTCTTCAGATCCTTCTTCGGTAACAGAAAGGTTGAGATGTTTGGCATATGGTCCAAGTTTGCATGTGTTTTCTCATAGCGCGTATTCAATTAATGGATACACATTTTATACCAAAGAACAAGATGATAAGAGTACTATGCAAAATAGTGGTGTCACCGTGCTAGCTGAAGCAATGCATATATCAAGTATGAAGGACTTAAACCCCAAATATGCAAATTTGTCATATTTTGGAGTTATTGAGCACATTTGGGTGTTTGATTACGAGAAGTTTCAGATTCCCATCTTTGGTTGCAAGTGGGTGAATAGTAGTGGCATACGAATGGATAAGTCTGGATTTTTGCAAGTTGATCTTACTAGGGTGGGGTACAAAGATGAACCTTTTATTCTAGCATCTCAAGCTAAACAAGTGTTCTATGTGAATGACCCGAAGAGTACAAAATGGTCTATAGTGCTTTTCTCTAACAAAGTGACTGATGATAGCGGTGTCGATCAATGTGATATTGATGTTGAGAATGAGTCATGCATTAGACGGAATGAGTTGAATAGAAATGATGAAGTTGAGGATCTTATACCGGATGAGTCATATATAAGAAACGATCATAATGAGGGAATTTGGATCAATTCATCCGTACGCATTGCTAAGAAACAAGTGATTAATATTCCAACAAAGAAAAGAAAGAGATGTTAGTGACTTAGGTAAATTATCCATGGTTTCTTTATTTATTTATTTTCATTTGTTTTGATTATAAGTTATATGTGATAATGCATGATTTCATTATATTTTTGTTTTCAATTGCTTTGATTATAAGTTATATCTGATAATGCATGATTTCTTTATTTTTTTGTTTTCAATTGCTTTGATTATAAGTTATATTTGATATTTGATGGTTTCCTTGGTTTATTACAGGTTAGACATGGCTGATGACCAACATGAGGAAGTTAGTAAAGTATCCGCGGAAGAAGAAATTCGAAGAGGCATCACAGTAATGCGAAGGGTGGTCCAAGGAAGATCTCGAGGCATCATACTAGATGTCTCTTGGAACAACCAGGGACAACTTATAGAACCTAATGGGCATACCTTAACTAGTTTCATCGGTGCACTAGTAAGGAATGAAATTCCCATTACATGTGATGATTGGAGAAATAAAGAGTTGAAAGACTCCAAAGAAAAAATTTGGAGTGAGATAAAGGTACAATCATTTGGCCCTTAATTATACGGTATCAATTATGTTTTTTCAATTACCGATACTAACTATCAATCTGTATGTTTTTCTTAGCGATGTTTTAACATCGAAGAAGAAAGAAGAGGGTTTTGTATGAAATTGGCCGGAAAGCTTCTTAGAGGGTTTCGGACATTTTTATCATCCAAGTTCCTTAAGGATGCGGATGGTAATTTTGTGGATGCGGAGCTTCCTAGAAAATATGAAAGTTTGATATCGGCTGAAGAATGGGAAGCTTTCAAATCCAAAAGACAAGACCCGACTTTTCAAAGAATAAGTGCTACAAATCGGGAAAGAGCATCAAGTCCCGCATATCCGTACCGAAAAGGACGTGTCGGATATGGACGCTTAGAACAATCCATGGTAAGTATTTATAAATTGCGAAAACAAATTTGTTCATCATATATTAGTTTTATCTGATCAAATTGTATGACTTAATGTGTAGCTGCAGAAGGAGGAAAGTTCAGAAACATCTCTTCCTGCACATGTTTTGTGGAAGGAAGCCCGTGTGGGCAAATCTGGAGTTCCTCAAGAAGAAGTTTTAAACGTATACCAGAAATGTGTAAGTATAACATTTTTTCATTAATTGAATAACATTTTTATACACAAATATTTGACAAGTATACGGTATTCATCTGATTTTTCAGGAGGAGCTATCTCAGTCTCTATCTCCCGATGATACTAAGAGCATACTTAGTCGGGCATTAGATGTCCCTGAGTATTCTGGTCGGGTGAGGGGTAAGGGATTTGGAGTCACTCCGACCTCCCTCAGTGTTAAAAAAGGAAAGGCTCCTAGTAATCGGGAGCTTCATGCAAGATTGGAAGCCATGCAAGCTGAGCTTGATGCATTGAGGAGAGAAAGAGAGGCTAGCGCCTCAACGGTATACAGAGATGCTTCGGACAAAAACAGTATCAACTGTACCTTTCAGCCGAACATTCCAGAGGTAATTACATATAATTGTCTTAAAATGAACTATTTGCTTAAATTATGTATTTGACATATATACACATTAACGATTTCTTGTTATTATTGGTTTTAGGGCATTTCCCATTGTCAGCTGTATTTGGCGTCACCATACTATCGGATGGTTGGCAAGGGAAAAGTGCATAACGTTAGCGGAGTATTACTCCACACTAGAGAGCTCCCTGCTGGATGTTTGAAGGTATCAGTTGATATTGCAGTTGAGCCGAATGCAGCATTACCATATCCTAGCGATGATTCGGATGCAACAACGGTGCACGAAGCAGTAGGTTCGTTTGTTGCATGGCCGACAAACCTCATATGCGTAGGATATGAGGTATGCTTAAAACTTATGTTAACTTTAATGTGTATATTCAAAGTTTAAAATTTATGCTTAAAATTTTACTTACATATTTTCCTTGGTTATGTTAAATAGACTCCCACAAAATCCAAATCAAAAGAAAATGAGGTTAGTAATGCCTCCGCACAACAAAAAAAAGAGGTTAGCAACGCCTCCGCACGGGTAAAAAGTTCTGGTGCTAAGAAGACCGTAGCTAGGAAAAAACCTACCACCAAGTATAGGTCGTGCCTCAGGACATTTCTAGAGATGACCGATATACCGGCCGGAGGTGTTCGGACTATACATATGGAGGAAGGGATTTTCGGCTTTGATCACGACCAAATGATTGGTAATGAAGACTTCATGCAAGTTTTTGGTCATGAAGAAATCGGCGTCAACGTTGTCAATACATATATTAGGTAAATCCGGTCTACTTTGTTTTATTAATTAAACAACTTATGTTAATGATGTTTACTTTATGTTAATCCGGTTTACTTTATGTTTCAAAAGAGGTGTTAATGATATTTTTATATTAGGTTTTTGTATGACAAATTGATGCGCCCCAATGATTTGGACGAGTCATTCGGATTCTTAGCACCCGCGAGCGTCAACTTAGGTTTAATCTTAAGTAGACCGCATACCGTGAAGGAGTATGTTCTTCGGATCCTCATGGACAATAAAGATGCGGAGAAGTTGTTTTTTATACCGTTTAATACCGGGTTAGCATTTCATTCTAAATTCATCTATTATAATTATTTTCCAAGTTACCATCTAACATTTGCCTAATCATTACAGTGGACATTGGTTGTTGCTCGCAATCAATCCTATCCGAGAAATTGTGTATTATCTTGACTCGTTAGGAAATGATTGGACAACATACCCGGATATGAAGGACCTAATTGACACGTAAGTGAGAATGTTCAAAATTTTTCTTAGTTTATGTGAATTGTTCTAATTGCTTCATTTTTATTTTATTAGCGTCCTACAAGCTTTTCGGGCCCAATGAGATATCCAAACCTCAAGGAGGAGCGCCAACCGCATTACATGGATTAAAGTGGCGGTATATTTTTAATTACCACATTTTTTATTATATTAGTGATGACACTTGATAAAACTTAGGATTTATAATCCATATTTTTTTTCATGTAGTGTCCTCAACAACGTAATCAAATAGATTGCGGGTATTTCGTGTTGAGGTTTATGCGGGATACTCTTGCTTTGGGCCGATTAGTGATTCCCACCGATGTATGTATTTCTAACTTATGAGTTATTTTTATATTTACACATATCTCATATAATTAAATAGTTGGAATTAATTCAAAATATGTTATATTATTATGTAGTACTTTGAGGAATTCAAGTGTGCATTTTATACAAAGGATCAAGTGGACGAAATCAAAGAGGAGTGGTGTCAATTCATGATAGAGCTCAAAGTTTTTTCATAAATTTGTGTAATTAATGTGTACATTTGTAGTATATGTAATGACTTGTAAATGTGTACATAAATTTGTATATATTTTGATACATTTAAGGCAAAATTGGTTTGAATTGGTATATATATATATTTGTTAGCCAAAAATTGTTAGAAAAAAGGCCAAAATGGCATGTATAAAATGTGATAACTGTCTGTCAAAATCTGGTTGAAAACAGGTAGAAATTCTGGTTTATAAACCTGGAAAAAATGTGGTTTAAAACAAAAGCTTCAAAAATTTTCGTATACATTAGACAGCGCTTTTGGAAAAAGCGCTGTCTAAAGGGGGGGATTAGAAAGCGCTTTAGGCAAAAGCTCTGTCTAAGGGGGGGGGGGGGCTTAGACAGCGCTTCTTGAAAAGCGCTGTCTAAGCCCCCCCCCCCCCCCTTAGACAGCGCTTTTGCCTTAAGCGCTGTCTAAGGTATACCTAAAAAAATTAAAATAGGGGGGGCTTAGACAGCGCTTTTTGAAAAGCGCTGTCTAAGCCCCCCCCCCCCTAGACAGCGCTTTGGCCAAAAGCGCTGTCTAAGGTATACCTAAAAAAATTAAAATAGGAGGGTCTTAGAAAGCGCTTTTGGCCAAAGCGCTGTCTAAGGGGGGGGGGGCTAAGACAACGCTTTTAAGATTTCAAAAAGCGCTGTCTAAACCTTTAGCAGCGGAGGTTTAGACAGCGCTTTAAAGCGCTGTCTAAGGCCAAAAAAAGCGCTGTCTAAGGTCTTGTTTGGCGTAGTGACGCGGTCTAGCGAGGCAAACATGCTTGAAAAGGGTTTGCCTAAGCACTAGGTCTGATAAGACAATCATGTAAAAGGGGGGGGGGGATTTTCCTAAGCATTGGGACTCACAAGTCATACATGCATGAATATGATGTGTCTTCCTAAGAACTGGGACTCTCAAGGCAAACATGCATGGGTTGGCTTGCCTAAGCTCTGAGACTAATAAGGCAAGCGTGCATGAAAATGATGGGTTTCCCTAAGCACTGGGACTCACAAGGCAAACATGCATGAGTTGACTTTCCTAAGCTCTAGGACTCATAAGGCAAGCATGCATGAAAGGGGTGTTCCTAAGCATTGAGACTCACAAGGAGGACATGCATGAAAAGGGTTTTAACCATGAGAATGCGATTAACCCAAAGAGAGATGTATGGTTGAGAGATGGGTATATAACCAAGAGAAGGTGATTAACCCATGAAGGAGGTGTTTTAACAAAGAGAAGGTGATTAACCTCAAGAGATGTAGGGGTATCCAAAGAGTATTATCTTTCGTCCATAGAGAATGGTGTTGTTAATGTGGATTGCTGAGTTGTTGGTCTAAGGATGAAAGTTGAAAGTTATTTTGGCTTGAACAAGGGTAGGAGTGCTCCTTCTCATTCTTCTCCATTTCTTAAGGCTCATGGCGCATAATTTGCATCATAATTAACAAGTGTTTTGAAGTTTGAACATGGTTTTTGTTTGAAAGTGTGTATAGGTTGATTAGAAAGAGGAAAAAAGGTGTGAAAGGCATGTAAAGGAAGGTGAAGTATGTGAATCAAAAATGAAACTTTTCTTTGATTCAAAGTGAATCACCAAATTTGATTTGGAGGGAAGTTAACAATTTGCCAACTTCTTTTTCATCATATTTAGAAAGGAATTGGATTTCAAATTAGAATTTGTTTTGGCTCAGATAAGTGATTATTCTAACATGCATTGTAGAGTCATGATGTTGAATACATTTTCATTAAGCGTTTTCATATTTATTGAATGATTTGAGACCTATAAAAGAAAATATCAAATTTTCAATTTTTATTTTTTTTAATTAAAAAGTAACACAGTAATTAAAAAAATATAGGGGTGCAAGGTATTATTTTAGGGTTATAATTTTAGGCCCAATTAATTGAATTTTAGTTTGGTTTTGAAACAATAACGAAACCCTAGATAACATTCTTTTTAAAACCCTAAATATATAGAATACTCACTACAAACCCTTTTCATATTTGAACTAATAACGGCATGAGGACAGAGATAATGGCAGATAGAATCAGTGAGTTTCACGATTCAATTCTTTGTCACATTCTTTCTTTTCTTCCAACGAAACATGCTGCAACCACAAGCATCCTCTCTAAGAGATGGAAATCATTATGGCTTTCAGTCCTCACTCTCGACTTCGACTGCAAATCCTTCGAAGACATGACCTACCATGGATATTCTGTACACCAATTGATGCTCTTATGAAAAATTGAACTTCCAATCCTTTCGTTTCGTTTCAATTGCATCTACGGTCATTCAATTCATAACCAAAATGATATTAATCTATTTGTTTCCTATTTAATGAATAGAGGAATTGAGAATCTTAACATTAGCGGTGACATGAAATTACCACCTAGTATTCATAGTTGCAAGACCCTTAAGGTTCTTAAGTTGAAAGGAATAATAGTGAATGGTTTTTCTCATCAAGTGGATTTTCCTGTTCTTAAAATTCTTCATTTAAAGAGAATGATTTTTGAACGGCATGAATTGCTTGTTAAACTTCTCTCTGGTTGTCGTATACTTGAGGAATTTGAAACCAAATATTTAGGTTTTCTTAATGGTTCGCGTGTTCCAGCGAAAGAGTTTGATGGCTTGTTACCTAGTTTAGTCCAAGCAAAGATTTCTTGTCATGATTCTATTATTCCTCTTCATTTGGTTCGCAATGTGGAGAGTCTACATATGGAACAAGTATGAGAATATATCTTGCTCCTAAATTAATTCTTGTTTCACTATAGCTTTAATCTATAGATTTCTGATGTAGTGTCTTGTGTAACTCATGCAGGCACAATTGGAATGTTGTATTACTAAACTTCCCATGTTTCATAATCTGACACAAGTGAAACTTCAATTTTTCTTTAATATGTGGGGTTGGTTGCAACAAATTCTTGAACAATGCCACAAACTTCAAAGTTTAATCATACAGGGTCTTGAATATCAAGACGAAAGTTGGAACAACCAAAGTTGGAACGATCCACCAATAATTCCAAAGTGTCTTTCATTGCACCTGAGAACATGCTGTCTTGCATATTGTAAAGGCACTGAATCTGAGCTCCAATTTGCAAAGTATATTTTGCAAAATTCGAAAAGACTGAAGACTATGAAATTTAAGTATAATTACTGTGTAGATATAAAAGCGAAACACCAAATGACAATGGAATTATCTTCACTCGCAAAGGGCTCTACAATGTGTGAAATTGTTTTTGAAAACTCGGTATCTAATTCAATTTCCGATTAATTCGGAGAACAGTAGAATGCTGTAATTTTATATCTAAAGATTTGATATTTCTTTATTTTTGCAATTTTATGGGTGTAATTTCTAAATTTTAGAGAAGTCTAGTTTTCCATTAATTTGTTTGTTCTTGACACTGTTAAAAGAATATTTTTGAAACCTTAGTGTAATTTTATCAAATGAAGAAAAGTAAAAAAATTGTTTTATGTGATGAATTTCAATTGCCATTATAGATATAGTCTATCAGATATTTTTGTTTTAAAATTTCATTCATCCATCATGATTGATGTTCTTGGTTGTTTTATTATCTTCTTAGATTATAATATATACCAATTAGAAGGTAGATTCTATAGACATATTCATCTTGGTCTTTCTATATGCAAAGATAATGTGTATTTACCAAGTATGAAAGATAATGTGTTTTTTGTAGCAAGTTTTGTAATATATTTTAGGAAAATATGTACCATCAGCATTTTCAACTTCCTACTAATTAAGATACACATCAGCACAGTAGATAACAAGTTGTATTGTAGCACTGCAAAAGCACTCGTTGCGGTGGAGAGACATTTGTGCTATTGAACATGTTATATGCAAAGCTACATGTCCTTTTTGTTTTAATGCCGACGAAACTCTCTTCCATCTTTTCTATTATTGTGATGTGGCTCAGTCGATTTGGGATCGTCTGTGTGGTATTGGGATCGTCTGTGTGGTAGGTTAAGCATCGATGTATGTGGGGAGCAGATTTCTTTAATCTCTTTGTTTTTGTATTTTAAAAAATTATGTTGTAGCAAATTCAAGATTGAGTTTCATAGTTGTATTTGTAATGGGAGGGTTTTTCCTGTTGCTTTTTCCTTTGGTGATTTAATGGTGTTGTAAGGGTCGAGGACCCATTGTCCTCTTTTTTATACATTATTTTTGCCTATAAAAAAATACTAGAGCGCATCGCACGCTCGAAATACAACAGAGTCACCGTTGAATTTTATTTATTCTTAGAGAAAGGGAAAATATCAATAAAAATCAAAGGGAAGAGAAAAAGGGTAAGGAAGTCGGTTTCACAAGGAATCTCTGAATATCAATTCTCATTTTTAACTTTTTACATTTATCCATAAATTATATTATTATATTAATATATAAAATATATATATAACCGTGTCCGTGTCCTATGATTTATACATTAGTGAGATCCTCGTGTTCGTGTCCGTGTCCGGACTTCATAGTTATTTGATATATGATATTCAAATTCTAATATAATATTAAAGCACTCGTTTTAAGGGGGTTATATATATATATATATATATATATATATATATATATATATATATATATATATATATATATATATATATATATATATATATATATATATATATATATATATATATATATATGATAATGAAAGGACTAATTTACGTCCATTAGATTAGAATCGATGACAAATAATAAAAGAAAATATAGTAAGATGCATGACTTTTTTCAAAGGAAAATTTTCAAGAAAAATTCTACGGTGAAGTCATCAAAATAATTTTATTAATCATTATATGAAAAAATGTTTTTAACTAGGGATTAAACTCCTTACTAGTATAAAACACCTTTCACAAAAAAATTGTGAGGGGATAAGTCGCCTATCTAAATAGGTCATCGAAAATTATTTGCGAGGGACATGCCACGTCGCTATTCTTTTTGGGGCTAAGCCTCTCGTAAAATGTAATCCTTGAATGTTCTCCTACTGACATGTTCTCCTTAAATGTTCTCCATCTAGGTTTTGGTATCTGTGTGGAAATTAGCTCCTCACAAATTGGTTAATATATGTTTTGGTATTTGTGAGGGGATTAACCCCTCGCAAATTGACTAATTATTTTTTAAATAAAATACCTTTTGGTATTTGTGAGGGGTTTAACCCCTTGCAAATGTTTACTATATTGTATAAAAAATATTATAATTATTTTATTATAAATATAATAAATAAATATGTATTATTAAATTTTTTAAAATAAAATTTAAATTAAATTATAAAATAAAGTAATTCATGATTTAAAGGTTACATAACAATAAATAATCTCCACATTCACCAAATTTAAGTTTAAAAATACATATTAAAAGTTTCTTATTCCAACAAAATTAATTATCTTCTTCTTCCTCATGCTCCTCCTCAATTCCTCCATATCCTCTGACTCGGTCATATCCATCACTAGAACCTTGGTTCATCTACGAGGTTCTAAATTGTTCAAATCTCTGTTCGCCTTCATTTGGAACCCATATTGCTTTCTCATAATCCATTTTTTTCTTCCCAATTCTTCCTCCATCTTTGTTTGTTTTCTCCTCATTGAAGGAGAATTGCGGTCCAAAACGCAACGGAAATTAAAATTTTCTCCTTTAGAGATCCTTACGAATGGTCATGATCAGTGATAGAATATTTACCTCTTGTGACGGTTGAAACCTTTGGTGCAGATCTCTTGTGACGATCAAAACATTTGATGCAGATCCACGAAGCGATCACGAACGTTGAACGATGACAACGTCTCTACTCAGTCCACACGATGTTCTCACTTAAGCCCATGGTACCTTACCATATTTCGTATTCTCACTACAACAAACAAGACCTTAGACAGCGCTTTTTTTAGCCTTAGACAGCGCTTTAAAGCGCTGTCTAAACCTCCGCTGCTAAAGGTTTAGACAGCGCTTTTTTAAATCTTAAAAGCGCTGTCTAAGCCCCCCCCCCCCCCCTTAGACAGCGCTTTGGCCAAAAGCGCTTTATAAGACCCTCTTATTTTAAATTTTTTAGGTATACCTTAGACAGCGCTTTTGAAAAGCGCTGTCTAAGCCCCACCCCCTTAGACAGCGCTTTGGCCAAAAGCGCTTTCTAAGACCCTCCTATTTTAATTTTTTTAGGTATACCTTAGACAGCGCTTTTCAAAAAGCGCTGTCTAAGCCCCCCCCTTAGACAGCGCTTTTGCCTAAAGCGCTTTCTAATCCCCCCCTTAGACAGCGCTTTTTACCAGCAAAACCGTCAGCTTTCTCAATGAGATCATCAATGGAAACAGCACCTAATTGATCTTTATTTTCACCGAGCAGTGATGAAGAAGGATACATGTTAGTCCCCATCCCTAGACGCCTTCCCGTTTCCTTACCTATTGCGAGTTGATCACCTGAAAGTTTTTTTTGTAGCATGAGTATAGTTTGCATTATATAAAATCATTGACTCAATTTCAAATGACGGTGGTACTGTGATACAACGTACCAGTGATCATTTTGACACTAACGCCAAGATCAAGAGCTCTTCTGATTGTTTCTGCGCTATCATGTCTCGGAGGGTCAAAAAGAGGGAGAAGAGCAACAAACTCCCATGGTCCTCCTGCACTTTCCTTACTTCCCTCCGGTACTTCCTATATGAAAAAAAAACTTCGGTGCTAAGGAAAGAATACATGATAATTGACTTATCCGATTATGAAGAATTCGTAAGAGGGAAATAAACCTGTCTTGCAATCCCAAGAGAACGAAGTCCACGTTCTGCAAACTTGTCAATCATCGCATGAACCTTCCGTTCGATTTCTGCCTTGTTTTGTGCAAGATTGAGAATCTACACAGTATATGAGAAAAGTTTATCAATGATCGGTAGGTTGTGTGGTTCTTGAAAAGCGAGAATGAATTATGTATTACCTGCTCTGGTGCACCTTTGCTAACCCTGTGCATATTACCAGCACCATCAATGTATGTAAGGGCAGTTCTTTTATCAGTTGGATTAAACGGAAGGAAATGAACTTCTTTTATTCCAGCTCGTGCCTTGCGAAACCAAAGGACTATTAGTAGACTAACCAAATTTCAACTACACAACATGATGGAAAACAAACTTTGAAGAGTCTGTACCTCCTTTGGGTCTGCCAACATTGAAACGATTGCGCAATCAATTGCATCTTGGTTCTCCATCCTTGATGCTCTTGCAGCCATAAGTACAACCAAATCCTTGCCAACACCTTTGGCAAAAACCTGCCAGATATTCATGATTGTTAGGGGAAACAAAGTTAATATACATCCTGGTCAAAGATTGTTTCAGTCAGAATTCAAACTCGGGTTTTTCCGAATACTAATATTTATCTGTTTGTATACTTTTGACAAAAAAAGAAACTTATGTCTCAAGTAATTGCGATGTTCTATTTTATCTTTAGAAAGAATAAGATTAAAACCTCAATCATTTCCTTGTCCACTGTAAGCTTGTTAAGAGTTAATGTGCCTGTTTTGTCACTGCATAACACATCCATTCCGGCCATTTCTTCAATAGCAGTCATTCTCTTTGTTATAGCACCCTGCAACAATGATGCATATGATCAAAACTTGACAACATCTTTAAAAAGCTACTGAAATGTTGGAATAATCAATGTACTAATTGCAAACCTGCTGAGATAACTTATGTGAGCCAATAGCCATTGTAACTGAAAGAACAGTTGGCATTGCAATAGGGATTCCTCCAATTAGTAGCACTAGAAGGTTATCAATACCGTTTCTGTAACCATATCCGTGGACGCCGTATATCACAATGATTTCAATAATCATTCCAATAGCAATTGAACAGATGCAGAAATTTCCAATAGATGTCAAAACCTGTAATAATATTTGTCACGCAGTGAGCATTACTATCACAACATTCGGTGATGTCAAATAGTGGCTATAACAATGTAAGTATAGTGGAATTTGAACAAATCGCTTTTGTTTGCGATACATTATTTAGTATATTATGTACCTGTTGGAAATGTCCAACGTGTGTTGTGTTTTCGACGAGATGAGCTGCCTTTCCGAAAAATATGTGAACTCCAGTTGCTATGACTACGGCTTCAATTTCTCCTTGCTTGCAAGTTGAACCAGAATATACTCCTTCTCCGGGATGTTTAGTCACAGTGAGTGACTCTCCGGTAAGAGCAGATTAAAAGTACAAACAGCAAAAACATAACTTCAATTACAAGAAATCTAGAATCTGATATCAACATCAATAAACTCGTGGAAGATATTATTCATTGTGACGCTTGAATCATGCATCAGTAATTTCAAAGTACTTTATAGATTTTACCTGATCAATCTTCAAAGGGTCACCTTCAAGGAGACGTGCGTCGGCAGGAATGATGTCCCCTAGCTTGATGCTAACTATGTCTCCAGGGACCAATACCGAAGCATCTTCTTCGCTCCATTTTCCGTCACGAAGTACCTATTAATCAAATATAATTAGAAATCAAAGAAACTATGAGCAAGACAAGATAACAAAGAGATTATAAGAGAAGAAGAAGAAGAACCTTTGCTTTTGGAGCCAATCTTGCCATAAGGGCAGCAGCTGCATTACCAGCATTATTTTCTTCTATGAAACTTATGGTTGAGTTTATAATTAGCAAAATAATTATGCCAACAAAATCTTGATAATCTCCTCGCTTTCCCTGCATAATCAAAGCGTTGTTATATTAAACCGGTTGATATTAAAAACCATTGTTTTAAAACCAGGACCGAAGATCTAGCAGTGAGACTTCTAGATAATGGTTCAATAAGTTGAAACACACTGATTGAACCAGCAGACGGACTAATCGGTTCTTAGTTCAACCAGTTAAACTGGACGGTCTGGTTTTAAAAACACTAGTTGAAAGTTCAAACATGACTTTTCACCTTAACAAACTTCTACCACCAAAATCTTTCTTGTATGTATTCCATAATCCTTTTGTAAAATGAATAACATTTGTAACTTTCAAATCAAGTTAACCAAAGGTTATAAGAGTACAGTTTCATAGTTATTCTAATTTTGTATGATTTGAAATAATGAAAACCATTGAGAAATAACAAAACAAACAAAAAAAGGAAGAGACTTACCCCTCCATGTGCCATAGCAATGGCCATGAGAGCAGCAGCTTCCATAACCCATGACAAAGGATTCCACATAAACCCTAAAAACTTCAGTATTTTACTTTCCTGTACAAGAAGTTAAAGTTACATAACAATTTGGTAAGAAACTATATAAGCACTTAAGTCAGGATTCTAACCTTTTTTTCTTCAAGTTTATTGTATCCAAACATGTCAAGCCTCTCTTGTACTTCCTCAGAGGTTAAACCTTCTTTTGTGCATTTTAGATTATCAAATACCTCCTCAATAGGAATGTTCTCCTATACATACAACAAATTCCAAATTTATCAAATGTCTAATACTTCTGATGGAAGGTGTGTATAGTGTCTGACACGTCTCAGTGTTTCACATCGACGCAATACAGACACAGACACATGTATCAGTGTCATGTTTTGACATACCAAATATGCAATGTTAACTGAGTGCCCTAAATGCGGTTTGTCTCGATATAAGAAAAGATTATCTCCCGCAAAAGTCTTATGGTATTTTCCGATAATTCCGAGATTTAGGCGCATGTTTCGTAGTGAAACTGATGCAAGACATCTTACTTGGCATGCAGATGAAAGAATTATTGATGGAAAGTATCGGCATCCGGCTGATTCACCACAGTGGTCGAAGATTGATAATGATTATCCTGAGTTTGGATCAGAAGCAAGAAACCTTCGATTGGCATTATCTACTGATGGAATGAACCCACATGGTCTTCAAAGTATCTCACATACCACATGGCCTGTGATTCTTATGATTTATAACCTACCTCCGTGGCTATGTATGAAGCGTAAGTACATGATGTTATCTCTGTTAATCTCTGGTCCTAAACAACCAGGGAATGACATAGACGTATACTTGACACCTCTGATCGAAGATTTAAAGATTTTGTGGGAGAACGGTGTGGAGGTTTATGATGGATATAGGAAAGAAAGTTTCAATTTGAGGGCGATGTTATTTGGCACAATTAATGATTTTCCAGCATACGGGAATCTATCTGGGTATAGCATTAAAGGTCAACGTGCGTGTCCTGTTTGTGAAGACGGAACCGATACGATTCGATTAGAACTTTGCCAGAAGAATGTGTTTCTCGATCATCGTAGATTCTTACATTCTAAACATCACTACCGTGGGTGGAGAAAAGCATTCAATGGAGACACCGAACATCGTAGAGCTCCACCTGCATTGTCAGGTGAACAAGTTTTTGAAAAGGTGAAAGATGTGCGTACTGAGTTTGGCAAGCCTTTTGCACATAAGATTGTGAAAGGTGGGTGGAAGAAAAGGTCGATATTTTTTGAATTGCCATATTGGAAGTCTTTGTACGTGAGACATTTTCTCGATGTTATGCATATTGAAAAAAACGTATTTGAAAGTGTTATCGGTACATTACTCAATATAAAAGGCAAGTCTAAGGATGGCCTTAAAGCAAGGGAGGACATGTTAAAAATGGGAATGAGAACTGAATTAGCACCCGTGAAGAAAGGAAGATGAACATATCTACCACCTGCTGCTTTTACTTTATCTAGAAAGGAGAAAAAAAATTTGTGTAAGTCTCTGAGTGAAGTTAAGGTTCCAGAAGGATACTCATCTGATATCAGAAGACTTGTTTCTATGAAAGACCTCAAGTTGAAGAATTTGAAGACACATGATTGCCATGTTATAATGGAACATTTTCTACCGATAGGTATACGTTCTATTTTGCCAGAAAAAGTAAGAAGTGCCATAACTAAATTGTGTTTTTTCTTTAGGTCAATTTGTAGTAAGGTGATCGATCCCGAGATCTTACCAACACTACAAAAAGAGATTGTAATTACCTTGTGTGAGCTTGAAATGTATTTTCCTCCGTCTTTTTTTGACATAATGGTTCATTTAGTTGTTCATCTTGTGAAAGAGACACAGTTGTGTGGACCAACTTATATGAGATGGATGTACCCTGCTGAACGGTATATGAAAATATTAAAAGGGTACGTGAAATCCCGAAGTCGACCAGAGGGTTGTATTGTTGAACGATACATTGTTGAAGAAGCTGTTGAGTTTTGTACTGAATATTTGTCTAACGTTCAATCGATTGGACTCCCCAGAGCTCAGATTTTCGACAAAATGGAAGGTAAAAAATTAATTGGGAATAAAATTGTGACAATATCAAGGGATGAACGGGATCAAGTTCATTTGTATGTTCTGCACAATAATAATGAGGTTGAGCCATATGTTGAAATGCACAAGGATGTACTCCGAAGGTTAAATCCGAACAGAAATGAAAATTGGATAGTTATAGAGCACAATCAAAGTTTCATACAATGGTTGAAGGATCATATTTATTTGAAGCGCTCTTCAGATCCTTCTTCGGTAACAGAAAGGTTGAGATGTTTGGCATATGGTCCAAGTTTGCATGTGTTTTCTCATAGCGCGTATTCAATTAATGGATACACATTTTATACCAAAGAACAAGATGATAAGAGTACTATGCAAAATAGTGGTGTCACCGTGCTAGCTGAAGCAATGCATATATCAAGTATGAAGGACTTAAACCCCAAATATGCAAATTTGTCATATTTTGGAGTTATTGAGCACATTTGGGTGTTTGATTACGAGAAGTTTCAGATTCCCATCTTTGGTTGCAAGTGGGTGAATAGTAGTGGCATACGAATGGATAAGTCTGGATTTTTGCAAGTTGATCTTACTAGGGTGGGGTACAAAGATGAACCTTTTATTCTAGCATCTCAAGCTAAACAAGTGTTCTATGTGAATGACCCGAAGAGTACAAAATGGTCTATAGTGCTTTTCTCTAACAAAGTGACTGATGATAGCGGTGTCGATCAATGTGATATTGATGTTGAGAATGAGTCATGCATTAGACGGAATGAGTTGAATAGAAATGATGAAGTTGAGGATCTTATACCGGATGAGTCATATATAAGAAACGATCATAATGAGGGAATTTGGATCAATTCATCCGTACGCATTGCTAAGAAACAAGTGATTAATATTCCAACAAAGAAAAGAAAGAGATGTTAGTGACTTAGGTAAATTATCCATGGTTTCTTTATTTATTTATTTTCATTTGTTTTGATTATAAGTTATATGTGATAATGCATGATTTCATTATATTTTTGTTTTCAATTGCTTTGATTATAAGTTATATCTGATAATGCATGATTTCTTTATTTTTTTGTTTTCAATTGCTTTGATTATAAGTTATATTTGATATTTGATGGTTTCCTTGGTTTATTACAGGTTAGACATGGCTGATGACCAACATGAGGAAGTTAGTAAAGTATCCGCGGAAGAAGAAATTCGAAGAGGCATCACAGTAATGCGAAGGGTGGTCCAAGGAAGATCTCGAGGCATCATACTAGATGTCTCTTGGAACAACCAGGGACAACTTATAGAACCTAATGGGCATACCTTAACTAGTTTCATCGGTGCACTAGTAAGGAATGAAATTCCCATTACATGTGATGATTGGAGAAATAAAGAGTTGAAAGACTCCAAAGAAAAAATTTGGAGTGAGATAAAGGTACAATCATTTGGCCCTTAATTATACGGTATCAATTATGTTTTTTCAATTACCGATACTAACTATCAATCTGTATGTTTTTCTTAGCGATGTTTTAACATCGAAGAAGAAAGAAGAGGGTTTTGTATGAAATTGGCCGGAAAGCTTCTTAGAGGGTTTCGGACATTTTTATCATCCAAGTTCCTTAAGGATGCGGATGGTAATTTTGTGGATGCGGAGCTTCCTAGAAAATATGAAAGTTTGATATCGGCTGAAGAATGGGAAGCTTTCAAATCCAAAAGACAAGACCCGACTTTTCAAAGAATAAGTGCTACAAATCGGGAAAGAGCATCAAGTCCCGCATATCCGTACCGAAAAGGACGTGTCGGATATGGACGCTTAGAACAATCCATGGTAAGTATTTATAAATTGCGAAAACAAATTTGTTCATCATATATTAGTTTTATCTGATCAAATTGTATGACTTAATGTGTAGCTGCAGAAGGAGGAAAGTTCAGAAACATCTCTTCCTGCACATGTTTTGTGGAAGGAAGCCCGTGTGGGCAAATCTGGAGTTCCTCAAGAAGAAGTTTTAAACGTATACCAGAAATGTGTAAGTATAACATTTTTTCATTAATTGAATAACATTTTTATACACAAATATTTGACAAGTATACGGTATTCATCTGATTTTTCAGGAGGAGCTATCTCAGTCTCTATCTCCCGATGATACTAAGAGCATACTTAGTCGGGCATTAGATGTCCCTGAGTATTCTGGTCGGGTGAGGGGTAAGGGATTTGGAGTCACTCCGACCTCCCTCAGTGTTAAAAAAGGAAAGGCTCCTAGTAATCGGGAGCTTCATGCAAGATTGGAAGCCATGCAAGCTGAGCTTGATGCATTGAGGAGAGAAAGAGAGGCTAGCGCCTCAACGGTATACAGAGATGCTTCGGACAAAAACAGTATCAACTGTACCTTTCAGCCGAACATTCCAGAGGTAATTACATATAATTGTCTTAAAATGAACTATTTGCTTAAATTATGTATTTGACATATATACACATTAACGATTTCTTGTTATTATTGGTTTTAGGGCATTTCCCATTGTCAGCTGTATTTGGCGTCACCATACTATCGGATGGTTGGCAAGGGAAAAGTGCATAACGTTAGCGGAGTATTACTCCACACTAGAGAGCTCCCTGCTGGATGTTTGAAGGTATCAGTTGATATTGCAGTTGAGCCGAATGCAGCATTACCATATCCTAGCGATGATTCGGATGCAACAACGGTGCACGAAGCAGTAGGTTCGTTTGTTGCATGGCCGACAAACCTCATATGCGTAGGATATGAGGTATGCTTAAAACTTATGTTAACTTTAATGTGTATATTCAAAGTTTAAAATTTATGCTTAAAATTTTACTTACATATTTTCCTTGGTTATGTTAAATAGACTCCCACAAAATCCAAATCAAAAGAAAATGAGGTTAGTAATGCCTCCGCACAACAAAAAAAAGAGGTTAGCAACGCCTCCGCACGGGTAAAAAGTTCTGGTGCTAAGAAGACCGTAGCTAGGAAAAAACCTACCACCAAGTATAGGTCGTGCCTCAGGACATTTCTAGAGATGACCGATATACCGGCCGGAGGTGTTCGGACTATACATATGGAGGAAGGGATTTTCGGCTTTGATCACGACCAAATGATTGGTAATGAAGACTTCATGCAAGTTTTTGGTCATGAAGAAATCGGCGTCAACGTTGTCAATACATATATTAGGTAAATCCGGTCTACTTTGTTTTATTAATTAAACAACTTATGTTAATGATGTTTACTTTATGTTAATCCGGTTTACTTTATGTTTCAAAAGAGGTGTTAATGATATTTTTATATTAGGTTTTTGTATGACAAATTGATGCGCCCCAATGATTTGGACGAGTCATTCGGATTCTTAGCACCCGCGAGCGTCAACTTAGGTTTAATCTTAAGTAGACCGCATACCGTGAAGGAGTATGTTCTTCGGATCCTCATGGACAATAAAGATGCGGAGAAGTTGTTTTTTATACCGTTTAATACCGGGTTAGCATTTCATTCTAAATTCATCTATTATAATTATTTTCCAAGTTACCATCTAACATTTGCCTAATCATTACAGTGGACATTGGTTGTTGCTCGCAATCAATCCTATCCGAGAAATTGTGTATTATCTTGACTCGTTAGGAAATGATTGGACAACATACCCGGATATGAAGGACCTAATTGACACGTAAGTGAGAATGTTCAAAATTTTTCTTAGTTTATGTGAATTGTTCTAATTGCTTCATTTTTATTTTATTAGCGTCCTACAAGCTTTTCGGGCCCAATGAGATATCCAAACCTCAAGGAGGAGCGCCAACCGCATTACATGGATTAAAGTGGCGGTATATTTTTAATTACCACATTTTTTATTATATTAGTGATGACACTTGATAAAACTTAGGATTTATAATCCATATTTTTTTTTCATGTAGTGTCCTCAACAACGTAATCAAATAGATTGCGGGTATTTCGTGTTGAGGTTTATGCGGGATACTCTTGCTTTGGGCCGATTAGTGATTCCCACCGATGTATGTATTTCTAACTTATGAGTTATTTTTATATTTACACATATCTCATATAATTAAATAGTTGGAATTAATTCAAAATATGTTATATTATTATGTAGTACTTTGAGGAATTCAAGTGTGCATTTTATACAAAGGATCAAGTGGACGAAATCAAAGAGGAGTGGTGTCAATTCATGATAGAGCTCAAAGTTTTTTCATAAATTTGTGTAATTAATGTGTACATTTGTAGTATATGTAATGACTTGTAAATGTGTACATAAATTTGTATATATTTTGATACATTTAAGGCAAAATTGGTTTGAATTGGTATATATATATATTTGTTAGCCAAAATTGTTAGAAAAAAGGCCAAAATGGCATGTATAAAATGTGATAACTGTCTGTCAAAATCTGGTTGAAAACAGGTAGAAATTCTGGTTTATAAACCTGGAAAAAATGTGGTTTAAAACAAAAGCTTCAAAAATTTTCGTATACATTAGACAGCGCTTTTGGAAAAAGCGCTGTCTAAAGGGGGGGATTAGAAAGCGCTTTAGGCAAAAGCTCTGTCTAAGGGGGGGGGGGGGGGGGGGGGGGGGGCTTAGACAGCGCTTCTTGAAAAGCGCTGTCTAAGCCCCCCCCCCCCTTAGACAGCGCTTTTGCCTTAAGCGCTGTCTAAGGTATACCTAAAAAAATTAAAATAGGGGGGGCTTAGACAGCGCTTTTGGAAAAGCGCTGTCTAAACCTTTAGCAGCGGAGGTTTAGACAGCGCTTTAAAGCGCTGTCTAAGGCCAAAAAAAGCGCTGTCTAAGGTCTTGTTTGGCGTAGTGACGCGGTCTAGCGAGGCAAACATGCTTGAAAAGGGTTTGCCTAAGCACTAGGTCTGATAAGACAATCATGTAAAAGGGGGGGGGGGGGATTTTCCTAAGCATTGGGACTCACAAGTCATACATGCATGAATATGATGTGTCTTCCTAAGAACTGGGACTCTCAAGGCAAACATGCATGGGTTGGCTTGCCTAAGCTCTGAGACTAATAAGGCAAGCGTGCATGAAAATGATGGGTTTCCCTAAGCACTGGGACTCACAAGGCAAACATGCATGAGTTGACTTTCCTAAGCTCTAGGACTCATAAGGCAAGCATGCATGAAAGGGGTGTTCCTAAGCACTGAGACTCACAAGGAGGACATGCATGAAAAGGGTTTTAACCATGAGAATGCGATTAACCCAAAGAGAGATGTATGGTTGAGAGATGGGTATATAACCAAGAGAAGGTGATTAACCCATGAAGGAGGTGTTTTAACAAAGAGAAGGTGATTAACCTCAAGAGATGTAGGGGTATCCAAAGAGTATTATCTTTCGTCCATAGAGAATGGTGTTGTTAATGTGGATTGCTGAGTTGTTGGTCTAAGGATGAAAGTTGAAAGTTATTTTGGCTTGAACAAGGGTAGGAGTGCTCCTTCTCATTCTTCTCCATTTCTTAAGGCTCATGGCGCATAATTTGCATCATAATTAACAAGTGTTTTGAAGTTTGAACATGGTTTTTGTTTGAAAGTGTGTATAGGTTGATTAGAAAGAGGAAAAAAGGTGTGAAAGGCATGTAAAGGAAGGTGAAGTATGTGAATCAAAAATGAAACTTTTCTTTGATTCAAAGTGAATCACCAAATTTGATTTGGAGGGAAGTTAACAATTTGCCAACTTCTTTTTCATCATATTTAGAAAGGAATTGGATTTCAAATTAGAATTTGTTTTGGCTCAGATAAGTGATTATTCTAACATGCATTGTAGAGTCATGATGTTGAATACATTTTCATTAAGCGTTTTCATATTTATTGAATGATTTGAGACCTATAAAAGAAAATATCAAATTTTCAATTTTTATTTTTTTTAATTAAAAAGTAACACAGTAATTAAAAAAATATAGGGGTGCAAGGTATTATTTTAGGGTTATAATTTTAGGCCCAATTAATTGAATTTTAGTTTGGTTTTGAAACAATAACGAAACCCTAGATAACATTCTTTTTAAAACCCTAAATATATAGAATACTCACTACAAACCCTTTTCATATTTGAACTAATAACGGCATGAGGACAGAGATAATGGCAGATAGAATCAGTGAGTTTCACGATTCAATTCTTTGTCACATTCTTTCTTTTCTTCCAACGAAACATGCTGCAACCACAAGCATCCTCTCTAAGAGATGGAAATCATTATGGCTTTCAGTCCTCACTCTCGACTTCGACTGCAAATCCTTCGAAGACATGACCTACCATGGATATTCTGTACACCAATTGATGCTCTTATGAAAAATTGAACTTCCAATCCTTTCGTTTCGTTTCAATTGCATCTACGGTCATTCAATTCATAACCAAAATGATATTAATCTATTTGTTTCCTATTTAATGAATAGAGGAATTGAGAATCTTAACATTAGCGGTGACATGAAATTACCACCTAGTATTCATAGTTGCAAGACCCTTAAGGTTCTTAAGTTGAAAGGAATAATAGTGAATGGTTTTTCTCATCAAGTGGATTTTCCTGTTCTTAAAATTCTTCATTTAAAGAGAATGATTTTTGAACGGCATGAATTGCTTGTTAAACTTCTCTCTGGTTGTCGTATACTTGAGGAATTTGAAACCAAATATTTAGGTTTTCTTAATGGTTCGCGTGTTCCAGCGAAAGAGTTTGATGGCTTGTTACCTAGTTTAGTCCAAGCAAAGATTTCTTGTCATGATTCTATTATTCCTCTTCATTTGGTTCGCAATGTGGAGAGTCTACATATGGAACAAGTATGAGAATATATCTTGCTCCTAAATTAATTCTTGTTTCACTATAGCTTTAATCTATAGATTTCTGATGTAGTGTCTTGTGTAACTCATGCAGGCACAATTGGAATGTTGTATTACTAAACTTCCCATGTTTCATAATCTGACACAAGTGAAACTTCAATTTTTCTTTAATATGTGGGGTTGGTTGCAACAAATTCTTGAACAATGCCACAAACTTCAAAGTTTAATCATACAGGGTCTTGAATATCAAGACGAAAGTTGGAACAACCAAAGTTGGAACGATCCACCAATAATTCCAAAGTGTCTTTCATTGCACCTGAGAACATGCTGTCTTGCATATTGTAAAGGCACTGAATCTGAGCTCCAATTTGCAAAGTATATTTTGCAAAATTCGAAAAGACTGAAGACTATGAAATTTAAGTATAATTACTGTGCAGATATAAAAGCGAAACACCAAATGACAATGGAATTATCTTCACTCGCAAAGGGCTCTACAATGTGTGAAATTGTTTTTGAAAACTCGGTATCTAATTCAATTTCCGATTAATTCGGAGAACAGTAGAATGCTGTAATTTTATATCTAAAGATTTGATATTTCTTTATTTTTGCAATTTTATGGGTGTAATTTCTAAATTTTAGAGAAGTCTAGTTTTCCATTAATTTGTTTGTTCTTGACACTGTTAAAAGAATATTTTTGAAACCTTAGTGTAATTTTATCAAATGAAGAAAAGTAAAAAAATTGTTTTATGTGATGAATTTCAATTGCCATTATAGATATAGTCTATCAGATATTTTTGTTTTAAAATTTCATTCATCCATCATGATTGATGTTCTTGGTTGTTTTATTATCTTCTTAGATTATAATATATACCAATTAGAAGGTAGATTCTATAGACATATTCATCTTGGTCTTTCTATATGCAAAGATAATGTGTATTTACCAAGTATGAAAGATAATGTGTTTTTTGTAGCAAGTTTTGTAATATATTTTAGGAAAATATGTACCATCAGCATTTTCAACTTCCTACTAATTAAGATACACATCAGCACAGTAGATAACAAGTTGTATTGTAGCACTGCAAAAGCACTCGTTGCGGTGGAGAGACATTTGTGCTATTGAACATGTTATATGCAAAGCTACATGTCCTTTTTGTTTTAATGCCGACGAAACTCTCTTCCATCTTTTCTATTATTGTGATGTGGCTCAGTCGATTTGGGATCGTCTGTGTGGTATTGGGATCGTCTGTGTGGTAGGTTAAGCATCGATGTATGTGGGGAGCAGATTTCTTTAATCTCTTTGTTTTTGTATTTTAAAAAATTATGTTGTAGCAAATTCAAGATTGAGTTTCATAGTTGTATTTGTAATGGGAGGGTTTTTCCTGTTGCTTTTTCCTTTGGTGATTTAATGGTGTTGTAAGGGTCGAGGACCCATTGTCCTCTTTTTTATACATTATTTTTGCCTATAAAAAAATACTAGAGCGCATCGCACGCTCGAAATACAACAGAGTCACCGTTGAATTTTATTTATTCTTAGAGAAAGGGAAAATATCAATAAAAATCAAAGGGAAGAGAAAAAGGGTAAGGAAGTCGGTTTCACAAGGAATCTCTGAATATCAATTCTCATTTTTAACTTTTTACATTTATCCATAAATTATATTATTATATTAATATATAAAATATATATAACCGTGTCCGTGTCCTATGATTTATACATTAGTGAGATCCTCGTGTTCGTGTCCGTGTCCGGACTTCATAGTTATTTGATATATGATATTCAAATTCTAATATAATATTAAAGCACTCGTTTTAAGGGGGTTTATATATATATATATATATATATATATATATATATATATATATATATATATATATATATATATATGATAATGAAAGGACTAATTTACGTCCATTAGATTAGAATCGATGACAAATAATAAAAGAAAATATAGTAAGATGCATGACTTTTTTCAAAGGAAAATTTTCAAGAAAAATTCTACGGTGAAGTCATCAAAATAATTTTATTAATCATTATATGAAAAAATGTTTTTAACTAGGGATTAAACTCCTTACTAGTATAAAACACCTTTCACAAAAAAATTGTGAGGGGATAAGTCGCCTATCTAAATAGGTCATCGAAAATTATTTGCGAGGGACATGCCACGTCGCTATTCTTTTTGGGGCTAAGCCTCTCGTAAAATGTAATCCTTGAATGTTCTCCTACTGACATGTTCTCCTTAAATGTTCTCCATCTAGGTTTTGGTATCTGTGTGGAAATTAGCTCCTCACAAATTGGTTAATATATGTTTTGGTATTTGTGAGGGGATTAACCCCTCGCAAATTGACTAATTATTTTTTAAATAAAATACCTTTTGGTATTTGTGAGGGGTTTAACCCCTTGCAAATGTTTACTATATTGTATAAAAAATATTATAATTATTTTATTATAATTATTTTATTATAAATATAATAAATAAATATGTATTATTAAATTTTTTAAAATAAAATTTAAATTAAATTATAAAATAAAGTAATTCATGATTTAAAGGTTACATAACAATAAATAATCTCCACATTCACCAAATTTAAGTTTAAAAATACATATTAAAAGTTTCTTATTCCAACAAAATTAATTATCTTCTTCTTCCTCATGCTCCTCCTCAATTCCTCCATATCCTCTGACTCGGTCATATCCATCACTAGAACCTTGGTTCATCTACGAGGTTCTAAATTGTTCAAATCTCTGTTCGCCTTCATTTGGAACCCATATTGCTTTCTCATAATCCATTTTTTTCTTCCCAATTCTTCCTCCATCTTTGTTTGTTTTCTCCTCATTGAAGGAGAATTGCGGTCCAAAACGCAACGGAAATTAAAATTTTCTCCTTTAGAGATCCTTACGAATGGTCATGATCAGTGATAGAATATTTACCTCTTGTGACGGTTGAAACCTTTGGTGCAGATCTCTTGTGACGATCAAAACCTTTGATGCAGATCCACGAAGCGATCACGAACGTTGAACGATGACAACGTCTCTACTCAGTCCACACGATGTTCTCACTTAAGCCCATGGTACCTTACCATATTTCGTATTCTCACTACAACAAACAAGACCTTAGACAGCGCTTTTTTTAGCCTTAGACAGCGCTTTAAAGCGCTGTCTAAACCTCCGCTGCTAAAGGTTTAGACAGCGCTTTTTTAAATCTTAAAAGCGCTGTCTAAGCCCCCCCCCCCCCCCCCCCCTTAGACAGCGCTTTGGCCAAAAGCGCTTTATAAGACCCTCTTATTTTAAATTTTTTAGGTATACCTTAGACAGCGCTTTTGAAAAGCGCTGTCTAAGCCCCACCCCCTTAGACAGCGCTTTGGCCAAAAGCGCTTTCTAAGACCCTCCTATTTTAATTTTTTTAGGTATACCTTAGACAGCGCTTTTCAAAAAGCGCTGTCTAAGCCCCCCCCTTAGACAGCGCTTTTGCCTAAAGCGCTTTCTAATCCCCCCCTTAGACAGCGCTTTTTACCAGCAAAACCGTCAGCTTTCTCAATGAGATCATCAATGGAAACGGCACCTAATTGATCTTTATTTTCACCGAGCAGTGATGAAGAAGGATACATGTTAGTCCCCATCCCTAGACGCCTTCCCGTTTCCTTACCTATTGCGAGTTGATCACCTGAAAGTTTTTTTTGTAGCATGAGTATAGTTTGCATTATATAAAATCATTGACTCAATTTCAAATGACGGTGGTACTGTGATACAACGTACCAGTGATCATTTTGACACTAACGCCAAGATCAAGAGCTCTTCTGATTGTTTCTGCGCTATCATGTCTCGGAGGGTCAAAAAGAGGGAGAAGAGCAACAAACTCCCATGGTCCTCCTGCACTTTCCTTACTTCCCTCCGGTACTTCCTATATGAAAAAAAAAACTTCGGTGCTAAGGAAAGAATACATGATAATTGACTTATCCGATTATGAAGAATTCGTAAGAGGGAAATAAACCTGTCTTGCAATCCCAAGAGAACGAAGTCCACGTTCTGCAAACTTGTCAATCATCGCATGAACCTTCCGTTCGATTTCTGCCTTGTTTTGTGCAAGATTGAGAATCTACACAGTATATGAGAAAAGTTTATCAATGATCGGTAGGTTGTGTGGTTCTTGAAAAGCGAGAATGAATTATGTATTACCTGCTCTGGTGCACCTTTGCTAACCCTGTGCATATTACCAGCACCATCAATGTATGTAAGGGCAGTTCTTTTATCAGTTGGATTAAACGGAAGGAAATGAACTTCTTTTATTCCAGCTCGTGCCTTGCGAAACCAAAGGACTATTAGTAGACTAACCAAATTTCAACTACACAACATGATGGAAAACAAACTTTGAAGAGTCTGTACCTCCTTTGGGTCTGCCAACATTGAAACGATTGCGCAATCAATTGCATCTTGGTTCTCCATCCTTGATGCTCTTGCAGCCATAAGTACAACCAAATCCTTGCCAACACCTTTGGCAAAAACCTGCCAGATATTCATGATTGTTAGGGGAAACAAAGTTAATATACATCCTGGTCAAAGATTGTTTCAGTCAGAATTCAAACTCGGGTTTTTCCGAATACTAATATTTATCTGTTTGTATACTTTTGACAAAAAAAGAAACTTATGTCTCAAGTAATTGCGATGTTCTATTTTATCTTTAGAAAGAATAAGATTAAAACCTCAATCATTTCCTTGTCCACTGTAAGCTTGTTAAGAGTTAATGTGCCTGTTTTGTCACTGCATAACACATCCATTCCGGCCATTTCTTCAATAGCAGTCATTCTCTTTGTTATAGCACCCTGCAACAATGATGCATATGATCAAAACTTGACAACATCTTTAAAAAGCTACTGAAATGTTGGAATAATCAATGTACTAATTGCAAACCTGCTGAGATAACTTATGTGAGCCAATAGCCATTGTAACTGAAAGAACAGTTGGCATTGCAATAGGGATTCCTCCAATTAGTAGCACTAGAAGGTTATCAATACCGTTTCTGTAACCATATCCGTGGACGCCGTATATCACAATGATTTCAATAATCATTCCAATAGCAATTGAACAGATGCAGAAATTTCCAATAGATGTCAAAACCTGTAATAATATTTGTCACGCAGTGAGCATTACTATCACAACATTCGGTGATGTCAAATAGTGGCTATAACAATGTAAGTATAGTGGAATTTGAACAAATCGCTTTTGTTTGCGATACATTATTTAGTATATTATGTACCTGTTGGAAATGTCCAACGTGTGTTGTGTTTTCGACGAGATGAGCTGCCTTTCCGAAAAATATGTGAACTCCAGTTGCTATGACTACGGCTTCAATTTCTCCTTGCTTGCAAGTTGAACCAGAATATACTCCTTCTCCGGGATGTTTAGTCACAGTGAGTGACTCTCCGGTAAGAGCAGATTAAAAGTACAAACAGCAAAAACATAACTTCAATTACAAGAAATCTAGAATCTGATATCAACATCAATAAACTCGTGGAAGATATTATTCGTTGTGACGCTTGAATCATGCATCAGTAATTTCAAAGTACTTTATAGATTTTACCTGATCAATCTTCAAAGGGTCACCTTCAAGGAGACGTGCGTCGGCAGGAATGATGTCCCCTAGCTTGATGCTAACTATGTCTCCAGGGACCAATACCGAAGCATCTTCTTCGCTCCATTTTCCGTCACGAAGTACCTATTAATCAAATATAATTAGAAATCAAAGAAACTATGAGCAAGACAAGATAACAAAGAGATTATAAGAGAAGAAGAAGAAGAACCTTTGCTTTTGGAGCCAATCTTGCCATAAGGGCAGCAGCTGCATTACCAGCATTATTTTCTTCTATGAAACTTATGGTTGAGTTTATAATTAGCAAAATAATTATGCCAACAAAATCTTGATAATCCCCTCGCTTTCCCTGCATAATCAAAGCGTTGTTATATTAAACCGGTTGATATTAAAAACCATTGTTTTAAAACCAGGACCGAAGATCTAGCAGTGAGACTTCTAGATAATGGTTCAATAAGTTGAAACACACTGATTGAACCAGCAGACGGACTAATCGGTTCTTAGTTCAACCAGTTAAACTGGACGGTCTGGTTTTAAAAACACTAGTTGAAAGTTCAAACATGACTTTTCACCTTAACAAACTTCTACCACCAAAATCTTTCTTGTATGTATTCCATAATCCTTTTGTAAAATGAATAACATTTGTAACTTTCAAATCAAGTTAACCAAAGGTTATAAGAGTACAGTTTCATAGTTATTCTAATTTTGTATGATTTGAAATAATGAAAACCATTGAGAAATAACAAAACAAACAAAAAAAGGAAGAGACTTACCCCTCCATGTGCCATAGCAATGGCCATGAGAGCAGCAGCTTCCATAACCCATGACAAAGGATTCCACATAAACCCTAAAAACTTCAGTATTTTACTTTCCTGTACAAGAAGTTAAAGTTACATAACAATTTGGTAAGAAACTATATAAGCACTTAAGTCAGGATTCTAACCTTTTTTTCTTCAAGTTTATTGTATCCAAACATGTCAAGCCTCTCTTGTACTTCCTCAGAGGTTAAACCTTCTTTTGTGCATTTTAGATTATCAAATACCTCCTCAATAGGAATGTTCTCCTATACATACAACAAATTCCAAATTTATCAAATGTCTAATACTTCTGATGGAAGGTGTGTATAGTGTCTGACACGTCTCAGTGTTTCACATCGACGCAATACAGACACAGACACATGTATCAGTGTCATGTTTTGACATACCAAATCAACAGCTTCCTTTATAACAGCATCAAGAGACATAGTCCCTTCCACCATTTTCTTTATTTTCTGCTCCCCTTCAATTTTGAGCTCTAAATCAAAATGAGTTAAAATTACAAAATTATGGAACCTAATGGGCATAATTTGTTTCAAAATTATGGGCATACCTTAATTACAAAATTACAAAATCATGCAATCGATAACGAATAACCTTTGTGTAATTTGTTTCACGTATTGCGGGTTTCGGAAACGGTGAAAGACGAACAAAACGCAGTAGAAATGACGAACTGAATCAGAAATGAAAAAATGCAGAAATGAAGAACATACCGCAGTAGAAATGACGTTCTGAAACCGATTCTTCAAACACTTTCTGGTATTGAAACCGAATGATTACAATGTATTCTCGTTCGCTGTTAGGGTTCGCTGGAGGGGTTTAATCGCAGGAGGGAAAACAAAAAGAACTGAGAACGAAAATAGAAGTCTGAAATTTAATTTTAATTAGACCTTAGACAGCGCTTTTGTGGAAAGCGCTTTCTAAGATATGCCTTAGAAAGCGCTTTCTAAACCCCCACCTTAGACAGCGCTTTTGGTTTTAATTTTTTTTTTAATTGAAAGACTTTAAACAGCGCTTTCTCAAAGCGCTGACTAAGGTCTATATTTAAAAGCGCTTTCTAAAAGCGCTGTCTAAGGGGGGGTCTTAGACAGCGCTTTCTAAAAGCGCTGTCTAAGACCCCCCCTTAGACAGCGCTTTCATTATTTTTTTAGAACATTTTCCGTGTTTTATTTTTATTTTAACCTTAGACAGCGCTTTCTTTTAAAAGCGCTGTCTAAGATGCGCTGTTAAAAAACCTTTTTGGCGTAGTGTCTACTCAAGTATACCGTACCTTACGATGTTCTATAATTCACTTAAGGGCACCGTACCTTACGGTATTCCTTAGTTACTTTATCTCTCATCAATCCGTCCTTTGTGTGTGACCCTGTAGCACTACGCCAAAAACTGGAATAGACAGCGCACCTTAGAGGGCGCTTTATTACAAAAGCGCTCTCTAAAGTGAAGCGAAAAAATAAGGAGCAATAGACAGCGCACTTTAGAGGGCGCTTTTGTAATAAAGCGCCCTCTAAGGTGAAGCGAAAAAATAAGGAGGAGATAGAGGGACAACAATACATGGCGCTTTTTAGAAAGCGCCCTCTAAGGTTACCCTTAGAGGGCGCTTTTAATAAAGCGCTGTTATAAGTCCATGTGCATTTCCAGTTTATAAAGCGCTTCTGGAAAGCCTTAGAGAGCGCTTCCATAAGCGTCCTCTTAGGCCCCCTTTAGAGGGCGCTTTTTTTCCACAAGCGCCCTCTAAGGTCCCCTTTAGTAAACATTAAAATTATAACATACTGCGCGTTTTGTTATTTCACTCTCTGTTATTTTCGTTCTTTTTCACGTTAGGGTTCTAAGGCGTTCTCCTTCCACCTCTGTTAGATCTACGACGTTTCCTCCTTCTACCAATCAAAGGTACACGATGCATACATTATTACTTGCACTATTGCTTTGTTTTAGCTTTGCCCCATTTCAGTTTCATGTTATTGTTGTCTATGCTACGTTTGTTTCGACCTGTAAAGTTTCAATATTCATAGTCATTTAAATAGTTTGGGTTTATTAGGCAATTGACGGTTGGTTTTTAAATTGCTGAATTTGATATCGCTATGAATCACATTCAAAGACTGTTGTTAGGGTTCGGTTATGGTTGCATTATAGAGACATTAGAAACCTTTGATTCTAGTAACTTAGCGTACATAGCGTAGCTAGTAACTTAAGAAGTTTAGGTATGGATGTTATTTTATAGAGTAAATGGAGACATGAATGCCCTGCACAGAGACTAACTCAATAAAGCGAAATTGTTTTGTCTCATCCCATTTTTGGTTTCTCTTCTGAAATTTTTTTTGTTTATTCTAATTAGTAATGGATAATACATGGATGTCTTCCAATCGATTGTCGAGAGAGTACGAGAATGGGGTATCAGAATTCGTTAAGTTTGTCGTTGCGCACGCCGAAGACCCCAGTAGAATGATATGTCCTTGCTTGGGTTGTTGTTATGGGAAACGGGTTGACGCAGTTCAGTTGACATCGCATCTAATGAGGCATGGAATTGATCGAAGTTATACATGTTGGAATTTGCATGGTGAGAAAAGTAACGAGAATGTTGAACCGGGGGATAGTACGACCTATGCCTCAAACTATAGTGGCGCAGATACATACGATTGTGATCGAGTTGAAGAGATTGCAGAAGCACTTGAAAGAGATCTTAAGGATTGTCCCGAAATATTTGAGAGGTATGTAAGTGATGCAGAGAAACCTTTGTATGATGGTTGCACTAAATTCACAAGATTGTCTGCGGTATTAAAGTTGTACAACTTAAAGGCGGGCAATGGATGGTCGGATAAAAGTTTCACAGAGTTATTAGCCCTTTTGAAAGATATGCTTCCTGAGGATAATGTTCTTCCCAATCGAACATATGAGACCAAAAAGATGTTGTGCTCTATTGGCATGAGCTATGATAAGATACATGCATGTCCAAACGATTGCGTTTTGTTTCGAAATGAGTATGCATCGTTAAATGAGTGTCCTAAATGCGGTGTCTCGCGATATAAGAACAAGTTGTCTCCAGCAAAAGTCTTGTGATATTTTCCTGTTATTCCGAGATTTAGACGCATGTTTCGTAGTGAAACCGATTCAAGACACTTGACCTGGCATGCAGATGAAAGAATTATAGATGGAAAGTATCGACATCCGACAGATTCACCACAGTGGTTGAAAATTGATAATGATTATCCTGAATTTGGAGAAGAATCAAGAAACCTTCGCTTGGCATTATCTACTGATGGAATGAACCCACACGGTATCCAGAGTATCTCACACAGTACATGGCCTGTGATTATTATGATTTATAACCTACCTCCATGGCTATGTACGAAGCGTAAGTACATGATGTTGTCTATGTTGATTTCTGGACCTAAACAACCAGGGAATGACATAGACGTGTACTTGAAGCCCTTAATCGAAGATTTAAAGATTTTGTGGGAGACCGGTGTGGAGGTTTATGATGGATATAGGAAAGAAAGTTTCAACTTGAGGGCGATGTTGTTTGGCATAATTAATGATTTTCCAGCATACGGAAATCTATCAGGGTATAGCATAAAAGGTCAATGTGCGTGTCCTATTTGTGAAGATAAAACAGATTGGAAGCGCTTGGAGTTTGGTCAGAAGAATGTCTTTCTCGGTCATCAGAGATTCTTAAATTCAAATCATCACTACCGTGGATGGAGAAAGGCGTTCAATGGAGAGACAGAACAAGGCAGAGCTCCACCTATATTGACGGGTGATCAAATTTTTGAAAAGGTGAAAGATTTGGATACTCAGTTTGGCAAGCCTTTTGCCCAGACACTTGTCAAAAGTGGGTGGAAGAAGAGGTCAGTTTTTTTTTAATTGTCGTATTGGAAGTCCTTGTATGTGAGACATTTTCTTGATGTTATGCATATTGAAAAAAATGTATTTGAAAGTGTTATTGGCACGTTACTCAATATACAAGGAAAGTCTAAGGATGGCCTTAAGGCAAGAAAGGACTTGATAGCGATGGGAATAAGAACTGAATTAGGACCCTTGAAGAAAGGAAAACGAACATATCTACCGCCTGCTGCTTATACTCTATCTAGAAAGGAGAAAAAAACATTGTGTAAGTTTCTAAGTGAAGTTAAAGTTCCAGAAGGGTACTCTTCAGATATTAGAAGACTTGTGTCTATGAAAGACCTCAAGTTAAAGAGTTTAAAGACCCATGATTGCCATGTTATAATAGAACATTTTCTCCCAATAAGTATACGTTCTATTCTTCCAGAAAAAGTAAGAAGCTCTATAACTAAGTTGTGTTCTTTCTTCAAGTCAATTTGCAGTAAGGTGATCAATCCTGCGATCTTACCAATGTTGCAAAAAGAAATCGTTATTACTTTGTGTGAGCTTGAAATGTTTTTTCCTCCATCATTTTTTGACATAATGGTACATCTAGTTGTTCATCTTGTGAAAGAGACACAATTGTGTGAACCAACTTATATGAGATGGATGTACCCTGTTGAACGTTATATGAAAATATTAAAAGGGTACGTGAAGAACCGAAGTCGACCAGAAGGTTGTATGGTTGAAAGATACATTGTTGAAGAAGCGATTGAGTTTTGTACTGAATATTTGTCTAATGTTTAGTCAATCGGACTCCCCAAGTCTCAGCTTGTCGAAAAGAAAGAAGGAAAAAATCTAATTGGAAATAAAATCGTGGCAGTATCAAGGGTCGAACGGGATCAAGTGCATTTGTATGTTCTGCACAATGAGAATGAGGTTGAGCCGTATGTTGAAATTCACAAGGATGTTCTCCGAGGTTTAAATCCCAATAGAAATGAAAATTGGATAGTACGAGAGCACAATCGATGTTTTATACCTTGGTTTAAGGATCATATTTATTCAAAGTATTATTCAGATCCTGCTTCAATAACAGAAAGGTTGAGATGCTTAGCATATGGTCCAAGTTTCCATTATTTTTCTTATAGCGCATACGCGATTAATGGATACACATTTTATACCAAAGAACAAGATGATAAAAGTACTATGCAGAATAGTGGTGTCACCGTGGTAGCTGAAGCAATGCACATATCAAGTGTGAAGGACTTAAACCCCAAATTTGCAAATTTGTCGTATTTTGGTGTTATCGAACGCATTTGGGTGTTTGATTATGAGAAGTTTCAGATTCCTATATTTGGTTGCAAGTGGGTTGAAAATAATAACGGCTTTCGAATGGATAAGTCAGGATTTTTGCAAGTGGATCTTAATAGGGTGGGATACAAAGATGAGTCTTTTATTCTAGCCTCTCAAGCTAGACAAGTGTTCTATGTCAATGATCCGAAAAGTACGAAATGATCTATAGTTCTTTTTTCCAACAAAGTAATTGATGAAAACACTGGAGATCAAGGTGATATTGATGTTGAGATTGAATCGTTTACCAGAAATGATCAAGATGAGAATATTATATCAAATGATTCATATATTAGAAATGATCATAATGAGGGTATTTGGATCAATCCAACCGTCCGTGTTGTTAAGAGACATGTAGAACATATTCCAACCAAGAAAAGAAAGAGAACTTAGTGAAAAAGGTACAGGTCAAATGATTTTAATTGTTTTCTTTATTACAGGTAAAATGACTTTTATGATTTTAATTGTTTTTACATTTGTCATCTGATTTTAATTGTTTTCTTTATTACAGATAAAATGGCTATTATGAAGTCAATCATTCGTGCAAGGGGCAAGGGATACTTGAAAGTATCAATTGATATTTGTTTAGATGGAGATGTTCCATTGTCGTCAAGCCTCATTCGCGTAGATGATGATGCTGGATATTTGAAAGTATCCCTCTACGACAATGGAACATGTCCATCTAAACAAATATCAATTCTATCTTCAAAAGATAAGGGACCAAAAATATAAGGGGATTATGCAGCAAATCGAGTCAGTTGCATAAAAAAAAGGTATAAACACAATTATATGATATTTATGCATAGAAAATATTAATTCTTGATCTTATACATCACCTAACTAATTTTATGATATTTTAGGTTCATGCTATTGATATTGAACAAAAAGAGGTTGTTGCTAAGAAGACTGCTGCTAGCAAAAAAAACATACATCTCAGAGATGCTTTTGCTACTTAGTTTTATTTCTTTTTAAGTTATGAATTGGTTGTATATTTAGAATCTTTAGAAGTTAAATGATTATATATCAGTGGATTGTTGTATATGTATGGATTGTTGTATATAAGGCTTGTTGAATGCAATGTGTGAAAAAGGGCTTCAAATTATACAGTTTTGGGTGTACTGCTTCAATATACAGGTTGTCTAAAATAAATAAAAAAGTATAGCGCTTTTTAAAAAAAAAATTTAAATAACCACCCACTTTAGAGGGCGCTTCCCAAAATAAGCGCCCTCTAAACCCTTTAAATTTCCACTTTAGAGGGCGCTTTCCAATAAAAGCGCCCTCTAAACCCTTAAAAGTTTCCACTTTAGAGGGCGCTTTCCAGTAAAAGCGCCCTCTAAACCCTTAAATGTTTCCACTTCAGAGGGCGCTTTCTTTAAAAAGCGCCCTCTAAAGTGGCCCTTAAAGGGCTTAAAGAGCCACTTTAGACAGCGCTTTCACCAGGAAAAAAAGCGCTGTCTTTACCTATGCCAGCGCCAGATTAGAGGGTGCTTTAAAGCGCTGTTATAAGCCAAAAAAAGCGCCCTCTTTTCCCTTATTTGGCGTAGTGTAGGTTTTTGTGACGTTGGCAATTATATTAAATCACGCATTTAACATAATAAACAGTGAGCGGTATCTAGCAACACATCACTCCTACCCAAGACACGAAAATGTCATGTGACCTGACAAAACCTTCTGTGATAATACTTATGTGTATAATTACCCTTTTGCCCTTATGTCTATATTGAACACAAGGTATAGACCGTGTCATCCTTGTCCAGTTCAATATTGGGCCCATAGACATTTATCCTGTTACGCAAGATGGGCAAATTCCATCTAGGACACTCATGTCCCTCAGCATGCTTTGTGGAGTACCCATCAACTGTCTTTATGGTTATCCAGTTACAAACAATAAACTATTATCACCATGAGAATAACTTATGACACTTTGCATAACTTTCTATATAGTATTCTCATAGCGGGTCAATCCGGTATAAATATTACTCCTAATATTCATACCTATGTTTAAGACTTGATAACTCTTTATCCATGATCCATGAGATGTGATCATCAGCCTACAAACATAATAGTCTTAATGCTTTAATGTTATCCCACTTCACACTAAATCTCGACTACGGATACTTTAAGAATAATGTCCTTATGTTTAATGTGTTCTCATGATTAAGTCACACTTAATACATTAAACGGATTATCTATTCCAGGGACTTTATTAATCAACCATAATAAAGAAAATGCCTTTTATTATTAATAAATAATTCGATACAAGTACCAAAAGGTATTGGCCTCTAGGGCTTACACCAACAATCTCCCACTAGCACTAGAGCCAATCAGGCATACCCCGTATGCCCATTGATCTAGTATGGCCATCATGCTTCTGCTGCGCAAGAGGCTTTGTCAGTGGGTCAGCTATATTGTCAAGTGCATGTACTTTACATATTTTCAAATCTCTTCTATCTATTATCTCTCGAATGAGATGATAACGCTTGAGTATGTGTTTGGATCGTCGGTGAGATCTAGGCTCCTTAGCTTGTGCGATAGCACCATTGTTATCATAATAGAGACCAATGGGATCCACAATGCTAGGGACTATGCCAAGTTCACTAATGAACTTTTTTGATCCAAACAACTCCCTTTTCTGCATTTGAGGCAGCAATATACTCAGCCTCGTTTGTAGAATCAGCAACTGTATCTTGCTTTGAACTTTTCAAGCTCACAGCGCCACCATTTCAGCAAAAAACATAACCATTGGAATCATTCATATTAAAGCGTCTCAGCACCTTGTCTATGTACTCTGACTTAGGCCAAGCATTTTATGATCTATCTCTATAGATTCTGATTCCTAATATATATAGGCTGCTTCACCTAGGTCCTTCGTAGAAAAGCATTTCCCCACCCAAGACTTTACTTGTTACAGGGTAGGGATATCGTTTCCAATAAGTAATATGTCATCTACATATAATACCAGGAATACGATCATGCTCCCACTAACCTTCTTGTAGACATAAGGCTCATCTTCGTTCTTGATGAATCCTTATTGTTTTACTGTTTCATCAAAACGAAGATTCCATGAGTAATACATCACCTTGATCAGATATCCATATATCTCAGGTAGGTGACGTATCCTGCCTGACCTACGCTGGTCTTGTTCTACTTGAGCAGGTTGCTCTTACACAACTACTTGTGTTTCCTGCTCCAATTCCTCCATAGGTGTGTCGATGCTTTGTGATTCTTGAATTTCTTCAAGCTCCACTTTCCTCCCACTGGTTCCTTTGGAAATAAAATCCTTTTCTAGGAAAACTCCAGTTCGAGCGACAAACACTTTGCCCTCAGAAGGATTGTAGAAGTAATACCCTCTTGTTTCTTTAGGATACCCCACACATAAGCATTTGTCAGATTTGGGCTCAAGCTTAGTTGAAATTTCTCGTTTCACATAAACCTCGCAACCCCAAATCTTTATGTAAGACATATGTGGTTTCTTACCACTCCATATCTCATATGGTGTCTTCTCAACTTTTTTGGATGGAACATGGTTAAGTGTGTAAGCTGCTGTCAATAGGGCATGTCCCCAAAAGGAGTTTGGAAGATCGGCGTGACTCATCATGGATCGGACCATGTCTAACAGGGTTCGATTTCTTCTCTCAGATACACCATTCCATTGGGGTGTTCCAGGAGGAGTAAGTTGGGATAGGATCCCACACTCTTTCAGATGGTCATCAAACTCTAGGCTTAAATACTCACCACCTCGATCTGATCGAAGAGTTTTAATATTCTTACCTAGTTGGTTTTAACTCGTTAGGTTTCACCCTTTTAGTACTAATGTTATTAATAGGCGTTTCGAGATCAAGGACATATAGTCCATTGCTCATTTGTGCAGTAGCATAGAATATATCATTCAAATAAATTGAGCAACAATTGTTCTTTATTATAAATGAAAAACCAAACTTGTCCAAACAAGAAATGGAAATAATATTCCTGCTAATTGCAGGTACATAATAACAGTTCTCTAACTGAATTATAAAACCACTAGGTAAAGTCAATACATAAGATCCTACGGCTAAAGTAGCAACCTTTGCTCCATTGCCAACTCGTAGGTCAACTTCACCTTTTGCCAAATCTCTACTCCTTTTCAGCCCCTGCACATTTGTACAAATGTGAGAACCGCATCCAGTACCTAATACCCATGATGCAGAAGTAGATAAGTTAATAACAAAAATACCTGAAGTTGAAGTCTCTACTCCATTCTTCTTATCTTCCAGGTACTTTGGGCAGTTCCTCTTCCAGTGTCCGGTCTTACCGCAATGGAAGCAGGTGCCTTCTTTTGCTATGTCTCCACTAGGCTTCAAAGCAGCAACAGTGGGTCTGGGTTTGGCAACTTCCTTGCCTTTCCCTTTATCATCCTGCTTGGTGGGCCTTTTGTTCTGTCTCTTTCCATTTCCAATCATCAGAATGGACTTCCCTTTTGACTTCAGATTCTGCTCGGCAGTTCTTAACATGGCGAGCAGTTCAGGAAGAGATTTGTCCATATCAATCATATTGAAATTTAGGACAAATTGACTGAAACTATCTGGCAATGATTGCAAGATCAAATCAGTCGCAAGTTCCTTTCGAGGGGAAAACCCAATCTCTCAAGGTTTTCCACATACCCAATCATCTTGAGTACATGGGGACCTACAGGGGCTCCCTTAGCTAACTTGCTTTGAAAAAGGGCTTTTGAAACTTCAAACCTCTCATGCCTTGCTTGCTCTTGATAGAGCATCTTCAGGTGTTCGATCATATCGAACGCTGACATGTTCTCATGTTGATTTTGCAATTATGAGTTCATGGTAGCCAGCATGAGACAAGCAGTTTCATTGGCATCATCGACATGCTTCTTATAAGCATCTCTTTCTGCCTTAGGTGCAGAACTAGGAGGTTCCTCTTCAGGAACAGGTGTCTCCAAGAGATACAGCTTTTTATCATGTTTGAGGACAATCCTCAAGTTTTGGTGCCAATCCAGAAAATTTGTCCCAGACAATTTTTCCTTATCAAGGATTAATCGCAGGATGTTGTTAGAGGTGTTTGCTGTCATGGTTATCTACATAAGGATTAAGAAAATATAAGTATCATTGACATATTTAATTAGGCCTTTAATCAAATATGCTCCCACTATTTTACTCAAAACAAATGACCCTCATCATTTGATTCGGAAAATCCCGTTGGAAGATTTTCTAGTGGGCCGAGATCCATATTTCACTTCGTTCTAAGTCTGCGTAGGCGGATTACACAAAACTAGGTTATTTAGGTAGGAACTCCTTCCAGTTGTATCTCATACAACTCTCGAAAATTTCAGTTGGGTGAATAAATCCTTATTCCAATCCATCATATGGATTATTCCCAACTCTTGCTTCTAAACATATATAATAAAATTATAATTAAGTTTGACTCATCGTTTTAGCATTTGGATATTACAATTATCCCATCGCACCTTAACTAATACAAAACATGCACCTCGCGTAGGCGAAACCTACATTATTCGATATCAGTCTTGATGAGTGCTGAAACTTGGAAAGCAAACATATATAATATTCTCATAATTTGTTTAGTTAAGTTTGACCCATTGTCTTAGCAGTTGGATATTACAATTATCCCATCGCACCTTACTAATATAGAACATGCACCACACATAGGCGAAACCTACATTATCTGATACTAGTCTTAATGAGTGCTAAGACTTGGAAAGCATAAACTTAATATTTTAGTTTGAGGGAATTGCAATTGTTCTGATCTCACCGGCTTATTTATCATATAAATCGTCTCTCACATGCATCAACATATATTCACATGCATCAACATACATACACATGCATCAACATACATAATGAAACAGTTATGGCCCCTAGCGCAATTGTTCTCCCAAGCCAATGAGAGAACCTAAGTTAACCTAATAACGATCTAAGCTTCTCCCAACAAGATCTTCAAGGTTGTCCTCCATTGATATTGAATTCTTCTCTAAGCTTCTCCAAGCAAGATCTTCAAGGTTGTCCTCCTTTGTATTGAAATCTTCTCTTTCTTCATAACATTGTCTTCTTCTATTTCTTCATAACATTACATTCCAGAAGAAACTCGTTTTACATACGAGGGTTTGAGATGAGAAAAGAAGTTACATTAAAAGATCAAAAGGAGAGGCACGACACGCAGGTCGTATTTAGAAACCCAAAACAAAATAAAGGAAGACTAATGCCATAACTGATCACAACAAGGCAATAATAACAAACACATTATTATTATTATTATTAATTTTTAATTCCTTTAATTAATTAAAACAAAATTAAATTTCGGCGACCGATCACACTACGCAGAGTTAGCCGGGGGTCCGCTGCCCGGACAGCGGGAACAATTCATTTGAAATGGACATTGTTTTGCATCAACACAACTCTTGCGTAGTCACAAAACAGAAACCCCGAAAATTCTGCCTCTGTGAGTGTGACGACCGTCACAGGCGTGTGACGACCGTCACATGCAATTTTCGATCTGTGAGTGTGACGACCGTCACAAAGCATGTGACGACCGTCACAAAGCATGTGACGACCGTCACAGGCTTGTTACGACCGTCATGGGCTTGTTACGAGCTTCACGCGGCCAAAATAACAGAACTTTGAAACAGTCTACAGACCTCTTCCAAAAAGCCCTAAATTCACAACTCTTTGACGGCACAACCCTTGCGCTGTCACCAATCCTAATGCGCCAATTTCAGACCGTCAAACACACCTCGATTGTTGATTCAGTATGATTGATCAACATGTCATTGCTTCACCATACTAATGTCGGATTCCGAAGCAAATGACCATTGATCGCTCAAAGGAAAACAACCATTTAGTGTTTGAATGAACGAAACAGAAATAGTATATCACATATACCGTACTTTGCATTAGGATTACTTATATCATATATAAGTTGATCGGTCTCAATTGCGTAACCTATGGACGATCGATGTATCGCTGCTTCACCATACTAATGTCGGTACCGAAGCATAGTCAACATCAATCGTCCAACTCGTACACTCATGATGCCAAATTTAATTACCCGTTTAATTAATTGATTCATTCTGTCTTTTAATCATATTAATACAGAAATTAAACAGCTATCTGATTCATGGTTTCGTAAGTGGCTCTGATACCACTGAAGGAGAATTGCGGTCCAAAACGCAGTGGAAATTAAAATTTTCTCCTTTAGAGATCCTTACGAATGGTCATGATCAGTGATAGAATATTTACCTCTTGTGACGGTTGAAACCTTTGGTGCAGATCTCTTGTGACGATCAAAACCTTTGATGCAGATCCACGAAGCGAACACGAACGTTGAACGATGACAACGTCTCTACTCAGTCCACACGAACGGATTCCTTCAATCTCAGTGCTAGCTGGTATGAATGAAGGCTTTGAGTGAGAGAGAGAGAGAGAGAGAGAGAGAGAAAACGAAAATAATGCAACCGCAATGAATGCTTCTGCACAAGGGTTCTATTTATAGAACCACTTGTGTGGGCTTCAAGCTAAAAAGCCCACTTAAGTGTATTTTGGCCCATATCTTATAATATGCCCAAAATCACTTAAGCCCATGGTACCTTACCATATTTCGTATTCTACTCAAGTACACCGTACCTTACGATGTTCTATAACTCACTTAAGGGCACCGTACCTTACGGTATTCCTTAGTTACTCTATCTCTCATCAATTCGTCCTTTGTGTGTGACCCTGTAGGTTTTCGTGACGTTGGCAATTATATTAAATCACGCATTTAACATAATAAACAGTGAGCGGTATCTAGCAACACATCACTGCTACCCAAGACACGAAAATGTCATGTGACTTGACAAAACCTTCTGTGATAATACTTATGTGTATAATTACCCTTTTGCCCTTATGTCTATATTGAACACAAGGTATAGACCGTGTCATCCTTGTCCAGTTCAATATTGGGCCCATAGACATTTATCCTGTTACGCAGGATGGGCAAATTCCATCTAGGACACTCATGTCCCTCAGCATGCTTTGTGGAGTACCCATCAACTGTCTTTATGGTTATCCAGTTACGGACAACGTTGGATCAGCAATAAAACACTCGACTCTACATCTAGGGTCCATAGTGGTTTCAGGTCGAAGAGTGGAATACACTATTATCACCATGAGAATAACTTATGACACTTTGCATAACTTTCTATATAGTATTCTCATAGCGGGTCAATCTGGTATAAATATTACTCCTAATATTCATACCTATGTTTAAGACTTGATAACTCTTTATCCATGATCCATGAGATGTGATCATCAGTCTACAAACATAATAGTCTTAATGCTTTAATGTTATCCCACTTCACACTAAAGCTCGACTACGGATACTTTAAGAATAATGTCCTTATGTTTAATGTGTTCTCATGATTAAGTCACATTTAATACATTAAACGGACTATCTATTCCAGGGACTTTATTAATCAACCATAATAAAGAAAATGCCTTTTATTATTAATAAATAATTCGATACAAGTACCAAAAGGTATTGGCCTCTAGGGCTTACACCAACACTCATTTCTTCCATTTTTTTCATTTCTTGGTGTTGTTTCGTGTGTTGCCTCGGTATGCACTAAATTTCTCATAGTCTCTAGCATTTCAGCGGTTAATATATGTGGATGTGATTATCCTTCTCCATTAGAAAGTTTGATTCTGAAACTCATGTCACTCCACCTGATAGTATTGTCGTACCTTCAAACACCATACACTCTCCAATTTTCCCTCTTCCTGTATGCAACATCATACCAAGTGTGAAGACTCGGACTAGGATCAACATGATATCCTGGTGGCAGTGCAGGTAACTCAGGATGCTCTGATAGAGTAAAAGCAAGTTGTTTGTCATACTCCTACTATAAAAATAACAAAATTAGATTTTATCATAATTTAAATAAGTTAGGTACATAAAGGAAATAAATAAAATGGCTAAATATAAGAAACACTCACTTGAGTGTTTCTTAAGCGATCATTGACAAACTCTCCATTTCTCTTCATATGAGTAACCAGATAGATTTCATTAAGAAACAGAGGTCTACATAACTCGTCATGCTAATTAAATGAAAATATAAGTAAAAAAAAATAGTTTTAATTAATCTAAAATCTAATTGAAAATTTAAGTAAAACATAAATAAATGTACCATCATTCGTTCAACTTCAGCAATAATAATATTGTCTGCTGCGTGTAATACCCCAAAATTTACCCTTCATTTTTCCTAGAAGCATGGAATTATGTTTTACATTCCATTGGCATCATACTAGATCATACTCATTGCATACTGCATTAGTGACTTGGGAATCAGGTTTTGATTGATCACTCCTTAACAGAAGGAGCCCACACAAAGCAAGTTGAGAATTGGACTTCATTCTCTAAGTATACAAGTCTCAAGGAGCTCCAAGTATCTTATTATGGTCCTCAGTTCATCAGTGAAGGATTCAGAGCTATCAGAGTGCTCATCTGGGTTTAATCAGGAAATTAGGGTTTCATGGCTACCTGCAACAGGCAATGTCTGGTTGGAAGTAGATGGGCTTATCCATGTCATGATTAGAGAGGCATCTTGGCCTAGGTCAACTCCTGACTTTTTGAGAGTGGAATCTAAAAATTCATGCCTAGGGGAGCCTACATGTGAAATTTGATCAAGGTTGGATCATGGATTCATCATTTAATCAAGAATTGAAAAAGTTACTTAATTTGGAAATGGTTGACTTTCCATTTAGGGCAAGTTTTCATGATTGTTGCACTCACTTTAAGCCCATTTTCCATCAAGATAAAAGCTCCATTTGAAAATTTCTCCAACATGAAAGTTGTTCATCTTGTTCCAAGCTTCCTAGAGATATAGAGTTTGCTCCATTTGGATCAAGATTGAGAAAGTTATGCTTAGTCAAAGTGGGACATATTTTTAGGACACTTGGAAAAATTTCTGCAGCCGCACTTTGCTATTATCTCTCTTGCTGTTCAATTGGTCCATTTCTTTTCCCTATTTTTCTTAATGTACAAAATTTTTGGTTTATGTAAACTAATATTGGATGAAGATTCATGGTTTTGGATTGTGAATAATTGGATATAATGATTAAATTGGATAATGGATAATTGATTTAGTAAATGGATAATTAGATGCATAATGGTTTAAATGGTTATTAGAATGGATAATGGTGGATAAAATGGATATGATATGAAATTGGTTTAAAATGAATATTGGATATAAAAATGAAACATGGATTTGGATTTTGGATAATTGATGAAATTGGATTTAGAAAAATGGATAATAATGGATAATACCAAAGAATGAGTGGTTCAATGGGCTTAATGCAAAGATGATCAAATTTCCAAAATCAATTCGACTTTTTAATAATCAACTCGGCTCGTCCAACTCAACTTGAATTTCCAACATTAATTCGAAAAAGAACGAAATGATTTCTAAAATCTAATTTATTTTCAAAGTTCAACTCTAACCAAGAAATCAATTTAAACTTCAAAAACTAATTTGAAGTTGAAATTAATATGATGTTAGAATTAATCAGAACAATAATTGACACGATGACGAAATGATGACCGTATATGCAATGGATTGGTGAATTCAACTGACGCGACTTGTAAATCGGATTGAACCATGCTTATTTAAATGAAATGAATGAAGATGATATGCAAATGTTTATGGTTAGTGACCTGTGGAGTGTAGGGAGAATTTTGGGGTATGACAGTATCCACCATGTTCCATTTCCATCTTATTTGCGAAAGTATTTAATAAGAATTAAGTGTTTTTGAATTTGATTGAGAAAGGCTTTGGAGAAACCTCTTTGATAGTTTTGAATGACGGCGAGAGCTAAGATGGACGAGATATCCATTTCGAATCCTAGTCTTAGGAGTGTGTGGTATCCACCATGTTCCATTTCCATTTTTATTGAAAAGGGTTAAATAGGAATTAAGTCTCTTTGAGTTTTTTATTGTGAAAATGACTTGATGTTGGATAAAGCATTTGATGAGCGATTGAGAAAGATTTGAATGACATGGTTTGAAAGAAATGGAATAGATAGAAATGGATGAATAAAAATGGACGGATTTGTTTATTGAGAAAATACTCGATGTTGGATCGAGTCTTTATTTGGAAATGATTGATTTTATTCTTGTGTTAGTACTAAGCTAAACAATCAAGCAATAAAGGAATAAGAGCGGTAAAATTATTACACGTCATGAGAATGAGGATACATTTTGTCGAATGGGGATTCAAATAAAGAGACAATTAAATCGGGCCCAATCAACGAACAAGCAATGCATGAGTGTAGGTGCAAGAGGACTGTCTCATTGTAAGAAGGCCCAAGAGTAAGCCATGTGAAGTAAACAAACACCAAGTTATATTTACAAGATGATCAAAAATTAAATTGAAAGAAGTAAAATCGGGACGTGCACGGATTAAAATCGGGATGCGAGGATGCGAATCAAAGTCACGTAATGCAAAGACGTGTAAGACGAATGAAAATTGAGGAACAAACAAAATCTAGGTAATGTGCTCAAAACCGGTTTGCGCATATTAACAACAGCCAAAATGTCGTATGCGATGGATCAAAACGCGGCGAAATACTATCAATATATCGAAATTTTGGCGGCATAACGGTGTGAAATTACAGAATTCGTGGATTAAAAATCCAAATTATCGCAATGGAAATAAACAACAATAATGCAAATTAATCGATTTATTAACAAAATTACCAAATTAATTGCAATGCATGGAGGTGCAAAAATAATTGATGGGCCTAAACTAGATGAGGAGAAAGGAGAAAGGAGAAAAGAAACTTGATCTCATTTATTTTTAATAATAATTACTTATAAAAAAATATAAAAAAAAATGAACAAATAAGTAAAATAAAATAAAACAAAGTACTTGACTTGTTCAATCCAAAATGAAGAAACCAATGTTACTTAAAAGAATACAGTAACGGCGGAAAAAAAAAGAACAAGTTATTAAGACAAAAAATGCAATTCCTTAACTCTCTCTTTCAACAATTTTCTCCTAACAAAAAGCAAAATCACACACCTATAGCATATACAAGTTTTAGATCTAGAAATTTCATGAAATTAGATGTACTTAATGAATCACAAGAAACTGCAAATACAGATTCATAAAACAATTTATAGTACACAAACAAAATTCACTTAGTAATGTAATTTCATATCTCACTAAGGCCATAATTTAATTACACTTCAAGTATTTTCAAACTTCAGCATTTCAGAGCCACTCAAAAGCAATTCACATATCATACAATCAAAATGTAGTTCATGAATTTACAACATTGTGAACAGCCAAAAAACATGTTTCCACTCAATCATAACTTTATAAAAATATTTGCACAATTTATATATCATTTTCAAGACTTAATATGTAAGCATAATCTAATCGAGCCTCAAACGCACAAAATATGCACAACCAACAGTAGAAAAAAAAGGTTTAAGTGTTACTGAAACGATGATGCGGTCGGAACCGATTCAATCTTCTCAGTCTTTTTCGGAGCACTCAAACCAAGTCATCATTAACTTTCAAAGGTTCATCATTATGAAAAATAGAATGTGGTTAAGGTGCGTTGTTGAATCCGTGGCGGAATCGAACGGAGCGACAATTGTTGTGATGTTGCTAAAGCAAATCTGTTTATTTGTTGTTGCTGAACTTTGTTGCAAGTGTTATTGATGTTTGAGCTGGGTGTTACACTGGAGATGAGATTATCACGGTGGCGAGAGGATGTGAAGGAGTCACGATGTGGTTGTGTAGTGACCTGCAGTACTGGTTTAACGGTAAAAGGTGGTCGAAAGGCGTTGGTGATGGTGTTTACAGTAGGTTCATGAAAGATGATGGAGGGAAGTTAACTGTTGGCCAACTTCTTTTTGGTCATATTTTACATGAATTTTGAATTTATTTTGGTTCAGATAAGTGATTATTCTAACATGCATTGCAGAGTCATAGTGTTGAGTACATTTGTATTCATCATTTGCATATGTATTGATGATTATGTTGATATTAGTGATTGAGAATACTTTGACGATGCATGCGATTGAATTGTGTTGAATTACTATTGATGTTTGCTTAGACTACCCTTGCATACTTTTGTACCATTATATATTATGAGCATCTTCTTACCCCTTTATTGTTTGTGTATTTATGTGTCCTTTCTTGGGTTAAAAACGAGGAGATAAATGAATAGCTGCTTAAAAGGCGAATGATGGTGTTGAAATTATTCTTGTTTTTCCTGTTTGATGCGATTATTTAAATTTCGTTGCTCTGATCTATAACACTGGGTGGGTGTACTATTTGTTTTATTATTGTTATTATTTGCGATGTTGTTGATGTTGAAGGAATTTTTCCATAATCATATTTTATATTATGAGACTTAGTTGGTTGTTGAATTATTTGAATTGATTTATTTTCGCTGCAATGAGCCTATGTAAAGGTGAGCAAGTGATGCCATGTGTTAAAATTATTGCATGTTTAATTTAACCTGTGTTTCGGAGCATTTTTAAGTTGTGATTGAGTGACACCATATGTGTGTAGTTGTTTTATTTTCGCATTATTTTTCATTTCAGGGTTTAGAGTGTTATAGAAACAACAACAATAATAACAACAACAATAACAACATAAAAAACATCGTTATGTGAGATGAATTGCAAGAGTTGAAAAAGTTTTTGTTCAAGGTTGGTGCTAGAAGGACAATATACAACACACAATCTTGAAGCTTTTTGTAGCTTTGCAATCCATCAGAAACACTGATGTATATGTGTTTGGAGCGGCTAGATTTAGGGTAAAACTTAAAGAACGAGTGTTTTTATTTTTAAATCAAACCCCTCGATAATTAAAGAAATATAAGTAATATATCAATTAATTAATAAATAAAAAGTAAGGCACCATTTTTAAAGAAATAACACTTAAATTTCTTTTGTTAGGATTTGAAGCATGTCATGGATTGCTTTTCACCTCGGTTATATTCAATATCTGAGAGATTATATGATATTTTTAAAATTAAAAAAAATCACGACGCTTCTTGAATTTATATCTCTGTTTTGTGTTAGGTGAGATGAAAGCGTTGTCATGAATGTATTATTTATAATAGTATTTTCTACCTTCTAGAAAATATCTACTAAATTGAGACCAAATTTCCACCTCCCAGCACCGTCACACCAAACACCCAAATATGTAGCTTTTCGGTTCTTCTGCCATGTATTATTCTTATATACCATGTATTTGAGTAATTGTTTTTGTTATTTATATCATCTTTGTTTTAGTACCAAACTTTTAATGCTTTAGGCAGTGTGATTCAAGATAGAGTTATGTGGGATGTTACGATTTGCATCAATATTTCACACAAATTTATGACGAAACTCATTAGAATAAAATAAAACATTTATTTTTTCATTTTATCCAAAACATATCTCAAAGTTTTGTATCGACTTCAATATTTCTTATGGATTTGAGACGGAGCTCATAAAATAAAAATAATTTTTTTTAGTATACAACTCATCCAAAACATGTCTAAATGTTTCACAAGAATTTGAGACATATAATAGAAAATATCAAGATTTCAATTTTTATTTTTTAATTAAAAAGTAACACAGTCATTAAAAAAATATAGGGGTGCAAGGTATTATTTTAGGGTTATAATTTTAGGCCCAATTAATTGAATTTTAGTTTGGTTTTGAAACAATAACGAAACCCTAGATAACATTCTTTTTAAAACCCTAAATATATAGAATACTCACTACAAACCCTTTTCATATTTGAAACATTAGCACTGAACTAATAACGGCATGAGTACAGAGATAATGGCAGATAGAATCAGTGAGTTTCACGATTCAATTCTTTGTCACATTCTTTCTTTTCTTCCAACCAAACATGCTGCAACCACAAGCATCCTCTCTAAGAGATGGAAATCATTATGGCTTTCAGTCCTCACTCTCGAATTCGACTGCAAATCCTTCAAAGACATGGCCTACCATGGATATTCTGTACACCAATTGATGCTCTTACGAAAAATTGAACTTCCAATCCTTTCGTTTCGTTTCAATTGCAACTACTGGTGTCCAATTCAAACCCAACGTGATGTTACTCTATTTGTTTCCTATCTAATGAATCGAGGAATAGAGAATCTTAACATTCACAATGACATGAAATTACCATCTAGTATTCTTAGTTGCAAGACCCTTAAGGTTCTTAAGTTGAAAGGAATAATAGTGAATGGTTTTTCTCATCAAGTGGATTTTCCTGTTCTTAAAATTCTTCATTTAGAGAGAATGATTTTCGAACGGCATGAATTGCTTGTTAAACTTCTCTCTGGTTGTCATATACTTGAGGAATTGGAAACTGAATATTTATGTTTTCGTAGTCTTTCGCGTGTTCCAGCGAAAGAGTTTGATGGTTTGTTACCTAGTTTAGTCCGAGCAAAGATTTCTTGTCATGATTCTATTATTCCTTTTCATTTGGTTCGCAATGTGGAGACTCTACATATGGAAAAGGTATGAGAATATATCTTGCTCCTAAATTAATTCTTGTTTCACTATAGCTTTAATATATAGATTTCTGATGCAGGCACAATTGGAATGTTGTACTACTAAACTTCCCATGTTTCATAATCTGACACACGTGAAACTTCAATTTTCCTTTGATATGTGGGGTTGGTTGCAACAAATGCTTCAACAATGCCACAAACTTCAAAGTTTAATCATACAGGGTTGTGAATTTCAAGACGAACGTTGGAACGACCAAAGTTGGAACGATCCACCAATAGTTCCAAAGTGTCTTTCATTGCACCTGAGAACATGTTGTCTTGCAGATTGTAAAGGCACGGAATCTGTGCTCCAATTTGCAAAGTATATTTTGCAAAATTCGAAAATACTAAAGACTATGAAAATTAAGTATGATTGCTGTGCAGATATAAAAGCAAAACACCAAATGACAGCGGAATTATCTTCATTCACAAAGGGCTCTACAATGTGTGAAGTTGTTTTTGAAAACTCGGTAACTAATTCTATTACCGACTAATCCAGAAAACAGTCGAATGCTGTAATTTTATATCTATATGGAAAGTTTAGTAATTGTGAAAATTGTAATATATTTTAGGAAAAGGTACCATCAGCGTGAGGGATGTTAGAGCATGATATTCCCCGCCTCTCCTGAGGATCTAGATACCATGCGGCAGCAAATCCGCATCAACATCATTTAGAGAAATATCAGGGTCCTTCCTTTGAAACAATAAGACTTGAAGGATATTCTTGTAAATAGCTTATTTTTTTATTTTTGGTAGTAATTTATGTTTCGATCTTATTCTCATTAGGCTAGAATTATATATATATATAATCAAATGATAATAATGAGTGAAATTTAATAACATGGCACATTCAGTATCTCTTTATGGTATTATAAAATTCATCTTTTAATTATGTCTATAAAATTTAAAATCAATCAAAATCATTATTTGATGATAAAGTTCCCACAAGCCATTCACACGGCATGTCACCGTGTCGGACACGTGTCGAACACCGACATGCGTACGACACGTATCAGACACGTTTTTGAAGTGTCCAACGAGAAAAAAATATTTAATTATTACGGACATGAATACGACACCTTATTTCAAATAAAGGACTCGACCCAATTCAAAAAATTACATAATTTTTAAAAAAAGAATGTCCAACTCCAATTTTTTTAAAATTTAAAAAATAAATAAGTTTTTTAGCTTTCATATTCCACTTTTTTACTATAAAAACAACACAGTTATGATTTTTTTTTTATATTTCACTTTCACTGTTTTTGTTTCCACAAAATTCTTTTATCTTTTTCGATTATTTACATCTTAGCACATCATTGCTTCAATTTTCACAAGGAATCTATGAATATCAATTATCATGTTTGAAATTTGTGTGAAAGTGTTGAAAGAATTTTTTATTGTTTTATCTTAAATATATAATATATAAAATTACATATTATATTAAACTTTTTGCTTCTCATTTTTAACTTTTTACCTTTACCCATAAATTATATTATTATATTAATATATAGAAAATATATAACTGTGTCCGTGTCCTATGATTTGTACATTAGTAGGGTCCTCGTGTTCGTGTCCGGACTTCATAGTTATTTGATATATAATATTCAAATTCTAATATAGTATTAAAGCAATCGTTTTGAGTGGGTTTCAATTATGCATAAAATTTTCCAACAATCTTAATTGTAGTTATTTTCTCAAAAACCCTTGTCAGTTTCATTGCAACTTTTTTTATGTTACCTTCTTTTATATATATATATATATATATATATATATATATATATATATATATATATATATATATATATATATATATATATATATATATATATATATATATATATATATATATATATATATATATATATATATATATATATATATATATATATATATATATATATATGATAATGAAAGGAATAATTTACGTCCATTACATTAGAATTGATGAAAAATAATAAAAGAAAATATAATAAGATACATGACTTTTTTCAAAGGAAAAATTTCAAGACAAATTCTACAGTGAAGTCATCAAAATAATTTTATTAATCATTATATGAAAAAATGTTTTTAATTAGGGATTAAACTCCTTACTTAGTATAAGACACCCTTCACAAAAAATTTGTGAGGGGATAAGTCGCACTACGCCAAAAACTGGAATAGACAGCGCACCTTAGAGGGCGCTTTCTTAAAGAAGCGCACTCTAAAGTGAAGAGAAAAATAAGGAGGAATAGACAGCGCACTTTAGAGGGCGCTTTTGTAACAAAGCGCCCTCTAAAGTGAAGCAAAAAAATAATGAGGAAATGGAGGGACACCATTAGAGGGCGCTTTTATGAAAGCTCCCTCTAAGGGTACCCTTAGAGGGCGCTTTTAAGAAAGCGCTGTCTAAGTCCATGTACAACAGCGCACTTTAGAGGGCGCTTTTGTAACAAAGCGCCCTCTAAATTGAAGTGAAAAAATAATGAGGAAATGGAGGGACACCAATAGAGGGCGCGTTTATGAAAGCGCCCTCTAAGGGTACCCTTAGAGGGCGCTTTTAAAAAAGCGCTCTCTAAGTCCATGTACATTTCCAGTTTATAAAGCGCTTTTGGAAAGCCTTAGAGAGCGCTTTTAGAAGCGCCCTCTTAGGCCCCCTTTAGAGGGCGCTTTTTTTACACAAGCGCCCTCTAAGGTCCCCTTTATTAAACATTAAAATTATAACATATATACTGCATGTCTCTTTATTTTCCCTCTCTATATGCTATTTCGTTTACGTAACTGAGTTTTCTCTCTACTGCGATTACTCTCTACTGCGATTACTCTCGTCCTCCGTTCGTTCTCCCTCCCTCACCGTCGTCGTCGCCGTCGCCTGTTTCTGCTGCTGCGTTCACGTTCACTGAGTTATCTGCGTCCACCGTCGCTGTTCACTTTCTTCTCCATCGTTACCGTCACCTTGAAGGTATTTCTCTTCTCCATCGTTACCGTTCACTTTCTTCAGGTGTTTGATTAGGGCATTTTCTAAACTGAGTTTTACATTTTGTGCATTATGTTGATTAATGTTGTTTAGGGCAAACGAGCACTATATGGTGTTCATGAGCACCTTGCTGTAAGGTTTTTTTATTTCTGATTGAAAACTGATGTCATTTGGAGTGTGTTTGAGCTTGTGCTTGGAAGTTTGATGATTATGGATGCAAGTTTGTTCATGTTCCAAACACCATAAGTTTGCATTGGTCTTTTGTATGCAGTAGGTGTGTGTGAGTTTGTATTCAATAATGATGAAAAAAAGAGTGAGTTTAGATTGTTGTAACATGAGAGAAATGGAAGGTATATGAATGTGTTTTTTGTGTAGCTTCACGAATATGGTCATTGTCTTACTTGGGTCTTATTGAATCATTTCTATATTACAGATAAAATGGCTAACCAAGACGATACCCATGACGCGAGTGGATCACGTAACAATGTTGAAAAAGAAATCAAACGAGGATTGACTGTTATGAAGTCAATCATTCGTGCAAGAGACAAGGGTGAAAAATTCGAAGTACATTGGAGTGCTGAAGACCAACTAATTGAGCCTAACGGTTCAATGTTGGCAAGTTACATTGGTTCCCTTGTTCGACAACATATTCCGATTACATGTGATAATTGGAGAAGTCCGGAATTGAAGGTTGGCAAAGAAAAAATATGGTCCGAGATACAGGTACTTACCATATATTATTATATGTTTTTTTTGTTGACTATTTGTTGACCATATATTGTTATAATATTACTTATAATAACACACTCCATTTGTATGTTTTTTAGAGATCCTTTCACATCGATGAAAGCCGACAAAAATATTGTATTCAATTGGCTGGAAAAAGACTCCGAGGATTTCGATCCTTTTTGTCCAACAAATTTCTCAAGGATGAGGAAGGAAACTTTGTTGAAGCAGAACGGCCAATGAAGTATGCGGAGATTATTTCAGCCGAAGAATGGGATAACTTTGTCGCCAAACGAAGAAACGAAAAATTCCATGTAATGTCTATTAATTATGGTATTATACAATTGTTAAGTTACTTGGTTCTAATATGCTTTAAACTTTTTTATCCAGGAAGTAAGCGACAAAAATCGGAAAAGGGCATCAAAACCCGCGTATCCGTACAAAAAAGGGCGTACGGGATATGCACGGTTACAACAAAGAATTGTGAGTATATTCAAATGCTATGAGCTTATACATTGTCACAATATGTTATAATTGATGATCTTATAATCTGATTCAATTTGTAGCTAACCGAGGAGAAAAGTGACGCAACATCTCTTCCGGAGCACGTATTGTGGAAGGCTGCTCGGGTTGGGAAGGATGGGGCTATCGTTGAAGCGGTTCAAAATGTTTATGACGAATGTGTAAGTATATGAAACATTATTTCTTTAATTATATCGAAAATTTTGTTAGACATATAATTCATTTTTAATCTCCTCTAATAATATTTCAGGAGACTTTATCCCAAACCTTACCTTCAACCGAGGTCCAGGATTGCAGGAGCGTACTTAGTCGAGTACTAAATGTTCCTGAGTATTCCGGTCGTGTGAGGGGTAAGGGTTTTGGTGTGACTCCGTCGTCATTTTATAAAAAACCAAAAACAAAAAATCCTACCAACAAAGAGGTGATGGACACCTTGGCGGAGTTAAGGGCACAAGTACTCGAACTGCAAAAGGAGAATGCAAGGTATAGAGAGGAAAGGTGCGGCTCCGAGGCAAAAGATACTAGTGACCGAGCTAGTATCAATTGTCAACCGAAATTTCCCGAGGTAATTATATATGTTATTATGAAATTAAAATAGCACTTTTTTACTTGACACATATACACGTTAACAATAACATTTATTATTGGTTTAGGGCATTACACCTTGTCAGCTGTATCTATCGTCACCAACTTATCGCATGGTTGGCAAGGGAAAAGTGCACAACACTTCGGGTGAATTACTTCACCATAATCCCCTCCCGGTGGGATATATGAAAGTTTCGGTTGACCTTGTATTAGATACCGACGCGCTTCTACCATTACCTAACGTTGTTTCAGAGACAACGTTGATGCGAGAAGCAGTCGGATCCTTTGTTGGATGGCCGTCAGATCTAATTTTCCAAGATGCCGAGGTATATATGTTCTAAATGATTATGAATATTTAGTATTCACATTTCAATTCAGCTACAATTATGATATTTAATCAATCCTTATTACATGGTAATGTTAGACTCCTACAAGACCCACACATAAAGCTGGTAAAGGGATTTCAAGACGCATCGAGTCGGTTGCATCTCAAAAAGAGGTACAAATATATATACCCATTGAATTATATACGCAACGATTCTGTTGCATCACAAAAAGTCATGATTTAATTTATATGAATTTTTAGGTTCCCGGTCGAAAGTTGAAAAAAGCTGGTAACGATATTCCAACGACGTCCGGGACAAAATCTCAAATTATGATGCGTCTTGAGAAAATGGTGGAAGAGTCCGATATTATGCACGGCGCCATCCGTAGTGTAGATTTTGATGAAGGTGTTTTCGGATTTGCTCATTCCGAAATAATTGCAAAGGAGGACATGCAACAACTTTTTGAACACGAAGAATTGGGCATCGCTGTCATTCATACATACATATGGTACTCCGATCAATCTATTATTTACTTAGTTGAACAATTTATTTACACATTTCAATGAGTAGTCTAATGTTTATTATGTTTCTATTTAAGGTATATGTATGTAACATTGATGCGGGGAACTGAATTGTGTAACCGATTCAATTTTATTGCTGCTTCCCGTATCAACACAACGTTTATAACGAAAAATCCAACATCCGTAAAGAATGAACTAGTCGATAGATTCATGGTGGCCGGCGATAATACTACACCCAGTTTGTATTTTTTACCGTTTAATTCTGGCAACGGGTTAGATTTTCTTTCTAATAATTTCATTCTAATCTATGTATATCTTTTACGTAGAAAATTTTCATGCATCTAAATTTTTGTTTTATTTTACAGTGGTCACTAGGTGTTGGTTGCTATGGATCTTTCGAGACTAATGGTATATTATCTCGATTCGTTATCGGGTGATTGGAGTAAATATCCGAGTATGAAGAAGACGGTTGACGCGTAAGTGAAATTCCCCTAAATATTCGTGTGTATTTGTATATTTAATTATGTCTGTCAGATTGATCTCAATATACGTTTTTATTTTGTTAGGGCAATACTAAAATTTAGATCGAAAAAGAATTACCGTAATAGGAAGGACATTACCTGGGTCAGAGTTCAGGTATATATTAAGTATCTTATTTTTGCTTATAATAGTGTTTGTTTTTTTGCTTATAATAGTGTTTGTAAGAAATTAACTATATATATATTGTTTGTTTTTCTGTGTAGTGTCCTCAGCAAAACAATTCGGTCGATTGCGGATTTTTTGTATTGAGATTTATGAGAGATATCATTGCGTTGAATCGTATAGACATCCCAAAAATGGTATGGAATAATAACTTAGGGTTTATTTTAATATTATCGGATATTTCATCTAATTTGTTACTAAATCATGAATATGTTTTATTCTCTTAATTGTAGTACTTTGAGGAATACAAATCTTACTCAAGAGCTCATTTGGATACAATGAAGGATGAATTGTGTCAATTCATTGTTGGTCAAAGAATCATATAGCTAGGTTGTATATTGTTGTACATATATGTATGGAATGTTGTTGTTGTATGCTGTTGTTGTATATATGTTGTATATTGTTGTTGTACTTTTACTAAATCATGAATATGTTGTTGTATATTGTTGATCAAAGAATCATATATTAATGTTGTATATATGGAGGATTAATGTTGTATATAAATGGATTCATGTTGTATATATCAATGGATTAATGGTGTATAACATTGGATTAAAGGATGAAATCAATATGAATTTTACACTTTTGCAGCATGCGAACAGGTTACCAATTAAATATCCACTGTTTTTTAAACAAATTTTTTTAAAATAACTAACACTTTAGAGGGTGCTTTCTGTAGGAAGCGCCCTCTAAACACTTTACATTGACAACTTTAGAGGGCGCTTTGTCCAGAAAGCGCCCTCTAAACACTTTACATTGACAACTTTAGAGGGCGCTTTTTCTAGAAAGCGCCTTCTAAGGTGTCCCTTTATGGACCACTCCAGAGGGCGCTTTTTTCTGAAAGCGCACTATAATGTGGCCCTTAAAGGGCCACTTTAGACAGCGCTTTCTCCAGGAAAACAAAGCGCTGTCTTTACCTATGCCAGCGCCACTTTAGAGGGCGCTTAAAAGCGCTGTTATATGCCAAAATAAGCGCCCTCTTTTCCCTTATTTGGCGTAGTGTCGTCTATCTAAACAGGTCATCGCAAATTATTTGCGAGGGGCCTGCCACATCGCTATTCTTTTTGGGGCTAAGCCTCTCGTAAAATGTAATCCTTGAATGTTCTCCTACTGACATGCAAGCATATGCGAGGGCTAAGCCTCAGTATTTTCCTAGGGGCAAAGCCATCTAGGTTTTGGTATCTGTGTGGGAATTAGCTCCTCACAAATTGGTTAATACATGTTTTGGTATTTGTGAGGGGATTAACCCCTCGCAAATTGACTAATTATTTTTTAAATAAAATACCTTTTGGTATTTGTGAGGGGTTCAACCCCTAGCAAATGTTTACTATATTGTATAAAAAATATTATAATTATTTTATTATAAATATAATAATGTAATAATAATAATAAAATACAATCAATATAATAAATAAATATGTATTATTAAATTTTTTAAAATAATATTTAAATTAAATTATAAAATAAAGTAATTCATGATTTAAAGGTGACATAACAATAAATAGTCTCCACATTCACCAAAGTTAAGTTTAAAAATACATATTAAAAGTTTCTTATTCCAACAAACTTAATTATCTTCTTCTTCCTCATGCTCCTCCTTAATTCCTCCATATCCACTGACTCGGTCATATCCATCACTAGAACCTTGGTTCATCTACGAGGTTCTAAATTGTTCAAATCTCTGTTCGCCTTCATTTGGAACCCAGATTGCTTTCTCATAATCCATATTTTTCTCCCCAATTCTTCCTCCATCTCTATTTGTTTTCTCCTTATTTCTTCCATTTTTTTTTCATTTCTTGGTGTTGTTTCGTGTGTTGCCTCGGTATGCACTAAATTTCTCATAATTTCTAGCATTTCAGCGGTTAATATATGTGGATGTGATTATCCTTCTCCATTAGGAAGTTTGATTCTGAAACTCATGTCACGCCACCTGATAGTATTGTCGTACCTTCAAACACCATACACTCTCCAATTTTTCCTCTTTCTGTGTGCAACATCATACCAAGTGTGAAGACTCGGACTAGGATCAACATGATATCCTGGTGGCAGTGCAGGTAACTCAGGATGCTCTGATAGAGTAAAAGCAAGTTGTTTATCATACTCCTACTATAAAAGTAACAAAATTAGATTTTATCATAATTTAAATAAGTTAGGTACATAAAGAAATAAATAAAATGGCTAAATATAAGAAACACTCACTTGAGTGTTTCTTAAGCGATCATCGAGAAACTCTCCATTTCTCTTCATATGAGTAACCAGATAGATCTCATTAAGAAACAGAGGTCTACATAACTCGTCATGCTAATTAAATGAAAATATAAGTAAAAAAAATAATTAGTTTTAATTAATATAAAATCTAAATGAAAATTTAAGTAAAACATAAATAAATGTACCATCATTCGTTCAACTTCAGCAATAATAATATTGTCTGCTGCGTAGTTGTAGCCGCCAACTTCATATGCTTTTTTTTTATTTCAGATATTTGCTTAAATGTATCGGTATTCCTGTTAGATGCCCAAAAGTGTTTGTTTGAGCTATCATATGTGGGCATCTTTCACTCTTTTACCCTGCTAAAATTGTCAAAGTCACATTTATTTTACATGGAATGCGTACATTGATAAACAAGCTTGGTGCCTTTGATGTGTTTGTTATTGTGCAGGAAAGGCATGAATTAATCGATAATAAAGACACAAGAGAATTGGCAAAGGAACCAAAGCAAAGGAGCATTTCATCTGCCAGCTCGCTAGGCGAGGATGTGGCGAAGCAAAACCTTCGCTAGGCGAGCTCCTGGCGAAAGGCTCCAGTAAATTGGTTAATTAATTCGCTAGGCGAACTGAAGGCGAAGTGGCAGCGAATTCAGTCTGTTTTGGTGAAAAGAGCAGCCAGCACTAGCTCGCTAGGCGAGGCTCTAGCGAGTCCCCAGCGAGCATTCCAGTAGCAAAACCTCTCAACCTCGCTGGGGCGAAGGTTGAAGCGAGTTCTTCGCTAGGCGAAGGTCTGTTCGCTAGGCGAACATGACAGTTCCACAGGCCCAGTTTTCTCTGGGCGCAGGGGCATTTTGTGCCCACTTTTGGCCTTCGCTAGGCGAGCCATCTGCTCGCCTAGCGAACGTGACAGTTCTGCACTTGTCTATAAGTAGCAGGTGCCACTTTTTGTGCCCATACCACTTTTTACCAACTTTTCCATTTTTTGTACTTTCTCTTAGATATTTTACAGCATTGTTTGGAGGGATTTTTGATGCCCTAATTTCATTTCTCATCATCTAGCAACCATCTTCCACAAAAAGAAGGTGGATTCCCATCCAACTTCGATCATTCGACTTGGATGTTGATCAACCCTCTTTTCTTACTTGCCGACCAAGCTACCATGAAAATGAGTAGCTAAGTCTCCATTTGTCAAGGTTAGATGTAGGTGATTTCCAAGCTTTGTGTGTAAATGTAAGGATCCTCATTTGTAAACCCTTTAACGGTAAATATATGATGAAAACTTTGTTTCTATTTAAAACTCTATGTGTTGGTATTTGATCGAGAGATGTTTACCGATTCTTGACCTAGGTTTTCATCCAAACTTGTTTGTTAGCTAGAGATAGTAACGAATGATTTTGTTCACCATAAGGTTGAACCAAAACGTTGTCTTTTTGATAGATTGTGTTCGAGAGAAACAATGGATCAAAATGACAAAACTCACAATGGGTGTTCGAGAGAAACGCATTGAGAGGACTTTGTGAAATTATTTATCATCTAAAGGAGTTTATAATATTGTTGACCGTGCAAATACATGCAAAGCAAATGTAATCATTGAAACCTAACTTTGACAATATTTCTCATATTAATCAAAACATAACTTTTACCGCAATTAATTACTTTGTATGCAAGATAACTTGATTAAAACCAAAACCCTAGTGTTACATTAAGTTAAGATTAATTCAACCATTGAACGGCAGTGATATCTTACAATCTCTGTGGATACGATGACAAAACCCGACACTTAAAAACTGTCTCAACAATTCCGACACGCAATAAGCTCTTGAAATACATATTCAACTATCCAACAGGGACATGGTCCTTTTCTTTCCCAAGTAAGTCTAACACGCCTAAGCGTGTCAGATAATTAGGCAACACGTTTTAAGTGAAAGTTTTCCTTAATTTGGGGATGATCTCTAAACAATATTTCTCCTGCATTGTTGTATCAATTCAAAAAATATTAAATAAAGTATAATCATGAATATCTCAATAAATATAAAAGAAGTTAAAATAATATTTACTTAAATGAGTTAGTTAATTATACATGAAATAACTTAAAACAATCTTGCTTGTCTTCACTGGAAAGTGCCTCATATGTCAGCCAAAACTTTTTATACTTTTGTTTAATAACTTATGTTATGCTCGATGTTGCAGGATGTGACGACACAAGAATAAACAAAAAAAAATTGAGTTAGTATTAATTAAAAAAACAACTCAAATTTAAAATATAATATAAAACATAAACACTCACGATTCTCCCTAGGGCTCAATGACAAATCTTCCAAGATGTTTCCTAATTATTTGTGATGCATTTCTCTGAATGCGCGCCCTCTTTCACTCCCCATGAGCACTGTCAGTAGCACTTATATCTCTATGATCATGATCATTAGTATCTCGATGATCATGAGCACTAGTATCATCCGCATCTTCCTGCTCATCATGCACAAAATGCATGGGTGATGAATGTGTCATGCTAGATCCACCTGCCTCCATATATTGCATAGAAGGCTGCATGGAAGACATACGAAAGCTAGGTCCATTTGGCTGCACGTAAGGAATAGGAAAGCTATGTCCACTCGACTGCATAGAAATCATAGGAAAGCTAGGTCCACTCAACTGCAAGGAAGGCCTCGAAAAATATATGGGATGCAGGGTGCTAGGTTGTATAAAAGGTGTATATCCAGGAGGATTAATAAAAGCTATCATGGATATGGGTTGTGTCATACCCCAATTTTTGTCCGGGCATATTTAAATTTTCATAGGATTGATTTCATTTTTATTTTTGCATTACATGCATAGCATGACATACATTGCATCATAAATAACACCTAAAACGTCAGTCAGAATGAATTTATTTGAGAATACAGAAAAATCGGTTGAATCGTTAAAATTTGAGGAAATACTGTATTTTTAATAAGTATGTTTTGTCTTGACAATTTTAGTGTGACCAGTTCTTTTTGTACTCGATTTCTTTTTTTAATTGGTCAAATATTTAAATTTTAGTTAGTTTTAAGTATTAGCTATTTAATTAAATTTTGGTTAGTTTTTAATATTAGTTGATTTTTAAATATTAGTTTATTCAATTAAATATTAATTAGTTTTTTAAAAAATATATACAGTTAGTTTGTTTATAAATATTGGTTAGAGTTTCTAAAATATTAGCTAGTTTAAAATATTAATTAATTTTCTTATATATATATTAGTTAGATTTTTTTTAAAATATTAATTAATTTTTTAGGATTTGTTATAATAATTATATAAATACATATTGTGCATTGGATTCCATTTTTTTTTAAATAAAAAATAATAACAAAAACACAATCTGGAAAGATCTAAAAATCCTCTTCCAACGTCTCTCTTCTCTCTCTCGCCAACTCACACTCTCATTCCACTCACTAATAACAACCCACTCTCAGATTCTCTCTCTGCTCTCACCTACAAAAACAACTCACGCTCTCTCTCTCAAAAATCATTCATTCCGCCTCAAACCCTAGCCGCCGCTAAACCCTTTTCCTCTTCTCTTCAACAACCGTCAAAACCACCACCATACCCAGACCGCCATCAAGCTTCGTGATTTCCAAGCAGCATCCTTCGGCGCTCTTTCCTCGCGACCCCAGATCGTCTCCGTCAATAACCCATCGTCTTCCTTCGTCGACGCATCCGCCGCCGGTGAACTCTGTTAACCTTCACTCATCTCAACGCCAACACACCATCCGTATGGGTTTCCCTCAACGCACAGCAACAGCCAAAACCTGGACAACGACGCCACGACGGTAACACTTTGAAACGAACCTTTTCTTGTTTTACTCCAACAAATAGATTCAGTTTTGGTTTCGATTTTGTATACTTATGACAATTGCAAGAACATGTTGAAAACAGTATTTGGTTGGATAATTTTTGATTTCAAGTTCGGTGATTGACCCAGATAAACTCAAAATTATTGTTAATCCTTTGTGAAATTCGTGTTCGGTTAAATACCTTGCGCTTTGATGTATGTAAGTTTCATTTCTTTTTCCTGTATTTTGGTGTGTTCATGTTTTGGTATAACCTCACTGGTAAATAAGAGAAAAAAGCAATAAGTTGTTACTCTGCGTTACTCTGTTTGCATTCACGGTTGGTTGATAAACCAGCTCATTTCAATTATTTTTTCCTTAGAATAAGCTATTGTTTCAATTATTTGGTACTGGCTGATTGGTGAAGTTGCTGCGGTTATTTTCTATCAGGATTGTTGCCGATTGTCTTTTAGATAAGTTGTTACCGGAAAATGTTGTTATTCGGTTTTATTCTGCATTGCATCCCCGTTTTTACTTATTGGTTTCTGGTCATAATTATTGATTTGGATTCATTACATCATGGTTAGATTTCAAAATCCTGTGGTAAAAGTTGTTAATAATGCAGCATATTTTTTTGAGTTACTGCTAGTTGCATTCGTGATATCGGATGTTTTGTAATGAAGATTTGAAACCGTCAATTTTGATATATTTAACTTCGTATAGTAATTTTGTGATTATTTTCAAACAATGTAGATAAGGTTGCTGCCGCTGTACCGTCATGAATCCCATTTGTTTGTTTGCTTTGTTTAGAAATTTTTATTTTTTATAATATGTGTATTTGAATTTTGTAATTAATATTGTGATTCCTGGGATGGCTTTTAGGATGGTAAAGGTGGTACTTATTTCCCATGATCCAACGTTTCTTTTGATTTTCGCTTGGATTGATACCGTCTGTAGCAATGCTAGCATACTGAGTATCCTTTTAATAGGCTTTTCCAAAATTCCTAATTGGTCCGTAAAGTTTGGGTCATATCATGCTTAACACCGACTCCATTGAATAAATCAATGTTAATATCCAGTTGTTTTCTCTTTGAACTTAATTAATTGATTAAAATCTTTAATTAGTTTAATTTCTATTAATCAATTTTAATTAGCTTAATTATTTAATTTAATTAAATAATTTTGATAATTAATTTTAATTAATTTAATTAATCAATTTAATCAAATTTTAATAAATTAATTTTGTTAAAAAGAAAATGGATTAATTTCTTCCAATTACAAACTTCAAATCATTTCAAGCTAAATTACTTCACAAATTATCTTTTCATAAATCATTTTTAATTTCATTTCAATATCAATTCATCATTTGATTTAAACCAATTTCATGTAATCATCTTTTCAATAAATCATTTTCAAATTTCATTTTCATTTCAATTCATCCAACACAAATAAATTTCATAAACACAAACTCAAATCATTTTCTTCAAACCATTCAATTTCAAAATCATTTTCTATTAAACAAAAACTTGGGATGAAAAGGAAATAGGAAGCGTACGCTTCACTATTTCTCAAGAACTCGAATAATTGGCGTACGCCATATTGCACGAGTTCTTGTCATCCAATTAAATCTTAAATCACAATTTCAAATCAATATTTCAAATCAATTTATTCTCAAACCACTTTTCAAACTATTCAACTTCAAAAGAATGTTCTCTTAAATATAACTTGGGATGAAAAGGAGATAGGAAGCGTACGCTTCACTATTTCTCAAGCACTTGAACAATTGGCGTACGCCATATTGCGTAAGTTTTTGTCGCCCGATTAAACCTTAAATCATAACAATTCCAAATCATAATATTTCAAATCATTTCTACAAATCCCAAATCCTTTTTATTCTACATTTCAGATGAAAAGAGGATAGGAGGCGTACGCCTCACTATCTTTCGATTATTCGAATAATTGGCGTACGCCATATTGCTCGAATCTTCGTCATCAAATTAAAACCTTGATTATATACATTCAAATCACATTTTCTAAATCAACTACAAATCCTACAACCATTTAATTCTATTTCAGATGAAAAGAGGATAGGAGGCGTACGCCTCACTATCTTTCGATTATTCGAATAATTGGCGTACGCCATATTGCTCGAATCTTCGTCATCAAACTTAAAACACAATCGAGTAAGCTCAAACCATCTTCAAATCCAAACCTACCAATCCAAAATTCAAACTATTTTCGTAAATCACATACGACATCCAAACATACTTTTACAATTTAAACCTCGGATGATAAAAGAGATAGGAGGCGTACGCCTCGCCATCTCTCGATTATTTGAATAATTGGCGTACGCCATATTGCACAAATTATCGACTTCCGACTAAAACACGCTAAATAAATTTGGATAAAGGAATAAGTGGCGTACGCCTCATTATTCTTTGGATAAGCAAGTAGGGGGCGTACGCCTCACTACCGTGCATATTCAACATCCACAAACAAACTTTCAAAATAATTCGAACGAAAAGGGACTAGAAGGCGGACGCCTTATTATTCCTCGAAAGAATTGGACGATTGGTGAACACCACATTGCTCAACCTTTCGTCGTTCTCCAAAAATATCTCAAACCAATCAAACCTAACTTCTCGCCCCGTGCGATCGAAACCAATCAAACCCAAACACATCAATTCAACCTGTCACCCCCGCGTGACCAAAACCCTTTCAAAAGAACACTGTCAATCCCTTCTAATGCGCACAACAAACCAGTGCTAGAGCCTCCCCCGAGAGTAGACAAGCCAGCGTTTAGCCGTTAGAACGCCGACCTACACAGTCGTTCAACAAAACAAAACACACCCAAATATTCGTAGTAGCCCGAACTACGAATGCTCTGATTTCCTTATTGCACCATAAGGATACGTAGGCAGGAGATTGCTGTATCTTCGCGAGCACACTAATAAAAAACCTCCCTTTTCTCCCTTCTGAGGTTTCCATCCATCTCTATTTTTATCCTTTTATCACTCAAAGAAAACAAATAACAGTAAACTAACATTCAAATAGCAAATTTAGACTAAAAGGTTCCCGTTGAGTACAACGGACGTGAGGGGTGCTAATACCTTCCCCTTGCGTAATCGACTCCCGAACCCGAATATGGTTGCGACGACCATTATTCTGTTTTTCAAAGGTTTTATCGATATTTTCCTATTCCTTAATTGGGATAAATAAAGTTCGGTGGCGACTCTGTTCGAACTAATTTTTTTTTTCGCGACCATCGCAAGGAATCGTATTTTTCGAAATGCGACAGATGGCGACTCTGCTGGGGACCCTGCTCCAAGCAAGAGAGAGTCAAGCCTAACTTAGTCAATTTGCTATGAATGTTAGAATACCGCTTTCATTTGCTTTTGTATATCTTGATGTATTATTTATGTTATATAATTTATTCTGCTATTGTGTTGGGTGATCTATGGTTTCTGGCATATGTTGTGAGATAAGCTCCGTACCCGAGCTTTGAGAAGAACTTAGAACCCGGAGTTGTGTAGTATTGAACCGGGGGGTGTACACCTCATTGGGACAATACGAGAACTCCACCTAGAGTAGATCTGTTCAGGGTTTCCATCATAATATGGCTAGCCCATCATTGCGAGGAAACGTTGAACATGGTCCATGACTCTGGGAACCTCATCTTAAACTGAAGTCCGTCTTCATGATTGGCGATCGTGTAGTATTGAACCGAAGGGTGTACACCCTGTTCGAGCAATACGAGGATCCCACTTAGAGTAGACCGATTTAGAACTTCCATTTCAATGTGGCTAGCCCATTATTGCGATGGAAGACTGAACTTGGTCCATGACTCTAAGTTCTTATCATGAAAATGGATAACCTTAGGAGCCATCCTTTGTATGTGGGGTAGAGAACATAGAACCTTCTTATAGAGTGTACCATATGATACTCGTGATATCCTGGATCCTAACTATACCTGAATTACATTTCCTTTGCATACCTTAATACAAAATTTCATGCATTCTCATCTCATCAGCATGAATTGCATATCATTTCCATAAACAAAAAAAAACTCATCCCATCCTTTGTCCATAACCCGCAGTTGAATTCCCGACATTCGTATCAGACTTGAAGTAGCTCTGAAAAGATTATGGATTTGTTGGAGCAAGACCACATTGCATTGAGAGGAGATGTTGACTCGATGAAAAACCAGATAGACCAACTTGTAGACGCTATGATAGCTTTGGCAAAGAGAGAGGACAACATTCAGCAAGCTGCAGTTATCGAAAATGTTATCCTAGCTCCAGTAAAAAGTCCTACCCAACCTCAACTTGCGCGAACCCCAGTTGATAACTCTGTTGTACAGGAACGTCATATCATTCGAGATTCCTCTTACCATGATGATGTTGAATATCACAGCTTTGCATTCTCCGTGCCGAATTCACATGGAACAAGTCTATTGGTTAATACTGAACAACCACAAGATGATGAGATTGCTAAAAGATGTTGTGTGCTAGAGAAAAAGCTCAAGGCCATAGAAGGACAAGATACTGTTGAACAGAGTGCCTTAGACATGTGTTTGGTACCTGGCCTAGTTATACCCCCAAAATTTAAAGTACCAGAATTTGAGAAGTACAAAGGGGATAACTGTCCAAAGCACCATTTGGTGATGTTTTGTCGAAAAATGACCTCTCATGCCCATAATGATAAACTAATGATTCACTGTTTTCAGGACAGTTTGACTGGGGCATCATTGAATTGGTATATGAAGTTAGAAAGGAATCATGTTCAGTCATGGATAGACCTAGCTAATGCCTTTTTAAAGCAGTACAAATACAATTTGGACATGGCTCCCGATCGCATGCAGCTGAGGGCCTTGTCTCAAGAACACAGCGAATCCTTTAGAGGATATGCCCAAAGATGGAGAGAATTAGCAGGTCGCGTTGAACCACCACTCTTAGACAAAGAAGTTATGGAATTATTCAGGGATACCTTGCAAAGTCCTTACTTTGAAAGGATGATTAGCAGTGCCGCATCAGACTTCGCTCACTTGGTGTCAATTGGAGAACGCATTGAGAATGGCCTCAAAAGTGGAAAAATCCAATGCGCCTCAAATAGCCAGAGCATGGAGAGTGAACCTATTCCTAGTTCCCAAAAGGAAGAAGAAGCTGAAATTAACGCAGTCTGGGAAGCTCCACAAGCTTCACACCAGACACCATGCTCTCCTTATGGTCAGTATCCTACAAGTCGAGGATCTTCTCAGTATCAACAGCAGATTCCACCTCAACAGCCATACAAATGGCAGAATACTCCGCATCAGCATCGTCAGCATGCTCAACAAAGGCCAAGGAAGCCAGAGAGACATATTGATTCACTTCCAATGCCATACAGTCAAGCACTTCCATATTTGATTAAGAGGGGATTGATAGTGCCAAAGGAGATAAAACCAGTAAGTCCTCCATATCCACCAGGCTATGACGCCAACGCCCGGTGTGACTTCCATGCTGGGGCACATAGGCATTCAACTGAAGACTGCAAGGTGCTCAAGAGTAAGATACAAACCCTGCTTGATTCTAAGATGTTCTCATTTGCGCATCGAAGCTTGCAAATCAATAATACTTCTTCGCTTAGCTATGCGGGTTCATCAGTCCAAACTGAGGAAGAGATTTCCGAGAATAGGTCTGAGGATGATTGTTATACTAGTCTCAACGAGCAGAACTACCACCACTATGAAGAAGGATAGCCCAACAGTGAACCAAACACGAGAGAGATTCCTCTGCACTGGCAACCATTTGGCTATTCCTCGCATTTCATTAGTATTTTTCTTTTCATGTTAAGTACTTATCTGCTTTCCAGTATTGTTGATTTCCTTTAATGGTAATATTAATGAAATAATTATGCATGTTTTGAACGAATCCTTTCGTATTCACTCATTTTTTCCATTGATATAAAAAAATATTTCTCCCATTCACTTATCAAACTGTTGTTTTAGCAAAGATTGAAGGGAGAATGACGAAAACGAAATACTCATAATTGTTGATTATATGCTTTCGGATAAAACCTTGCTGATGATGTACAGGCATTGTTTCAAATCCCCAAACACTGGAGAGATAAGGAGTTAATCCCTAGTCAACCACTTTGAGCCTAGAAGTAGGAGTTTCTTTCGGATTTACAAACCTTTACATCTAACCTGGGGCAGGGTAGTGTTCAGTTAATCTGACTACACATTCAAATTACAAGATAAAACATCCCGTCGGAGGATCAACCACATGATATTCTTCGCCCACATCCTGAAATATAAAAGGAACCAAGCAAAACTCACGATTGATGCCGGTGGTTATTCAAATGACCAATGACTTGGCAGTCACATCCTCTAAAAAATCATCAAAGAAAAAGCCCGCTAAGTCAGACACCCTAAAAGGAGACTTAGGCAAAAACAGGGGCAATCCCGATGGATTAAAGCTTCAAACAAAGCGGCCCATGCAAAAGTTAGGGATCAAAACAAAAATCGAAAGAGACAATGAAAGTCTCCAACAAAACAAAACAAGATTCAGTGACCACCATACCAAAATCAAAGGGTCACCGACATCCAAAAAACGAAATAAGGTGGCTGCCATTCCAAGAGACCTTGAATCACCATCTTTATCCTTACACTTACAAAAGACGAATGTGTGTGAGTTAACTGAACGTAGGATTGGAGATCATCATGAAGAAGGGGTGGGTTAAAATAAACTTTGAGCCTTATATCCTTTTGTTTCAATAACCATGAACCAAGCCACGTTACAACCCTTAAAAGACCTAATTGAGGTAGGGTTTATTCTGAAAGCATACTACAACGAGGCTGCGTAAACTGACTCTTAAATATTTGTTAATCACCTGTATTGGTATCATATTCTCGCTGTATTCTTTCACGCACTAGCTAAATCAGCAATGTGTTTGAACTAATGGTTCATTCGTCACACACTATCACTATCACTTCAATACATGATTTTTCAAACCTGCATGAATATCGTACTAAAATTACCATTAATTGAATAAACAATTTTAACTGCAAATAAGTACTTGACATCAAGGAGCTTCAAAGAAGCAGTCAGAAAAGAACTTGATCATTCTTCAATGCTGACCCAAATCAAGACTACTTCCTAACCCTATGGATTAGGGGCATGGTATCTAATGACTATGAATTGGTTAGTTGAAAGACAAATCTCCAAAGCATCAGTTGATCAAGGAGGCAAATTATTACGACATACTCAGTCAATCTGGGGCACGCCTTTCAAAATCTCAATCAAGGGCAAAACACTGCAAGACTCATACACTGGGGCAAAATTTGGTTCAGTCCATGGTATAATCATTCCCAGGGTTTCCTTTCAAAGGCGAATTCCTTCAAAGACCCTACAGGCTGGGGCAGACAAGTTCCGAAGAGCCTTGGGGCAGAGCAAGATCACAATCATCATGCATTGATTACGTCGCTATGCTCATTAAATCATCTACAAGGCATATCAGGCAAAGCAGTTAAGGTTCTCTCAAGAACAAATACACAATCTACCAGCAAATAATCAAACTTGGGGCACCAAAAGCATCCACATCTATCTTTTGATCATCGCATCGTCAAAATACAGAATGTCGGGAAGTCAAAACCTTTCACCAACCAAAGTCCAATCCAAATTGGCAATTACCAAAAAACAAAGTCCAATCCAAAATTGGCAATTACAAAAAAAAAACACAAAGTCCAATCCCTATTGGCATCTCCAACCAAAGTCCTCTCCCTATTGGCATCTTCAAAGCCAAAGTCCAATCCATATTGGCAACCACTGAAAGTCCACTTTGTTGGCATCCTCATAAAACCAAAGTCCAATCCATATTGGCAACTACCAAAAATAAAATTCCACTCTGCTGGCATCTTCATAAGCTCAAATCTAAACAACATTGGTACCCAGAAAATCTCACCTTCAAAAAAGGGAGATCAATCCAAAAAATAACCAATATTCATCTTGCATTACCACATGCACTGCATACAATAAAAACACATGACTTTCCTTCCAAATAAGGAAGTCACATATCAAAGATCTCTCTCACATAAATAAGAAATTTTCATTAACATGCATCATACGCATACACAACATCATAATTCTTTCCCATCAACCCTTTGATGGACATAACCTGATCTTTCTTTTCCACCAACCCTTTGGTGATGCCACTCCCTAGTGAAGTTTCTTTTCCACCAACCCTTTGGTGATGCCACTCCCTAGTGGGGTTTCTTTTCCACCAACCCTTTGGTGATGCCACTCCCTAGTGAGGTTTCTTTTCCACCAACCCTTTGGTGATGTCATCCTTCACTTCTTACCGTCAACCCTTTGACGATGACATTTTCCTTTCCCATCAATCCTTTGGTGATGCCACTCCCTAGTGAGGTTTCTTTTCCACCAACCCTTTGGTGATGCCACTCCATAGTGAGGTTTCTTTTCCACCAACCCTTTGGTGATGCCACTCCCTAGTGAGGTTTCTTTTCTACCAACCCTTTGGTGATGCCACTCCCTAGTGAGGTTTCTTTTCCACCAACCCTTTGGTGATGCCACTCCCTAGTGAGGTTTCTTTTCCACCAACCCTTTGGTGACGACATCCTATAGTTCCTTTCCGTCAACCCTTTGACGATGACAGTTGTCTTTCCATCAACTCTTTGGTGATGATATTCCCCAATAATCTCAAAAAATAAAACCCTACAAAAACATCCAATTACCCAATTGCATTCCCACATGCATCACATGCATCATTCCATGCATAATTTTCCTGCCAATTAGGAAGATTCATCAAACACAATCCTATCAATCATCAGCATACCCATGCATAAGCACTCCCGTCAAAACGGAAATCTCATAAAAAAATAAATAAAATTACTCGCATTCATACATACACATCCTAAATATTCCCAACAATTGCATACTTGCATACATCTCATGCATCATCCCATGCATGGTATTTCCACCCAGAGTGGACCATCATACAAAAAAACATAACAAAATATCAAGATCCAGGGTCATTCATATGTATCCCGGACTTTCCTCATTTAATTCAATAAAGTTATTATCCTGCATGTGCTCGTGGAATTATTTCTCAGCCAGTCATTCTTCAAATTGGTGATTAATAATGATATTCCCCAACATCTTTGCTATCATTGCTCCCCAAGCAGAGGTTACCCTAAAAAGTCTCTTATGAGCTTTTCCACTGCAGAGCATTTATAGTAAATCTCTTCCAAAAGGAGTTTTGTCTAAAAATTTCCCCCAACAGATAAACATCTGAGATACTGCTTCATTTATATGGAGAATCTCAGTTGTCTGTTTGAGATGCTGCTTCATCAATATGAAGAGTCTCATTCAGTTTTTAGAGATACTGCTCTAGTATCCTCGAAGAGTCTTAGATTTAATTAAGGTATCATTCCCTTGTTCGGAATATCTTAATTCTATCATATAAGATGCTGCTTCGACTCGATACAGAGAATCTCATTTCTGCTGTTTGAGATACTGCTTCATCAATATGAAGAGTCTCATTCCTTTTTAGAGATACTGCTCTAGGTATCCTCGGAGAATCTTAGATACGGTTGAGGTATCATTCCCTTGTCGGAATATCTCAATTACATCATATAAGGTACTGCTTCGTTGATCCTCAGAGAATCTCGTGCGTTCAAATCAAGACACTGTTCTGCTAATTATCAGAAAGTCTTAGATACAGTTGAGGTATCATTCCATTATTGGAATATCTCGGTTATGACATCCAAGATACTGTTCTGACGATTCCCAGAGAGTCTTGACTGTTTCATTTTACCTTCTAATAACTTTTTCTTACTGCATTTTGTTTTTGCATTTCTTCCTTGCATTTCCACGGACAAAATTCGGGTCTTTTCGTATTTAATTACCTTCCACTACGAATGTATGAAGACTGTTGTCATTCTTACCTTCTAGTTCAAGATAATTAAATAGGGGCAACTGTCATACCCCAATTTTTGTCCGGGCATATTTAAATTTTCATAGGATTGATTTCATTTTTATTTTTGCATTACATGCATAGCATGACATACATTGCATCATAAATAACACCTAAAACGTCAGTCAGAATGAATTTATTTGAGAATACAGAAAAATCGGTTGAATCGTTAAAATTTGAGGAAATACTGTATTTTTAATAAGTATGTTTTGTCTTGACAATTTTAGTGTGACCAGTTCTTTTTGTACTCGATTTCTTTTTTTAATTGGTCAAATATTTAAATTTTAGTTAGTTTTAAGTATTAGCTATTTAATTAAATTTTGGTTAGTTTTTAATATTAGTTGATTTTTAAATATTAGTTTATTCAATTAAATATTAATTAGTTTTTTAAAAAATATATACAGTTAGTTTGTTTATAAATATTGGTTAGAGTTTCTAAAATATTAGCTAGTTTAAAATATTAATTAATTTTCTTATATATATATTAGTTAGATTTTTTTTAAAATATTAATTAATTTTTTAGGATTTGTTATAATAATTATATAAATACATATTGTGCATTGGATTCCATTTTTTTTTTAAATAAAAAATAATAACAAAAACACAATCTGGAAAGATCTAAAAATCCTCTTCCAACGTCTCTCTTCTCTCTCTCGCCAACTCACACTCTCATTCCACTCACTAATAACAACCCACTCTCAGATTCTCTCTCTGCTCTCACCTACAAAAACAACTCACGCTCTCTCTCTCAAAAATCATTCATTCCGCCTCAAACCCTAGCCGCCGCTAAACCCTTTTCCTCTTCTCTTCAACAACCGTCAAAACCACCACCATACCCAGACCGCCATCAAGCTTCGTGATTTCCAAGCAGCATCCTTCGGCGCTCTTTCCTCGCGACCCCAGATCGTCTCCGTCAATAACCCATCGTCTTCCTTCGTCGACGCATCCGCCGCCGGTGAACTCTGTTAACCTTCACTCATCTCAACGCCAACACACCATCCGTATGGGTTTCCCTCAACGCACAGCAACAGCCAAAACCTGGACAACGACGCCACGACGGTAACACTTTGAAACGAACCTTTTCTTGTTTTACTCCAACAAATAGATTCAGTTTTGGTTTCGATTTTGTATACTTATGACAATTGCAAGAACATGTTGAAAACAGTATTTGGTTGGATAATTTTTGATTTCAAGTTCGGTGATTGACCCAGATAAACTCAAAATTATTGTTAATCCTTTGTGAAATTCGTGTTCGGTTAAATACCTTGCGCTTTGATGTATGTAAGTTTCATTTCTTTTTCCTGTATTTTGGTGTGTTCATGTTTTGGTATAACCTCACTGGTAAATAAGAGAAAAAAGCAATAAGTTGTTACTCTGCGTTACTCTGTTTGCATTCACGGTTGGTTGATAAACCAGCTCATTTCAATTATTTTTTCCTTAGAATAAGCTATTGTTTCAATTATTTGGTACTGGCTGATTGGTGAAGTTGCTGCGGTTATTTTCTATCAGGATTGTTGCCGATTGTCTTTTAGATAAGTTGTTACCGGAAAATGTTGTTATTCGGTTTTATTCTGCATTGCATCCCCGTTTTTACTTATTGGTTTCTGGTCATAATTATTGATTTGGATTCATTACATCATGGTTAGATTTCAAAATCCTGTGGTAAAAGTTGTTAATAATGCAGCATATTTTTTTGAGTTACTGCTAGTTGCATTCGTGATATCGGATGTTTTGTAATGAAGATTTGAAACCGTCAATTTTGATATATTTAACTTCGTATAGTAATTTTGTGATTATTTTCAAACAATGTAGATAAGGTTGCTGCCGCTGTACCGTCATGAATCCCATTTGTTTGTTTGCTTTGTTTAGAAATTTTTATTTTTTATAATATGTGTATTTGAATTTTGTAATTAATATTGTGATTCCTGGGATGGCTTTTAGGATGGTAAAGGTGGTACTTATTTCCCATGATCCAACGTTTCTTTTGATTTTCGCTTGGATTGATACCGTCTGTAGCAATGCTAGCATACTGAGTATCCTTTTAATAGGCTTTTCCAAAATTCCTAATTGGTCCGTAAAGTTTGGGTCATATCATGCTTAACACCGACTCCATTGAATAAATCAATGTTAATATCCAGTTGTTTTCTCTTTGAACTTAATTAATTGATTAAAATCTTTAATTAGTTTAATTTCTATTAATCAATTTTAATTAGCTTAATTATTTAATTTAATTAAATAATTTTGATAATTAATTTTAATTAATTTAATTAATCAATTTAATCAAATTTTAATAAATTAATTTTGTTAAAAAGAAAATGGATTAATTTCTTCCAATTACAAACTTCAAATCATTTCAAGCTAAATTACTTCACAAATTATCTTTTCATAAATCATTTTTAATTTCATTTCAATATCAATTCATCATTTGATTTAAACCAATTTCATGTAATCATCTTTTCAATAAATCATTTTCAAATTTCATTTTCATTTCAATTCATCCAACACAAATAAATTTCATAAACACAAACTCAAATCATTTTCTTCAAACCATTCAATTTCAAAATCATTTTCTATTAAACAAAAACTTGGGATGAAAAGGAAATAGGAAGCGTACGCTTCACTATTTCTCAAGAACTCGAATAATTGGCGTACGCCATATTGCACGAGTTCTTGTCATCCAATTAAATCTTAAATCACAATTTCAAATCAATATTTCAAATCAATTTATTCTCAAACCACTTTTCAAACTATTCAACTTCAAAAGAATGTTCTCTTAAATATAACTTGGGATGAAAAGGAGATAGGAAGCGTACGCTTCACTATTTCTCAAGCACTTGAACAATTGGCGTACGCCATATTGCGTAAGTTTTTGTCGCCCGATTAAACCTTAAATCATAACAATTCCAAATCATAATATTTCAAATCATTTCTACAAATCCCAAATCCTTTTTATTCTACATTTCAGATGAAAAGAGGATAGGAGGCGTACGCCTCACTATCTTTCGATTATTCGAATAATTGGCGTACGCCATATTGCTCGAATCTTCGTCATCAAATTAAAACCTTGATTATATACATTCAAATCACATTTTCTAAATCAACTACAAATCCTACAACCATTTAATTCTATTTCAGATGAAAAGAGGATAGGAGGCGTACGCCTCACTATCTTTCGATTATTCGAATAATTGGCGTACGCCATATTGCTCGAATCTTCGTCATCAAACTTAAAACACAATCGAGTAAGCTCAAACCATCTTCAAATCCAAACCTACCAATCCAAAATTCAAACTATTTTCGTAAATCATATACGACATCCAAACATACTTTTACAATTTAAACCTCGGATGATAAAAGAGATAGGAGGCGTACGCCTCGCCATCTCTCGATTATTTGAATAATTGGCGTACGCCATATTGCACAAATTATCGACTTCCGACTAAAACACGCTAAATAAATTTGGATAAAGGAATAAGTGGCGTACGCCTCATTATTCTTTGGATAAGCAAGTAGGGGGCGTACGCCTCACTACCGTGCATATTCTGTTGGTGTAAGCCCTAGAGGCCAAGGCCAATACATTTTGGTACTTGTATCGAATAATAAAAGGCATTCTCTTTATTATGGTTGATTAATAAAGTCCCTGGAATAGATAGTCTGTTTAATGTATTAAGTGTGACTTAATCATGAGAACACATTAAACATAAGGACACTATTTCTAAAGTATCCGTAGTTGAGCTTTAGTGTGAAGTGGGATAACATTAAAGCATTAAGACTATTATGTTTGTAGACTGATGATCACATCTCATGGATCATGGATAAAGAGTTATCAAGTCTTAAACATAGGTATGAATATTAGGAGTAATATTTATACCGGATTGACCCGCTATGAGAATACTATATAGAACGTTATGCAAAGTGTCATAAGTTATTCTCATGGTGATAATAGTGTATTCCACTCTTCGACCTGAAACCACTATGGATCCTAGATGTAGAGTCGAGTGCTTTATTGCTGATCCAACGTTGTCCGTAACTGGATAACCATAAAGACAGTTGATGGGTACTCCACAAAGCATGCTGAGGGACATGAGTGACCTAGATGGAATTTGCCCATCCTGCATAACAGGATAAATGTCTATGGGCCCAATATTGAACTAGACAAGGATGACACGGTCTATACCTTGTGTTCAATATAGACATAAGGGCAAAAGGGTAATTATACACATAAGTATTATCACAGAAGGAATTGTCAGATCACATGACATTTTCGTGTCTTGGGTAGCAGTGATGTGTTGCTAGATACCGCTCACTGTTTATTATGTTAAATACATGATTTAATATAATTGCCAACGTCACGAAAACCTACAGGGTCACACACAAAGGACGGATTGATGAGAGATAGGGTAACTAAGGAATACCGTAAGGTACGGTGCCCTTAAGTGAGTTATGGAACATCGTAAGGTACGGTGTACTTGAGTAGAATACGAAATATGGTAAGGTACCATGGGCTTAAGTGATTTTGGGCATATTATAAGATATGGGCCAAAATACACTTAAGTGGGCTTTTAGCTTGAAGCCCACACAAGTGGTTCTATAAATAGAACCCTTGTGCAGAAGCATTCATGGCGGTTGCATTCTTTTCGTTTTCTATCACTCTCTCCCTCTCACTCAAAGCCTTCACTCGTACCAGCTAGCACTGAGATTGAAGGAACCCGTTCGTGTGGACTGAGTAGAGACGTTGTCATCGTTCAACGTTCGTGATCGCTTCGTGGATTTGCATCAAAGGTTTTGATCGTCACAAGAGATCTGCACCAAAGGTTCAACCGTCACAAGAGGTAAATATTCTATCACTGATCATGACCATTCGTAAGGATCTCTAAAGGAGAAATTTTTTAATTTCCGCTGCGCTTTGGGTCGCAATTCTCCTTCATATTCAACATCCACAAACAAACTTTCAAAATAATTCGAACGAAAAGGGACTAGAAGGCGGACGCCTTATTATTCCTCGAAAGAATTGGACGATTGGTGAACACCACATTGCTCAACCTTTCGTCGTTCTCCAAAAATATCTCAAACCAATCAAACCTAACTTCTCGCCCCGTGCGATCGAAACCAATCAAACCCAAACACATCAATTCAACCTGTCACCCCCGCGTGACCAAAACCCTTTCAAAAGAACACTGTCAATCCCTTCTAATGCGCACAACAAACCAGTGCTAGAGCCTCCCCCGAGAGTAGACAAGCCAGCGTTTAGCCGTTAGAACGCCGACCTACACAGTCGTTCATCAAAACAAAACACACCCAAATATTCGTAGTAGCCCGAACTACGAATGCTCTGATTTCCTTATTGCACCATAAGGATACGTAGGCAGGAGATTGCTGTATCTTCGCGAGCACACTAATAAAAAACCTCCCTTTTCTCCCTTCTGAGGTTTCCATCCATCTCTATTTTTATCCTTTTATCACTCAAAGAAAACAAATAACAGTAAACTAACATTCAAATAGCAAATTTAGACTAAAAGGTTCCCGTTGAGTACAACGGACGTGAGGGGTGCTAATACCTTCCCCTTGCGTAATCGACTCCCGAACCCGAATATGGTTGCGACGACCATTATTCTGTTTTTCAAAGGTTTTATCGATATTTTCCTATTCCTTAATTGGGATAAATAAAGTTCGGTGGCGACTCTGTTCGAACTATTTTTTTTTTCGCGACCATCGCGAGGAATCGCATTTTTCGAGGTGCGACAGGTTGAAATGTAGAAAAATAAGGCGTGGATAGTAATCCAATGCAAGATACAAATATGGGTGGAGTGGAATGCATAGGCCATGGAGTATGATTCATAGGCGGACGAGCCACCTGACTCGGGAGTGGCATAGAAATAAACATAGATTAATCAGGAAACTTTTCTAAAATGAACCTTGTGCATCTCAAGGTATGTTCTTAATGTATCTTCTCTTGTAACTTTTAAAATTATTTTCTTAAATGGATGCTTGTTAAATTTTTTTGATGTTAGTTAGGAAAGCATGAACATAACTTAACAATTTATTTGTTGTTGTTACTTTGTTGTTATTATTGTTGTTAGAAATATTAAAATTTAACAACAACAACAAATACATGCATGCTTTCAAAACAACTTTAACCATTTTTACAAGCATGTATTAAAGAAAATAATTTTAACTATTACAAAAGAAAAGATTACATTTATGAACCGTCTTGATCAAAACGTTTTTCCTGCTATTGCAATCCATTATGGAGAATGGTTTTGTAGTTGTTGATTTCACCTTGGTAGAAAAACCACATGAGAGGAAAGGTGATTTTTTATAAACAACTAGAATTCATAGAACACAAGAGGTGCTAAATCCAATACAAGAAGAAACAAACTAAAAAGGGGAGAAAACCAACCCCCTAACAATAGAAAATTACACTCTGACATACTCCATGGGATTATATTTCCAAACATCCCTAACTAAAAAAATTCTACCTTTTGACAAAATGAAAATTCAATCCCAACATAAGGACTTAATCAAATACAAAATTTATCCATATTTTCCAAACTTTATCATTAAAAGCCACTTTGTTCCTACTCAATCGCACACACCAACAATCTAACATAAAAAAGAAAGCAAACAAAAAAAGAAGATTTAATGAAACGTTACAACCTTTCTTTGAGTTGCACTAAAAACTGAACCATCAAATCAAGTATCGTCGCACCATCCACCACTATAATGTCGTCTTCATCACTTCCCAACCAACGCAGAACGTACCTCCACACAAAATCGGTTCTACTACATGCAAAAAATAGATACGCAACTGATTCTTCCACCCTATCAAAAAGAGGACAAAGGTTTCCATTCAAAACATGCGACATTCCTCTATTACAAGTTCACCAAAGAGTGGTTAGAGCAAGCCTTGTGCCTTCGATGGCTCTACATCCAGTATGTTCTACCAAAGCTTGGGATTGAGTTATTTGAAGTTTGGGCTCAAATTTGGCATTTAGCCAGAGTTGTAGAAGCCACAAGGGACCAGAAAGCAGGTACGATTTGTTGATTTTAGGAAGGTGTTTTAGTTTGTAGGAAGCATCTCTAAGTGACTGATAGAGGTTTATCAAGATGAATTTGCTTTCTGAGATGTTTTGACCCTCATGAAGTTGAATAGCTAAAGGTACAAATTTCTTAGCTACTTGTAAGGAACTAAAGTAGAAAACGTAGTAGGAAAGCCAAAGGATTAAAAAGGCATTGTGCTCCTAGTTGGAGACTTCTGCAGTTGTCTTATCGTGATTATCAACGATAAAGTTCTTGAAACTAAATCATTCAATAATGAACTCATTGGTTGTTTATAGGGTCAGAGTAAAGTTTTTTTCCTAGACAGTTTTGCCCTGTGATGGCTGCCACATCGAATATAATTGGTGTTAACATGCCACAAGGAAATTAAAAAGTAGTGGTCGAAACTTCCCAAAAAAAGATCGACGCTAACAACATGGCTGGGTTGTATTTATGACCAGTCCTAGAGATTTTGATCATGTCATAAATACCTAATTCTTGCCATTGTTTATTTCTTTGGGGCTTAACATTGTCGAGCCAAGCGAGATCATGTCATGATACACAATTTTATCCATAAAAGATAGATCGAGAGCGCGTTATTCGATTGTTGAGGGCATTGTAACTAGGTAGCCTGGAAATATGTTCTTAACTTTTCCAGCATGTGACTTTATAGTCGGGTAAGGCCCTAAGAGTGCAAGGAGTTTTCAAGACAAAGAAAAAGGGATAAGTACCTAGTTCGCCTAGTTGGAGATTTTGTCCTTTGACATTGGTGGTTCAGGTACGAAATCTCTGCCTTGTCCATTGTCTTATGGAAAAATCGTGAATGCCAAAGGATTTTTCCCAGTGTCAAACTTTGTGTTTGAGGTTTTGGTTGCCATTGTTGAAGTTAGTAGCTTCTTATAAGAGAAAGTGAAGGTTTTTTTTTATGCAAGAGAGAATCAAGAAGATGCGTGAATGAAGAAGATGAGAAGGAGAATCAAGCTGGGTATTTATAGTCTCAATTTCTGTTCAAAATCGATGCTTGGCATAGAAGTGGAGGTAATGGATCATTTTCGTGTATTACAAAGTGGCCACATTAATGTGAGTGAAGCAGTTGGTAACGACGCGCACATTCATGTTCACCTAGAAACTAGAAGTGGTGATGATATTCTAAAATGGTCTTATGCAAAGTGACAACGCGCAATAAAGTGGTAATGATGACGATAACGTTAGCGGAGAAGTTGAAACACTGTCAAAGATACACTAAAAAATGCCACCTTTCTCGTTTCTAATCTAAATCAAAATATGGAATTTTGGGGGGCAATTTGTTACCTTGCATTTTAGACATAGATATTAATGGTAAGTAAGACACAAGGGCATATCATGGTGAGGAGTGAATTCGAATATGGTTAATCAGGACCGTAGGTCGATGTGATGACTTCGATCTGTCGAAATAGGGCTTGAGAATTCCTAGTCGAATCCAAGTCAACGATCAAGAGGTATTTGTGGATTTTGGACTTAGTGAAATTTCTAATATTTAGATTGGTTATTTTGATTAGTCGAATGAGTCCGAATTAGATAAGATCATATGGTTATTCAGAGACACGTGGAAATATGTTGAGGGCAAGGTTTGCATGGAAGAGAAACGTGGTGCGATGTGTCTAGTCTACTCTTGTGTGCAGTCTCACTTGCTTCTCAATAATACAAGTACTTTGAGTTTGTAGGATATTTTTAGTACAATTGCGGACCCTTACACCATAAACATGTATCTATTTAAATACTAGTCTAAAATATACGTATGAGTTCCACATTTATAATTTCAAGTATTTTACGTTTAAGTCATTCTTGCATTTAAGTTACTTTCAGTCATTTTACATTTAAAGTCTTTATATTTCGATTTTAGTCACTTTACTGTCAAAGCGTTTACATTTTGATTTTAGTCAAGTTCCAATTATCATCCCAAATATTGCATTCGATTTCGATAGCAATATGTTCAAAGGTCATAATTAACATAAATATGTTTTGGGATATTTTCGAGTTTGATCCCTTAAATATTAATAGAAACTTGTTTTGTTTACCAAATTTACTAGTAAACACAAGTGGACTTATGTTGTATGTCTTACACTTATTAAGGATTACTTTCTATTTATAGATTTTGGGCTTGCTTTCTCCTTAAGCAAAGCTCAAATACCCAATTCGGCTAACACTGTAAAATTTAGCCTAAGTAAAAAACCATGTCGAGGCTAACCCCTCGACACTTCGACACCTAGGTGTTTCGACAACAACATGCTTTGACACCATGAATTACATTCTCAACAATGTCAAGCTATTAATCACCAACCTCCAACAAAAAATCATAATTTTTCTCGGAACCTTCGAATTCCGAATACATGCAAGAGCCCGAGACATATTTTCCTCCAAAGCGTGGCCCTCAAGGACAGATGTTGCAACACGCGGTAGCTAGAATTGACCAAAAATCTTTTTGTATCTTTCCACCACACGAATTTATCTACCATTGTTGGAACTAGACATACCACGAATAAGACATCCAACAACACACACAACTGCTCTTCTTCCCCTGAGAAATATCCACCGAATTTTAACCGAATTCCCACCTCCAAGCACCATCAAACCAAACACCTAAATTTGCAGTTTCTCGATTCTCTTGCCAAAGTTAAGTAAGAAGTCGAATCCCACATGAATATGAAGTTGATATGTTTCGATCTCCGATTTTACATTAAAACCACAAGAGTTAGTATTGATAGAACACCGAGAGAATTAGTAACATTTAAAGCTGAGTGGACTCTTAAAATAAAGAGTTCCACTTAAATTTAGTAATCCCCAATCATATTATTGTTTGAGTAATTCTTGGATGTTATTTATATGATGTTTGTTTCATTAACTAAATTTTTAATTCTTTATTTAATATATGACTCTAAATAGAATTACGTGAGGTATTATAATTTGTATCAATATGTCACACAATTTGTGGCGAAACGAAACTCATAAAAAAAAGTAAAACCCTTATTTTATTTTGTATTCAAATTATGTCTCAAAGATTCGTATATACTTTATACAAAACATCATTATATGTTTTAATATTTCATACGGATTTGAGACGGAGCTCATAAAATAATAAAAGAATTATTATATAATTCATCCAAAACATGTCTCAAAGTTTCACAAGGATTTGAGACAAGTATAAGATTTTACTTATATTTTTTCAAAATATAATATAAAATATCAAAAAAAAAATATTTTTATTTTTTTATTTAAACAGTAACACATTCATTAAAAAAATATAGGGGTGCAAGGTATAGTTTTTGGTTAAAATTTTAGGCACAATTAATTGAATTTTAGTTTGGTTTTGAAACAATAAAAAACCCTAAATAACATTTTCTCAAAACCCTACTAATAATAACGGCATGTGATCTTCCCTACTATGGTGTTACTGAGGACAGAGATAATAGCAGATAGAATCAGTGAGTTTCACGATTCAATTCTTTGTCACATTCTTTCTTTTCTTCCAACCAAACATGCTGCAACCACAAGCATCCTCTCTAAGAGATGGAAATCATTATGGCTTTCGGTCCTCACTCTCGAATTCGACTGCAAATCCTTCCAAGACATGACCTGCCATGGATATTCTTTACACCAGTTGATGCTCTTACGAAAAATTGAACTTCCAATCCTTTCGTTTCGTTTCAATTGCAACTACTGGTGTCCAATTCAAACCCAACGTGATGTTACTCTATTTGTTTCCTATGTAATGAATCGAGGAATAGAGAATCTTAACATTCACAATGACATGAAATTACCATCTAGTATTCTTAGTTGCAAGACCCTTAAGGTTCTTAAGTTGAAAGGAATAATAGTGAATGGTTTTTCTCATCAAGTGGATTTTCCTGTTCTTAAAATTCTTCATTTAAAGAGAATGAGTTTCGAACGGCATGAATTGCTTGTTAAACTTCTGTCTGGTTGTAAAATACTTGAGGAGCTGCAAACCAAATTTTTGTATATACTTAATGATTCATTTGTTCCAGAGAAAGAGTTTGACGGCTTGTTACCTAGTTTAATCAAAGCAAGAATTTCTTTTAACGATTATATCATTCCTGTTAATTTGGTTCGTAACGTGGAGAATCTATATATGGAACAGGTATGCATATAGCTTGTGGAAGTGGTTGCATAGCTTGAATTTTGATGTCAATACATATTTTCTAATGTAGTGTTTTGTGTAACTCATGCAGGAACAATTGAAATGTTGTACTAAACTTCCAATGTTTCATAATCTGACACATGTGAAACTTAAACTTTTCTTTAATATGTGGGGTTGGTTGCAACAAATGCTTGAACAATGCCACAAACTTCAAAGTTTAATCGTAAAGGTTTTGATGATGTTTCAATTATTATTTTTTCTTTTTTAAGTATAATTTCATGTATTTTAATGTTTGAATAAAAAGTTGTATGATTGTTTGACAGGGTTGTGAATATCAAGACGAGGTAAATGACCAAAGTTGGAAGGATCCACCAACTGTTCCAAACTGTCTTTCATTGCACCTGAGAACATGTTGTCTTGCATATTGTAGAGGCACCTGAGAACATGTAGCACATAAGTGAAAGGATGAGGGACATGACACAGAAAGTCTTTCAAGCTAGATGGAGCTCTCTGTGTTTTAGTTGACCTTCTTAGGCCAATTATATTTTGGTCATTTGGCACAATAGGATTTGTGTTGTGTATAGGTTTTGCAGGGTTATGACTGTCATGATGGGCATCTATATTGTTTGGTACAAAATTGATAGCATGTGGACCAAAGAAGGGATGACCGAAGAAGCCAACAATGATAAGCCCAAAAGAAAGATCATTAAACCAAGATATCTAGAAGATTATGTCACTCAAGATGCAACAAATTCAGTTATGAGAAAATGAGCTGGCAGCTTATCATTGGATTCACCAAATCTTGCAAAGATTATTCTCTAGATTCTTCCTTTTGAATGCATTCTGTCACTATCCATTTGTTATGTATTGCTTATAAATAGAATGTTTAAGGAATGAATAAAATAAGCAAGTTTTCATACCAATCTGTCCCTCTCTCTCTTATTCTGTGGAGGCTCCTAGTCCTCGAAATCTAGGTTTACTATCTTTCCCTAACAATTTTGGTGCTTTCATTGTCCTCCTTCCATGGCTGACGGCACTCGTTTGAAAGTTATCGACGATGCCATCGCACGATTAACATCAAATCAAACCACTCTCACCAATTCCCAAACACTCATGGCTTCCAAAATTGATGACATCCTCGTCAAACTTTCTGCCCTCGAACCGCCGTCGCATTCAGCTACATCAGGCTCTTCATCCCACAACTCCAACAAACCTCACCGTATGAAACTCGATGTACCGCGCTTCAACGACACCGATGCAGTGGGTTGGATGTTCAAAATCAACCAATTTTTTTAGTATCATGCTACCCTAGAATCCGAACGTTTGACGATCGCATCCTTCTACATGGAAGGCCCAGCCTTGGGATGGTTTCAGTGGATGTCTAAAAATGCTCTGATCCCATCGTGGACATCATTTCTACATGCACTGGAAGCTCGTTTTGCACCATCTAAGTATGATGATCCAAAGGGGGCGTTGTTCAAACTCACGCAGAAAGGGTCGGTGCATGATTACTTGACGGAATTCGAAACCCTAGCCAATCGTATTATGGGGTTAGCTCCTTGTTTTCTCTTGAGTTGTTTCATTTCCAGACTCGTACCGGAAGTTCGTCGGGAAGTTCAGGCATTGCAACCGATATCTCTGATTCAGGCGGCTGCTCTGGCTCGTTTGCAGGAAGAGAAAATCAACGAACGCCGTCGATTCTCACGATCCAAAGGTATTCTTCCTACTCCTCCTACAACCCACCAATATTTCAAACCACCCCCCACTAGCACCACAAAAACTTCTCAACCTCATTTCAAACGCCTCACTCCGTCTGAGATGTCACTATGGCGTGAGAAGGGATTGTGTTTTAACTGCGATGAGAAGTTCAGTCCGGGCCATAAGTGTGCATCAAAGTTCTTTGTGTTAATAATGGAGGAAGATGAACACCTTGAGTCCGACAACCGCGCATCTGAAATTTCCCTTACCCACGATCCGGACCCGAATCCAGACCAAGCACAAATCAGCTTCCATGCCCTTTCGGGTAACCTTGCCCCGGAAACACTTCGCATGGTGGGCCGGGTCTCCACCCAGAATGTGGTGATACTGATCGATGGTGATAGTACCCATAACTTTATCCAAGAGAGGTTAGTCAAGTCACTTGGGCTTAAGGGCCAACCCACTTCATCCCTTAGGGTTATGGTTGGTAATGGTAATGAGATAGAATGTCATCAGATTTGCCCCCAAGTCCGGATACATATCCAATCACACACTTTCATCATTGATTTACACGTGCTCCCTATTAGCGGTGCGGATATTGTGCTAGGAGTACAGTGGATGAAATCATTGGGACCTATTTTGACGGATTACAATGACCTTACCATGATGTTTCTGCAAAAAGGTAAGATGATTGAATTGAAAGGAGAAAGAGATGGTGGTCTTCATCACATATCTGCACAACAAATACGCCGTCTCTTTCACATTGATGGCGCTAGCGCATTTTTCCATATCCAGGTTGTGAATCCCGAGCCCCCTTCATTCCAAATTACCAATCCTCAAATCCAAATACTTCTTCGCAAGTATACTTCCCTATTCTATACGCCCTCCACTCTTCCACCTACCCGTGACACGAATCACTCTATCCACCTTTTTCCACAAACCAAACCTGTTAATGTCCGTCCCTATAGATACCCTTATTTCCAGAAACAAGAGATCGAGAAACAAGTTGATGCAATGTTGCACAATGGTGTGATAAGGCCCAACACTAGTCCCTTCTCCTCACCTGTTCTCCTTGTTAAGAAGAAAGACGGCTCTTGGAGGTTTTGCGTGGATTACCGCGCACTGAATGCCATTACTATCAAGGATCGATTTCCAATTCCAACAGTAGATGAGCTGTTGGATGAATTGGGGGGCGCTGCATGGTTTACAAAGCTTGATTTGCTACAGGGATATCATCAGATTCGAATGCAAGAAGATGACATCAAAAAAACTACATTTCGGACACACCAAGGACACTATGAGTTTAAAGTGATGCCATTTGGCCTCTGTAACGCTCCTTCCTCTTTTCAAGCTACTATGAACACCATTTTTAAACCGTTTCTGCGTCGGTTTATCATTGTGTTCTTTGACGACATATTAATCTATAGTACCAATTTTGAGGATCATTTGATGCATGTAGAGCAAGCTTTTCAGGTCCTAGAAGCTGGACAATTTTTCTCAAGCAATCCAAGTGCTTATTTGCTCAACGTCAGATTGAATATTTGGGGCATATTGTGTCACAACAGGGGGTCGAACCAGTCCAGGAAAAGGTTGCAGCAATTCAACTATGGCCCAAACCTGCTACTATCAAAGCTCTCCGTGGTATTCTGGGATTAACAGGTTTTTATCGTCGTTTCATTAAAGGTTATGCAACCATTGCTGCTCCTTTGACTCAATTACTCAAAAAGGATCAATTTGGATGGTCACCTGAAGCGCAATTGGCATTCGATGGTCTCAAACATGCTGTTAGTCATGCACCAGTATTGGTTCTTCCTAATTTTACTTTGCCATTTACTATTGAAACGGATGCTTCTGGAATTGGTATGGGGGCTGTGTTGTCCCAACAGAACCACCCAATTGCCTTCTTTAGCAAACCTTTTTGTCCTAAAATGATGCGAGCTTCAACATATGTGCGTGTGAAATTCTGGCGTAGTCAGAATTCAGATGTTCTACTCCAAGTCATGACATCTGATCCAACATTGTAACTAATACAGCAAGACAATTATACAAATTAAAACCCTGTACTTAAGCACGCTTTCACAGTAGTCACGACATCTGCTACTGTATTACCTTAGAATGGAAGAATACCTAGTTCTGTCCTTCTTGTACAAAGACACAGCAGAGATCAAACACCACACTTACTTCTGTTGTGTTTGGACAGTTATCAGCATGATATATCAATATTGATTTGCACATCACATGTTACTGTATTCCAATTTGCTGGCTTAGTACTCGTGTTTCCTAAACTAAAGGTCAAGCAAGTTAACCTAATTTCCACATATTAGGGAGCTAACAAATAGGCTATTGGTTAGGTTCATTAATTGTAGGTTAGTTGTTATTTTCCTGGATTTTAGCTCAGCTGTTGGATTCCTAGAAAATAGCCTGAGAAAAATGCTGAAACAGAAAAACTAATTTTCCTACAATTTAGCACAAGCTGTCAGGTGTGAATGTCACAACATTCAGGTTGACATCCAGAACATATACCTCATGATGATTCTGTTATGTTCTTGAAAACAGACTGTGCTAACTTTGCTGTACTGTAAAAGATTAACCAGTCTCTACTGTTAGACTATGGCACTGATCTAGAAGGGGGGGGGGGGGGGGGTTGAATAGATCCCAATTAAAAACTTGAGTCGGCGCTGCCAATTTAAAAGAAAATTGGTTTTGAAAATTTGTTTTAAGTGCGGAAGCGGCCGAGGAAAATTTTAGTCTAAAACGAACTGTTATTGGAAAACCAGATATGCGTTAAGCTAATGGATTAGAGATAAAGTGAAATACAAATCACTACACTATTTGCACACTCAATGATATATTTCACTTACTAGCAAGCATAGTTCCAATGATCTAAAATACCAAATTAAACTGGATGCAAACTTAAGACAACTTTGGCTTATGCAAATTAACAAACACTTGGTGTGCATAAACACTCCAAGAGATATTTGAGTTGAGTAAGTAATTCAAATTTATCTAGTACAATATACTATTGTACTTTGGATTCAAACAACAGTCTTAATCTCTTACTCAACTTATATCAACGTTTGGTAAAATTGCTTAAACTAAAATCACTTAATTTTTAAGCTGAAAAACACTTATGCAGAAAATTAAAGAAGACAGAGATTTGATGAGGCAGTTCCCCCGCCGTCCTCGCTTCGGGGTACGTCTGCCCTCAATTCTAAACTTAGAATTGAGATGATTTAATTAGATATCACCTGTGAAATTTAATCGTTTATACAAGGATTGCAAAGCAAGTAAACAATAGAACTTCCAATGTGTTGAATGATGCTTCCTATCCTTGTTCCTTGATTCAAGATGAATCAAGACCTTCGATCGTTGTTGCTAGACCTCCGATTCCAGCCCCTTTGTTGAAGAATCTTCCGTTCTTCAAACCCTCGGCCCGGCTGATCTCAAATACAACGAATCGAACCTGAATCCTTCACTTCAATATCACCGAATCCGCTACTAGACTGATGAAGACTTCCTCTTCTCAATCACCTTCGCTCGGCTGAATATTGATGAAGCAATTCGTCCAAAAACCCCCAAACACAAACCGGTATTGGAGGACAAAACCCTAACGGTTTTATTCAAGAAAGAACCTGCCACAAGCTTCAACCCGAACTGGATTCTTCAATCACAGCTTCGAACCTTATCACCTTTAATCGATCATGAACCACATCAAAAATGATTGTGTGTAGTTGATGTGTTGTGAGACGTTGAAGATGAAGATGATGAGTCTTGGACACCTTTTTCACTCTTTCTTGTTTCCTTGAACACTTGAATTCAAATTGTCAAATGTTCGTTGATAAAAGTGTTTTGACTTCTATATATAGTAACTGACAAACCAACCAAAAATAACAGCTTTTCAAACAGTGGAAAGTACACAGAAAACTGAGTTTACGCACGAGCGGTCGACCATAGGTCGGCGTGCGCTGAGCCGTGGGAAATGCGCCGACCCCTATGGTCGACCCAAGGTTTCATGCGCTGACCCATGGATAGCATCATTATGCCATGCGCCGACCTCTGGTCTACTCAAGGGTTTTATGCGCTAACCCGTGAGTTATGCGCCGACCCTTATGGTCGACTCAAACACGCATGCGCTGACCAATCTCCAATTTGGCTGAGTTTTGCGCTGACCCGTGAGCTATGAGTTGACCCTTATGGTCGACTCAAAGTCTCCAAATCTGCAGAAATCTGTGTTTTGTGATTTTCATGCTTTTCGTCATGATCACACTTTGTCCACATATGTTCTTAAACATTATAATAGATTTAGATAATCGTAGGAAAGGATATGATGGGTAATGTGTTGCAGACGTGCATGATGGTCTTTTGTCATCATCGAAACTTGCGATCGTATGTTGTCTGACTCTTTGTCTTTACATACTCCCCCTTTTTGATGATGACAACCTATATAAATCAACGTGACAAACAGCATGCGGTATTGACACATTTTGCACACTCCCCCTTTCTTTTGTAATCTAAGGCTATCTGCAGAAAGCGACTGTTAGTTGTGGGCATTTTTGGCTGCCTGCTTTGTACACTTTTCTCCCCCTTTGACAACATCAAAAAGAGACACAAAATGATTATTCAACATAACAAGGAAATTTCACAGGAAATAACACAAACAGATAATAATATCACACCAATGTCATTTCTGAGCAATAGTCATTAATTAAGAACAAGTAAAACAGAGAACTGAATACATCCAAAATAACAATCAAACAACAAAGTGCATATGAATGTCTATGTCCTAATGGCGGTGTCCTGGATGATAACAAATGCCCGGGTTTTTGTAGGGGTCAGCCAAAGATGATAGGTATTCGGTAACACCATTCAGATGCTTGAGACTCTCGTCGATCGACCGTTCCTGAAGTTCAAATGATGCCGAAAAGGCTGCATACCGGTCATTCATGCTTGTAGAGAAGGTGTCGAGACGCTCATTTTGGGCTTGAAGTTGCTCGTTAATATGAGCATAGCGCTCATCTTGAGTTTGCATGAAGGACTGTTGAGCGATTTGCATATTGCGCATCATATCCAACAGTTCTGAAGAGTCTGCTTGTTGTGGAGGGGACGGAGGAGATTCTTCATCATCTTGGTGATACGGCCGGTAGAATTGACGTTGAGTTGACCAGCCCGTATGTTGCCAGTCACCCCAGCCACCCCAGCGTGGAACATCTTCTTCAGTTGAATGCGACTGCTGAGCCCAAGCGGAGTCGGAGTAGTCGTGAGTGTCAACGGGTGGAGGACTATCATCTCCACCATTGTGATCAAAAGCGTGCCTGGCTTCCTCTTCATCTTCTTGTTCTTCGCTTTCATCACTGTCATCATCTGCAGAAACATTTCCTCTTCGAACAAACTTATACATTCTCCGCTAATTGCACCAAAGATATCCCATCATAGACATAGTTTTTGTGCTGAACTCTTTGTCAGATGAGATGGAAGTGTACGGGAAAGACGGATGATTAACGTTGGCTGCAGTAAGGACCTCTTGAATGAAGGATCCGTAGGCAAGAGTCGTTCCTCGTCCGGAATCACGTAGACTAAACATTCTACTGGCAATGTAGTACGGCCAGTTGATTTTCTTCTTATTTTTCAGAATGTAAATGAGATGAACCTCGGCCTGTTCGACTCTGGAGAGACCGCCCTTCTTTGGTCGCAGGATGCGTGAGACAATCCACTGAAGAATCCGTTCTCCGGCTTTCAGCTTGCCGGCAGTGACAGTTCGTGGGAACGCGTCACTTTTCACAAACTGATCAGGATATGGTCGTTTCAGCATGTCATTCAATGCACTCTTAAACTCGTAGCCATCTATTTGGTGAGAGTCAGTTACCTCAGGTAGAGGATTTTCAGCATCATCCACAGACATATCAAAATATTGGTTCCAGATATTTGACTTAAGCGATACCTTTGTCGGGCCAATTCTGGAGTGAAACTTGTGCCCGCGAAAGTTGTCATGAAGGCCGGCGTAGAACACTCGGACTAAGTCTTCACTGTATTTTGTGTTGCATTCCAAGAAGTTGATAAAGCCTTGATGCTGCAGCAGAGCCATGATTTCAGCGAGGTGCATGCGTTCGGCGGTAAGTTTGTAGAACGCATGTTGTTGCACAACTCCTCTTTTGCTGATATCTTTGTTGAAGGCTTCGACGCGAGCGGGTGGAACGAGCGATACAGCAGATATGGGGAGAGATGCGGCGGATGATTCTCGGGATCTCTTACCGGAGGGTCTGCGTGATGTGGTAGCCATATGAGCAGGTTTGAAGCTAAGTGTTTGGGTATAGAGTGAAGGTTTGTGAAGGGTTTTGAGAGTGATTCTGCTAGAGAGAGGTTTCTCCCTATTTATAGAGGAAAGGTTAGGGTTTTAGGAAGATGGAAGATCAAGGAACAATAGCCACTAGGTAGATGCAAGTTACAAGGTAGTGGGTAGTTTGAAGGTGATGGAATGTAAATGCACACTTAATGATGATTTTTGAATGGGGATGCATGAAACGATTTAAATTTTTCTGCAGAAAAACAAAATTTTCGAGCGATGCGTCGACCATACCTCTGTATGCGTCGACGCATACTGTTTGATTTTTGAGAAAATGCAGAAATTATTAAGCGTGCGTCGACCAAAGCCCTGCTGCGGTCGACTCATACAGTCCAAATTTCAATTTTTCACTATTTAGCACATGCGTTGACAGGTTTGATGCATAAATAACAATTCATACAACAATAAACATCCAAAGAGAGATATCATGTGTATATAAATAACATCATTATGAGGTATAACTATTTTAATCAGGAGACTTTGCAGAGAGAGAAAGAGAGGAACAGTATCACCTCGATGCCGGAGTGACTTGGTGAACGGTAAACTTGTGCTTGCAACAACATTGATTTGTTAGAAGTACAAGATTGAAGTCTTATATGGAATAAGGTAAAACAGCAGATTATAGTTCCCGTTCCGAAATATCGAGAATGCCAAGTTCTCGGCGGATATGAAAGAAAGGTTCAGTGGCTAGCGACTTTGTGAAAATGTCCGCTAGTTGATTTTCAGTATTAACATGTTCAAATACAATGTCACCTTTCTCTACATGATCCCGAAGAAAGTGGTGTCGAATTTTGATATGTTTGGTGCGAGAATGTAGCACAGGATTCTTGGTCAGGTTAATGGCACTTGTATTGTCACAAAAAATGGGAATACGTTCAAGTTTGAGGTTAAAATCCAGTAGTTGTTGCTTAATCCATAGGATTTGGGCACAACAACTACCGGCGGCAACGTATTCCGCTTCGGCGGCTGACAGAGCAACTGAAACCTGTTTCTTGCTATGCCAACTGACCAAAGAGTTTGAAAATAAGTGACAAGTGCCACTGGTGCTCTTCCTATCCGATTTGCAGCCGGCAAAATCGGAATCGGAGAAGCCTACCAATGAACAATCATTACCTTTGGAATACCATAGTCCATACTTCGGAGTACCGGATAGGTATCGAAGTATTCGTTTAACGGCTTTTAAGTGGGATTCCTTGGGACATGATTGATATCTTGCGCACATGCATACGCTAAACATAATATCGGGACGAGAAGCAGTAAGATAAAGGAGTGAACCAATCATACCTCTATACCGTTTTACATCTACTTCCTTACCGTCTTCATCTTTGTTCAAGTTTGTACAAGTAGGCATGGGGGTGTCTATGGCCTTAGCTTTTGCCATGTCAAATCTCTTGATAAGGTCCAAACAGTACTTTGTCTGGCTCACGAAAGTTCCTTCTTTGAGCTGTTTAATTTGCAGACCGAGAAAGTATGTGAGCTCCCCCATCATACTCATCTCGAATTCGCCCTGCATAAGGTCAGAAAACTCTCTCACAAGATTCATGTTAGTAGATCCAAATATGATATCATCTACATAAATTTGCACTAATATCAAGTGCTTTCCTTGACGTTTAATGAAGAGGGTTGTGTCAACCTTTCCTCTTGAGTAGCCTTAATCGAGTAAGAATTTGCTTAGTCTCTCATACCAAGCTCTAGGAGCTTGTTTGAGGCCATACAAAGCCCTTTTCAGTTTATAAACATGATCAGGATACTCATGGGATTCGAAACCCGGAGGTTGTGCGACGTAAACCTCTTCATTTATGTGACTGTTAAGGAACACACTCTTAACATCTATTTGGAATAGCTTAAAATCTTTCGCACAAGCGAAGGCAAGGAGAAGGCGTATAGCCTCGAGTCGGGCAACCGGCGCATAAGTTTCCTCATAGTCGATGCCTTCCTCTTGGTTATACCCTTGCGCGACTAAACGCGCCTTATTACGGGTTATTACCCCGTTTTTGTCCAGTTTGTTCCTAAACACCCATCGGGTGCCGATTACTTGATGATCTCGCGGAGGAGGGACAAGGTCCCAAACCTCATTTTTGGTGAACTGATTAAGTTCCTCCTGCATTGATAAAAACCAGTGTTCATCGAGTAGGGCTTCTTTAGGGTTTTTAGGTTCCATCTGCGAAACGAAAGCGAAGTGATAACAAAAATTACTTAGCTTAGATCGAGTTGTTACACCCTTTGAGATATCTCCGAGAATGTTGTCGATTGGATGGTCTTTGGAAGACTTCCAAGCTTGAGGGAGATCATCGTTTGAAGGCGGATGAACTACCTCGGTTTCCTCATGGTGTACATCTTTGTCCTCCTCAATTTTGACTAAGTCAGGTTGATCAATCCCCGGCTCGCCACCTTTGAGTATGTCTTCGGTAGATGTACCTGCACCATGAAAAACACTACCCTTTCCGACGTTTCTCGGATTGGATTCATCAAAAGTGACATGTACAGACTCTTCTACAGCAAGTAATCGTTTGTTGTATATTCTATATGCTTTGCTAGATTGCGAGTATCCGAGGAAGATACCTTCGTCGGCCTTGGAATCGAATTTCCCTAAGTTTTCCTTTCCATTGTTCAATACAAAACATTTGCAGCCAAAGACATGTAAGTGAGAAACATTTGGCTTTCGCCCTTTTAAAAGTTCATACGGTGTTTTGTTTAGAATGGGGCGAATGAGCACCCTATTCAGAACATAACAAGCCGTACTAATGGCGTCGGCCCAAAAATATTTCGGTAAGCCACTTTCATTGATCATTGTTCTTCCCAATTCTTCCAAAATTTGATTTTTACGCTCCACAACCCCATTTTGTTGAGGAGTACGTGGAGCGGAGAAGTTATGATCAATACCATGGTTACCGCAATATTCTTCAAATAAGTGATTTTCTAACTCACCTCAATGATCACTTCTAATTGCAACAATGTTTGTATTTAGTTTATTTTGGGAAAGCTTAGCAAATCGTTCAAAGGCGGCGAACGTGTCGCTCTTACTTACTAAGAAAATAGTCCAACAAAATCGAGAAAAGTCGTCCACTATTACGAAACCGTAATAGTTTCCTCATAGACTTTTAATCCTAGATGGCCCAAATAAATCCATATGAAGAAACTCGAGAGGTCTCGTTGTTGAAACGATATTTTTGGATTTAAATGAGATCCTCGTTTGCTTCCCCTTTTGACAAGCATCACAAAGGTGATCCTTGGTGAACTTAATTTTGGGGAGACCTAGGACTAGATCTTTTGAGACTACTTTGTTAAGTAAGTCAAAGTTAACATGTGCTAAACGCCTATGCCATAACCATGAATCTTCACTCATTGTTACAAGGCATTTGTCACTTGTTAACGATACTTCATTTAAGTCAAGCATATAGACATTGTTCACACGTAGGCCATTAAACATACTCTTCTTATCATCATTATGTACAATTTTGCAACAATCTTTTGAAAACGATACATTGTATCCTTTGTCACATAATTGACTGATGCTAAGTAGATTGTGTTTAAGACCTTCGACAAGCAATACATCAGAAATAGTAGTGGAAGAGGGGTTACCTACACTACCTTTACCAAGTATTGCTCCACGATTGTTGTCACCATAAGTTACATATCCCTTCTTCTTAGCCACAAAGTCAATGAAGAGAGATATGTCACCTGACATGTGCCTTGAGCATCCACTGTCGAGAACCCATCTTCTCTCGGTAGTCTCGAGGCATTGTACCTGTGACAAGATAATTAACAAGAGAAGGTACCCAATTGCTTATTGGGTCCTGAGTGGTGAGGAACGAAATGGTTGCATTTGGGCAGCCATTGATAAATGCCTTTAGGAACTAAAAATCTCCTAAACCTACATTTAACAATGGAGTGGCCTTTCTTGCAACAATAAAGACAAGAGAACTTTTCATTTTGATTGCTTTTGCTATCTTCATCCTTTACAATGTATTTATATTTTTGATATGGATTAACCATACTTTTTCGAAAATTTGATTTATCAAGTTTGGCTTTTAGGTTTCTTACTTCACCTTGCCAAATGTAACAAGTATCACACCCAAAGTTCATCCTTCTACTCCTAAGGTCCTCATAACTTGTTTTTGTGCTTTCTATTATAGAAGCTTTAAGTGCCTCTTTCGCTTCATAGTGTAAAGTATCAAAAGCAGTTTGCAATTCGTGATGAGACATACTAGAGGATTTTTCATATTTAGCATGTCGTACCTGTTTCTTCTTGTTCTTTTGATGACCAGAGAGACATAGATTTGCATTTTCATCTTCATCACTAGAACTTTCATCATCGGAGGAGTCGCTATCGCTTTCCCAAGCTATGTATGCCCTCCTTGGCTTTGATGGTTTCTTGTGTGATTTGTATGATTCTTTTTCTTTTGTCTTCTTGTTCATCGGACAGTCCGGTTTGTAGTGACCCGGCTTTCCACACTTATAGCACGACCCTCTAGTTATTTTTCCTTTTGAGTCATCATTTTTAGAGTACCTAGATTGCTTCCGGAAGTTTACCAAGTTCTTCTCGGAATGTTGGATGCCGTTCTTTCTCACGTAACGGTTGTAGCGTTTAATGAACAGCCCCATATCTTCACTCTTGTCCTCTTCTTCTTCGTCGCTCGATGAATAATCACTTTGCTCTTTTGCTTGAGACTTTGAGGAGGAAGTCTTTAGAGCTATTGATTTCTTTTCACTCACCTTTGCTTTGTCCTTCTTATCTTTCTTTTCGTGTTGTTCCAAGCTTAAGAGAACTTGTTCGTGCTCTTGTAGTTTACCAAACAATGTTGTCAAGTCCAATGTGGTAAGATCATTTGCCTCTTTGATGGCGGTCACTTTCGGCTGCCATTCCCTGTTAAGACATCTCAAGATCTTATTAGTAGCAATATCATTGGAAACAGGCCTACCAAGTGAATGTAATCGATTGATGAGATGAGTGAATCTCTTTTGCATGTCAGCAATGGTTTCCCCTTGCTCCATGAAAAAGAGATCAAACTCTTGTGTTAGTGTATTGATTCTAGCCAATTTAACATCATTCGTCCCCTCATGGGCAATTTGTAGTGAATCCCACATAGCCTTAGCAGTAGGACAATGGGATACACGATAGTATTCATCTACACCTAATGAGGAGATTAGGATATTTTTGGCTTTCCAATCATAATTGTATTTCTTTTCATCATCATCGGTCCATTGTGCTTCGGGCTTAGGCACCACTTCGTTGTTCTCATTGGTCATGGTTATTTGAATTGGCCCATTGAGAATAACATTCCATATTTTTCTATCTATGGAATTTATGTGCACCCGCATACAGTCTTTCCAATAACTATAATTTTCACCATTGAAAACGGGAGCTCTATTATAAGCCCCTTTAGGTTCGTTAGCCATTTTCTATCAAAGTTGTATTTTGAAGCACGGAGTGAACCGGAGCTCCTGATACCACTTGTTAGACTATGGCACGGATCTAGAAGGGGGGGGTTGAATAGATCCCAATTAAAAACTTGAGTCGGCGCTGCCAATTTAAAAGAAAATTGGTTTTGAAAATTTGTTTTAAGTGCGGAAGCGGCCGAGGAAAATTTTAGTCTAAAACGAACCGTTATTGGAAAACCGGATATGCGTTAAGTGTAACACCCTTCTAAAATACCCCAAATATTTAATTAAAAAAAATAACAATATGTCAATCAGAGTAATTATGCAATTTAAGGGTGTCACACAATATTTCACACCATTCAACACAATAACTGTCATGCTCTTTTATTAATCCAAAACATAAACATTTGCATAAACCGCAGCGGATAGAAATCTCATCAATCATGTAAAACATGTAACATATTACATGTAAAATTATTCAACAAAATAAAAACATCCCGTCCCGATGTTACATCTATCAGAGCACGACCCACTAAGGAGACTACACTAGACTCCAAGCATTAACTTCTACTCAACTCATTGCTCGTTACCTGAAAAATAGTTGTAAGGGTGAGTTCCTCAATCGATATAATAAGCATTATAAAATATCATGTAATGCTAAGTAAATAACACGTTTCATCACCCAAATCAGATTACACATTCAGTAACAGCAATATCAACTCAATCATACTTAACATCAACACAACACACAACACACGTATAATACTGGGATGCATCCATTCATATTATACGCCATACATCAATTATGCAATGAGACTCCATGCATGCGGTACCGACTCTTTGTGAACATATAGTTCACCTCACCGTCCAAATCCAGGCACGGCTACCAAGCCCACTAGTCCCACTCATTTGAGACCTAGTGACTCACTCACTAATTCCTCACCATGGGAATTAGCTACCACCCCAAATGGGCCATGCTATGCACGCTAATCACCTAGCATGCAAACATCAACAACAGTCCAAAATGACTAACTCACTAATTCCTCACCGTGGGAATTAGCTACCACCCTAAAGGCCACAATATGCATGCTAATCATCTAGCAATGCAACATCAACAACAAAATCCTCAATGGACATATGCTCACACTCTAAGCCATACAACAGTCCATTCACAATTGCATACATAACATGTACATTCACAACATTATGCGTACTACCAACATCATCAACACATGTATCAAAACATCATATCATGTCAAATAATTAACCACAGTATTAGCACACTCTACTAATACCTATACTGCTCAAAATAGCGGGAATTAATCCCTATCACATCATACGCTACCATAGGCCAAACATCAATTATGTACACAACATTAAAATGTCAATTTTCTCACTTTTCAACAGTGTTAACCGGTTAACGCCCTGGGTTAACCGGTTAACGCAACACAACCACACTTTCTGGCAAAACGCAACAGTGTTAACCGGTTAACGCCCTGGGTTAACCGGTTAACGCGGCACAAACAGCAATATCTCAGCAATCACAACAGTGTTAACCGGTTAACACCCTGGGTTAACCGGTTAACGCAGACAAAACAGCAATTTTACACAATACAACACAGTGTTAACCGGTTAACACCCTGGGTTAACCGGTTAACGCAAGACAGAAAGCTGTTCCTGCGCTAACACAGAGCAGAATGCAGAATTCTCCGCATTTTCCGCCGTTGGAGGACTTTCGGACCTCCGATTCCAATTCCGTAAAAAGCTATACGTTAGGGAAATTACAACACACTCAATTACAGGTTCAATTTCAGTTTTAACACAACTCATCCATCACAATTTTTCAGCATTCTACAATCCCAATTAGGGTCAGTTCAACGGTTCATCACTACCCATTACATGCTAACCCATAATACCCATTAAACGACGATAAACCCCCCTTACCTGAGTTAATCCGGCAAACTCTAAGCTCCAAGCTCTTCTCTTCTCCAACCTTGCCCTCTTGCTCTTCCTCTTGCCCTTTCTCCACTTTCTCGATCGCTTCTCTGTTTCACGTGAAAACTTTCTTTTTACCAAATGGAACTCTTTTTCCTTATTTCCAACTTATATATTTTCCAATTTATATTATTATCCCAATAATAATAATAATTCAATAATTCCAAAATAATAATAATAATAATAATCCAATTATCTAATTAAATTAATAAATATATTATTGACTTAATTTAAATAATTATCATATTATTATCGGGGTGTTACAACTCTCCCCCACTAAAAGAGTTTTCGTCCTCGAAAACATACCTCAAGCGAACAACTCTGGGTAAGACTCCTTCATCTTACTCTCAAGTTCCCAAGTCACATTGCCACCTGCCGGTCCTCCCCAAGCTACCTTCACCAAGGCAATCTCTTTACCCCGCAACTGCTTCAACTCTCGATCCTCGATCCTCATAGGTGATGTTTCAACAGTCAGGTTATCTCTCACCTGTACATCATCTACTTGGACTACATGCGACGGATCATGAATGTACCTCCTCAACTGAGACACATGAAAAACCTCATGCAAATTTGCAAGCGACGGCGGTAAAGCGACACGATAGGCTACCTCCCCTATCCTCTCCAAAATCTGATAAGGACCAATAAATCGAGGTGTCAACTTCTTCGACTTCAAAGCTCGACCAACACCAGTTATCGGAGTAACACGAAGAAACACATGATCTCCCTCTTGGAACTCAAGTGACTTCCTCCTCTTATCATGATAACTCTTCTGACGACTCTGAGCAATTCTCATCTTCTCCTGAATCATCTTAATCTTTTCTGTAGTCTGTTGAACAATCTCCGGTCCAACCACAGCACTCTCACCGGACTCATACCAACATAACGGTGTCCGACATCTCCTACCATACAAAGCTTCAAACGGTGCCATACCAATGCTCGAATGAAAACTATTGTTGTAGGTAAAATCAATCAAAGGTAAATAACAATCCCAAGCACCTCCCTTTTCCAAAACACAAGCCCTCAAAAGATCCTCTAGTGACTGAATCGTCCTCTCAGTCTGACCATCAGTCTGCGGATGATATGCAGAACTCAATCTCAGCTTTGTTCCCAAAGCCCTCTGCAAACCTTCCCAGAACTTCGATGTAAATCTAGGATCTCTGTCCGAAACAATACTCGACGGAATACCATGCAAACTTACAATCTTCTCAATATACAACTCGGCTAATCTCTCTAACGGATAATCCATTCTGATCAGAATGAAATGAGCCGATTTCGTCAATCTGTCAACAATCACCCAAATAGCTTCACAATTCTTATTTGTCCTCGGCAAACCAGACACAAAATCCATACTGATACTATCCCACTTCCACTCTGGAATAGTCAACGGTTGCATTAGCCCAGACGGCTTCTGATGCTCAACCTTTGACTTCTGACAAGTCAAACAGGAATAAACAAAACTCGCAATTTCTCTTTTCATCCCCGGCCACCAAAATAACTTCTTCAAATCATGATACATTTTCGTAGCTCCAGGATGAATACTCAGGCCACTACGATGTCCTTCCTCAAGAATACTCTTCTTAAGCTCGGTAACATCCGGAATACACACCCGATCACCAAATTTCAGAACACCGTTCTCATCAACTCTGAATTCACCACCTTGACCTTGATTCACTAGAGCCAACTTATCAACCAAAAACACATCGGATTTCTGACCCTCTCTGATCTCATCCAGAATACCACTTGTTAACTTCAACATTCCCAATTTAACACTATTGTGAGTACTCTCACACACCAAACTCAAGTCTCTAAACTGCTCAATCAAATCCAATTCCTTAACCATTAACATAGACATATGCAATGATTTCCGACTCAATGCATCAGCCACTACGTTTGCTTTACCCGGATGGTAATTCAAACCAAAATCATAATCCTTCAGAAATTCTAACCATCTCCTCTGTCTCATATTCAGCTCTTTCTGATCAAACAAATACTTCAAACTTTTATGGTCACTGAAAACCTCAAATCTTGACCCGTACAAATAATGCCTCCATAACTTCAGAACAAAAACCACAGCTGCCAACTCTAAATCGTGTGTCAGATAGTTCCTCTCATGAACCCTCAATTGTCTCGAAGCATAAGCTATAACCTGCTTGTTTTGCATCAACGCACCACCCAAACCCAACAATGAAGCATCACAGTAAACCTCAAATGATTCCGACGAACTCGGTAATATCAGAATAGGAGCAGTAGTCAACCTTCTCTTTAACTCTTGGAAACCTTCTTCACATTTTGAGTCCCAAACAAATGCTTGCCCCTTTCTAGTCAACATCGTCAACGGTAACGCCAACTTAGAAAATCCCTCAATGAACTTCCTATAATAACCAGCCAAACCAAGGAAACTTCGAATCTCCGCAACAGACTTAGGAGCTTCCCACTTAGACACCGCTTCTATCTTAGAAGGATCAATAGCAACACCACCTCTTGAAATCACATGACCAAGAAAACTAACCTCTTCTAACCAAAATTCACATTTAGAGAGTTTAGCAAATAACTTCTTTTCTCGTAGAACTTCTAAAACCACTCTCAAATGCTCAGCATGCTCTTCTTCAGATTTCGAATACACCAAGATATCGTCAATAAACACCACAACAAACCTGTCTAGATACGGATGGAAAATCCTATTCATATACTCCATAAATACTCCAGGCGCATTAGTCACACCAAAAGGCATTACAGAATACTCATAATGTCCATACCTTGTTCTGAAAGCAGTCTTCTGAATATCCTCAGTTTTCACACGTATCTGATGATACCCAGATCTCAAATCTATCTTGCTGAACACACTCGCACCAACCAATTGATCCATCAAATCATCAATCCTCGGTAAAGGATACCGATTCTTGATCGTCACTTTATTCAGTTGCCTGTAGTCCACACACAACCTCATAGTACCTTCTTTCTTCTTAACCAATAACACTGGTGCACCCCACGGTGACACACTCGGACGAATAAATTTCTTATCCAACAGATCTTCCAACTGATTCTTCAATTCAGTTAACTCAACAGCAGACATACGGTACGGAGCCATCGATATCGGTCTAGTACCAGGTACTAAATCAATCGAGAACTCAACTTCACGCTCTGGCGGTAATTCATTCACTTCTTCTGGAAACACGTCAGGAAAATCACACACCACAGCCAGATCACAAATCACCAGTTTATCTTTAGCCTCCAAAGTCGCTAACAGCATAAACAACTCTGCCCCATCTGCTACTTCCTTATTCGCCTGCCTCGCTGATAGAAACAAACTCTTTCCTTCTTCAATCTCAGGAAAAATCACAGTCTTATCAAAACAGTTGATAGAAACTCGGTTACACACCAACCAGTTCATACCCAAGATAACATCAATCTGCACTAATGGAAGACACACAAGGTCTATCCCAAAGTCTCTACCAAAAATACTCAAAGGACAATTCAAACAAACCGAAGTAGTAGTCACTGAACCCTTCGCAGGAGTATCAATCACCATACTTCCAAGCATCTCAGATATATCTAACTTAAGTTTCACAGCACAATCCAAAGATATAAAAGAATGAGTAGCACCGGTGTCAATAATAGCTACAAGAGGAAAGCCATTAATATAACACGTACCTCGGATCAAACGATCATCTGCAAAAGTCTCAGAACCCGATAGAGCAAAGACCTTGCCTCCCGACTGATTCTCTCTCTTTGGCTTAGGACACTGTGGACTAATATGACCCACCTCTCCACAGTTGAAGCAAGTCACAGTCTTCGACCGACACTCTGCAGCCAAATGACCACCTTTGCCACACTTGAAACATTTCTTCTCAGCACTGGTACACTCATGGACACGATGTCCAGCCTGACCACATCTGTAACACTTAGCAGGAGCACTAGAGTCTCCCCCACTGGGCCTCTTCATCCCACTCTGACTCTGGAAACCTTTGCCAGCTGCATACGGTTTTCCACGATCATTCTGATTCTTGCCTTTCCTATCAACTCTCTGTTAATAGCTCTCTGCTCTGGCTTTGGAATCCTGTTCAAAAATCCTGCAACAGTCAACCAAGTCAGAAAACACTCTGATCCGCTGATATCCAATAGCCTGTTTGATCTCGGGACGCAGCCCGTTCTCAAACTTCACACATTTCGAAAATTCTCCTGCAGCCTCATTATAGGGAGTGTAATACTTCGACAGCTCTGTGAACTTAGCAGCATACTCAGTAACAGACTTGTTACCCTGCTTCAATTCCAAGAACTCTATCTCTTTCTTTCCTCTGACATCCTCTGGAAAATACTTCCTCAGAAATCTCTCTCTGAACACCGCCCAAGTGATCTCAACATTCCCAGCAGATTCCAACTCAGTGCGGGTAGCGACCCACCAATCATCTGCTTCCTCTGACAGCATATGCGTACCGAACCTGACCTTCTGGTTATCGGCACACTCAGTCACTCGGAAGATCCTCTCGATCTCCTTCAACCACTTCTGAGCACCATCTGGATCGTATGCCCCCTTGAACATTGGAGGATTGTTCTTCTGGAACTCACTCAGTTGACGAGCAGCTCCCATTCCCATAACATTCAGATTCCCTCCAAGTACTCCAGCTAGCATACCCAGAGCCTCAGCAATCGCAGCATCATCTCTACCTCTTCCAGCCATCTCTATTCTGAAAACCCAACAAGCTAAACAATGAGTACTGATAGGTTACACAACACCTATACCGTACAGGGGAAACAGAGTAATTACGACTCGACTCGACCGACGATGCTCTGATACCACTAATGTAACACCCTTCTAAAATACCCCAAATATTTAATTAAAAAAAATAACAATATGTCAATCAGAGTAATTATGCAATTTAAGGGTGTCACACAATATTTCACACCATTCAACACAATAACTGTCATGCTCTTTTATTAATCCAAAACATAAACATTTGCATAAACCGCAGCGGATAGAAATCTCATCAATCATGTAAAACATGTAACATATTACATGTAAAATTATTCAACAAAATAAAAACATCCCGTCCCGATGTTACATCTATCAGAGCACGACCCACTAAGGAGACTACACTAGACTCCAAGCATTAACTTCTACTCAACTCATTGCTCGTTACCTGAAAAATAGTTGTAAGGGTGAGTTCCTCAATCGATATAATAAGCATTATAAAATATCATGTAATGCTAAGTAAATAACACGTTTCATCACCCAAATCAGATTACACATTCAGTAACAGCAATATCAACTCAATCATACTTAACATCAACACAACACACAACACACGTATAATACTGGGATGCATCCATTCATATTATACGCCATACATCAATTATGCAATGAGACTCCATGCATGCGGTACCGACTCTTTGTGAACATATAGTTCACCTCACCGTCCAAATCCAGGCACGGCTACCAAGCCCACTAGTCCCACTCATTTGAGACCTAGTGACTCACTCACTAATTCCTCACCATGGGAATTAGCTACCACCCCAAATGGGCCATGCTATGCACGCTAATCACCTAGCATGCAAACATCAACAACAATCCAAAATGACTAACTCACTAATTCCTCACCGTGGGAATTAGCTACCACCCTAAAGGCCACAATATGCATGCTAATCATCTAGCAATGCAACATCAACAACAAAATCCTCAATGGACATATGCTCACACTCTAAGCCATACAACAGTCCATTCACAATTGCATACATAACATGTACATTCACAACATTATGCGTACTATCAACATCATCAACACATGTATCAAAACATCATATCATGTCAAATAATTAACCACAGTATTAGCACACTCTACTAATACCTATACTGCTCAAAATAGCGGGAATTAATCCCTATCACATCATACGCTACCATAGGCCAAACATCAATTATGTACACAACATTAAAATGTCAATTTTCTCACTTTTCAACAGTGTTAACCGGTTAACGCCCTGGGTTAACCGGTTAACGCAGCACAACCACACTTTCTGGCAAAACGCAACAGTGTTAACCGGTTAACGCCCTGGGTTAACCGGTTAACGCAGCACAAACAGCAATATCTCAGCAATCACAACAGTGTTAACCGGTTAACACCCTGGGTTAACCGGTTAACGCAGACAAAACAGCAATTTTACACAATACAACACAGTGTTAACCGGTTAACACCCTGGGTTAACCGGTTAACGCAAGACAGAAAGCTGTTCCTGCGCTAACACAAAGCAGAATGCAGAATTCTCCGCATTTTCCGCCGTTGGAGGACTTTCGGACCTCCGATTCCAATTCCGTAAAAAGCTATACGTTAGGGAAATTACAACACACTCAATTACAGGTTCAATTTCAGTTTTAACACAACTTATCCATCACAATTTTTCAGCATTCTACAATCCCAATTAGGGTCAGTTCAACGGTTCATCACTACCCATTACATGCTAACCCATAATACCCATTAAACGACGATAAACCCCCCTTACCTGAGTTAATCCGGCAAACTCTAAGCTCCAAGCTCTTCTCTTCTCCAACCTTGCCCTCTTGCTCTTCCTCTTGCCCTTTCTCCACTTTCTCGATCGCTTCTCTGTTTCACGTGAAAACTTTCTTTTTACCAAATGGAACTCTTTTTCCTTATTTCCAACTTATATATTTTCCAATTTATATTATTATCCCAATAATAATAATAATTCAATAATTCCAAAATAATAATAATAATAATAATCCAATTATCTAATTAAATTAATAAATATATTATTGACTTAATTTAAATAATTATCATATTATTATCGGGGTGTTACATTAAGCTAATGGATTAGAGATAAAGTAAAATACAAATCACTACACTATTTGCACACTCAATGATATATTTCACTTACTAGCAAGCCTAGTTCCAATGATCCAAAATACCAAATTAAACTGGATGCAAACTTAAGACAACTTTGGCTTATGCAAATTAACAAACACTTGGTGTGCATAAACACTCCAAGAGATATTTAAGTTGAGTAAGTAATTCAAATTTATCTAGTACAATATACTATTGTACTTTGGATTCAAAAAACAGTCTTAATCTCTTACTCAACTTATATCAACGTTTGGTAAAATTGCTTAAACTAAAATCACTTAATTTTTAAGCTGAAAAACACTTATGCAGAAAATTAAAGAAGACAGAGATTTGATGAGGCAGTTCCCCCGCCGTCCTCGCTTCGAGGTACGTCTGCCCTCAATTCTAAACTTAGAATTGAGATGATTTAATTAGATATCACCTGTGAAATTTAATCGTTTATACAAGGATTGCAAAGCAAGTAAACAACAGAACTTCCAATGTGTTGAATGATGCTTCCTATCCTTATTCCTTGATTCAAGATGAATCAAGACCTTCGATCGTTGTTGCTAGACCTCCGATTCCAGCCCCTTTGTTGAAGAATCTTCCGTTCTTCAAACCCTCGGCCCGACTGATCTCAAATACAACGAATCGAACCCGAATCCTTCACTTCAATATCACTGAATCCGCTACTAGACTGATGAAGACTTCCTCTTCTCAATCACCTTCGCTCAGCTGAATATTGATGAAGCAATTCGTCCAAAAACCCCCAAACACAAACCGGTATTGGAGGACAAAACCCTAACGGTTTTATTCAAGAAAGAACCTGCCACAAGCTTCAACCCGAACCGGATTGTTCAATCACAGCTTCGAACCTTATCACCTTTAATCGATCACGAACCACATCAAAAATGATTGTGTGTAGTTGATGTGTTGTGAGACGTTGAAGATGAAGATGATGAGTCTTGGACACCTTTTTCACTCTTTCTTGTTTCCTTGAACACTTGAATTCAAATTGACAAATGTTCGTTGATAAAAGTGTTTTGACTTCTATATATAGTAACTGGATAACCAACCAAAAATAACAGCTTTTCAAACAGTGGAAAGTACACAGAAAATTGAGTTTACGCACGAGCGGTCGACCATAGGTCGGCGTGCCCTGAGCCGTGGGAAATGCGCCGACCCCTATGGTCGACCCAAGGTTTCATGCGCTGACCCATGGATAGCATCATTATGCCATGCGCCGACCTCTGGTCTACTCAAGGGTTTTATGCGCTAACCCGTGAGTTATGCGCCGACCCTTATGGTAGACTCAAACACGCATGCGCTGACCAATCTCCAATTTGGCTGAGTTTTGTGCTGACCCGTGAGCTATGAGCTGACCCTTATGGTCGACTCAAAGTCTCCAAATCTGCAGAAATCTGTGTTTTGTGATTTTCATGCTTTTCGTCATGATCACACTTTGTCCACATATGTTCTTAAACATTATAATAGATTTAGATAATCGTAGGAAAGGATATGATGGGTAATGTGTTGCATTTGTTTGTAGACGTGCATGATGGTCTTTTATCATCATCGAAACTTGCGATCGTATGTTGTCTGACTCTTTGTCTTTACATCTACTTCAGTATCAGCCTACATGAACAACTGTCAAGACATCCAGTTTGACAGTTTCACTATGATCCTTTGGCCAGGTCTATTATCCTCTTGAGGACCAGACTTAACTAAATACTGAATTGAGATCAACATGCCTAATGTTCAGTATATGCTGTCAGTGATGAATGTCAAAACATTCTGATTGACATTCACACAGAAGGATATGTACCAGGTCTGTTATCATCTTGATTAGCAGACTGAAATACAACCTAAGTTATGGCAGACAGGATTATAACATGCAGAAGGAAAACAGACACAGAAAATTGTTTACCCAGTTCGGTCCAACATGACCTACATCTGGGGGCTACCAAGCCAGGAAGAAGATCCACTATCAGCAATATTAATTCAGAGTTAAACTCCCTCGTTTACAACTCTTCACTTAATCCCTACCCAATGCAATCTATACCTAGGAACTCCTAGATAGAAACCTCCAGTTTCCATTCCTATCACTACAAATACAATGTAATGTTAAACAACTTGAACTTGCTTCACAGCTTCATTCAAGAACAAACAACTCTTACCTACAGGCTTTGAGTTACAAATACTCTCAGCTTTGAACACTGAGAAACACATGGTAACCTTCCCACAGATTGGGAGGTTTACCTCACACACACCCCTAAATTTTCATTCTATGAGGCTTACAAAAACTAGGTTACAATATGCTATTTATAACCTAATCACCCAACTGGATTTGGGCCTTCAGAAATCGCAGCAAACTTCTCCTTTGCTGTAACAAAGTCAGCAGAAAATTTCTGCTACAAACAAGGTCTTCAATCCTAAAATCTCTCCATATATATCTCCATATTTGGAGCCTATATATATTCTGATTGAGTCTTTAAGACCTCCACATGGGAGTTAGGATATTCACCAAATATCCTTACTAATCCCAGAATATATACTGAATTAATTAATTCAGTTTTTTACACATGTGCGATGTCACAAACATGATGTCGTGACATCGTACATGACATGTTGGTCCAGATGTTGAACTTCTTCAACCCAACATATTAAAACAACAGAGATGATTACATTATTTGTTTTACAAAATTAATGCCAATCCTAAGGTATTAACAATCTCCCCCTTTGGCAAATTTTAGCTAAAACAAATAAGCCTCTGTCATTATCTCCACCACCACAAACACCAAAGTTGGTGTACATGAGGAAGTAGAGGTACAAGGCGCAGCTGCATCACAACCCTTCCCCTCAACGGGAGAGCTTCCTGAAGAATATGTAATGCTGAATACATAGACAATGTAACTCAGATCACAAGACACAGCTGTCTTCTTAACTCAGATCACAAGACACGAGTGATATTCCCAGTTGGTGGCTTTTGTGCCTGACGCCAACTTCTGTTTGTTACCACAGTTTGCTTGCTTCTGGTACATTCTGAGGACCCTATTTCTCTCCCCCTTTTTAGCTAAATATTTACAAATGAACCCTTCACAAAACCAGATCCAGGCGCAGTTTGCCCAAACCTTGACATATCCCATGGTTTAGAGGGAAGGAATGTTTCTCTTGTGAGAAGAGGAGTGCTGATACATCCTTTAAATAGTCCAACCCGTGCTTAGGAATTAATGGTGGGAATTAATGCTTGGTTAAGATTCATTAATATTTGCTGAGAAACAGTCAGAGAATCACCAACAAAATCTCAGACTATCTTTGAATACCTTTTATAGCTCTTGACTGTTTCTTTTTCGAAACAGCAGTTCCAGTGCATGGAGACTATTCCATATATGCAGTCAGACACGTTGCCTGCGATGTCTTAACATTCCACGCGGCTTTTCCCTGCATTCTGCCTGTATTCTTCCTATCATCATTTCCTAGGACCAAGTTCGTCCTCCAGTAGTATCTTGACATCTGGCTCCACTCCAGCCAAAATCCCATACTTCAGCAGATGGTTACTCCCCCTGTAACACATAGCTGTAGCACTCAGGCTTATTCTGATATATCATAATTAGACACATCATCTCCATATTTCCTCATGACTGTAGGATTCAGAAGGAAATAATAGTATTGTCCAAGGCAATGTCATGACATCTGGTCAGACATTCTTGTGCTCACTCAACATTGACATACACCACACCATCCCAATAACTAACAGGTGCCATACCTTGTTATCTGAGAGCACATATACCACTAGCTTGATGATTACTTGCGGCACAAGGACATAACTCCCCCTGTCATGAACAACCAACTCTCCTCTTGAAACTTGGAGATCACACATGAGCATATCCAACATCCCAAAGTTGGACCTTCACATACTTCCTGATTCAAAGAGAATCCAGACCACTTGATGAACGGAAAACATAAGACGCATCTTCATGTCTTCAAGAGCACCCCCTCTGTTCAACCCTCTTGGCTGAACACATCCACACTCTGTGTCAATCTCTCTTCTAACCAGACCAAAAAACCACTCCACAAAATGTTCTAACATTAATTAGGACATTCTTCACAACATACCAAAGACCACTATTTGATAATCTTCAGATATCACTGAGTCACCAGATTGATCCAAATGGACCCAGACATAAATTGGGACTTATACATTCTCATCCCAATACGAGAGATAATCTTCCATAGATTGCTCAGAACTCCTACCACAAGCTCCAAGAGATGAATAGAAAACACCTCCTTTTGTCTTCAACTTACTACTTTTCTGCTCAAAAGTAATTTGTCTCAGACTTTCCTCAAGAATAATCAGCTGCCATATGTTGATTATCTTGATTCTTCGAACTCACTTCTGAGATAGACCAAATGCCACTGGTTGATTACCTCCTTCATGAATCCTCATATGAAAAAGTCAAGTGCCACTTATTGACCTCTCCACGTTTATCAGACTTCTCCCAAAGATATTCTGACCTTCCAAGTGAGACTTGAACTTCAAGCTACATGTTAAACAAGACTTAGATTCTCTAAGACATCAACATGTAACATCTTCTCCATCTAGCAACTCCAAAGGACTGCAATGAGAACGATATTTTTGAAGTACCCAATCTACAACTCTGTAGACCCTTCTATCTTAAGTTGATGTGCTACTTCACCAACTAAGATTCTGATGTTGAACCAAATGTCACAACATTGTGTTTTAACATCTAGCTGTTGAATTCAGCTCCTTCTTCTGCCACTTGAAAGAACTTCCTCCCTACACAGAACAAGAGTTCAACACTCTCATAGACTTGATTGTGGAACCAAGTTTGAGTAAACGACCTCCATCCTGCAGGTTTGCAGTTAAGTCATCCAAGCTCACACCTTGATGAATCCCTGCTTCTTCTCCAAAGACATCAGACATTCTGATGCAT